>NW_011494858.1:1013766-1054469 GCF_000754665.1 Bison bison bison
AGAGATCAAATTAGCCAACATCCGCTGGATCATGGAAAAAGCAAGAGAGTTCCAGAAAAACATCTATTTCTGCTTTATTGACTATGCCAAAGCCTTTGACTTTATTGGATCACAATAAACTGTGGAAAATTCTGAAAGAGATGGGAATACCAGACCACCTGATCTGCCTCTTGAGAAATCTGTATGCAGGTCAGGAAGCAACAGTTAGAACTGGACATGGAACAACAGACTGGTTCAAAATAGGAAAAGGAGTACATCAAGGCAGTATATTGTCACCCTGCTTATTTAACTTCTATGCAGAGTACATCATGAGAAACACTGGACTGGAAGAAACACAAGCTGGAATCAAGATTTCCGGGAGAAATATCAATAACCTCAGATATGCAGATGAAACCACCCTTACGGCAGAAAGTGAAGAGGAACTAAAGAGCCTCTTGATGAAAGTGAAAGTGGAGAGTGAAAAAGTTGGCTTAAAGCTCAACATTCAGAAAACGAAGATCATGGCATCCGGTCCCATCACTTCATGGGAAATAGATGGGGAAACAGTGGAAATAGTGTCAGACTTTATTTTTGGGGCTCCAAAATCACTGCAGATGGTGACTGCAGCCATGAAATTAAAAGATGCTCACTCCTTGGAAGGAAAGTTATGACCAACCTAGATAGCATATTCAAAAGCAGAGACATTACTTTGCCAACAAAGGTCCGTTTAGTCAAGGCTATGGTTTTTCCTGTGGTCATGTATGGATGTGAGAGTTGGACTGTGAAGAAGGCTGAGCGCCGAAGAACTGATGCTTTTGAACTGTGGTGTTGGAGAAGACTCTTGAGAGTCCCTTGGACTGCAAGGAGATCCAACCAGTCCATTCTGAAGGAGATCAGCCCTGGGATTTCTTTGGAGGGAATGATGCTAAAGCTGAAACTCCAGTACTTTGGCCACCTCATGCAAAGAGTTGACTCATTGGAAAAGACTCTGATGCTGGGAGGGATTGGGGGCAGGAGGAGAAGGAGACGACAGAGGATGAGATGGCTGGATGGCATCACTCGATGGACTTGAGTTTGAGTGAACTCCGGGAGTCTGGTGATGGACAGGGAGGCCTGGTATGCTGCGATTCCTGGGGTCGCAAAGAGTCGGACACGACTGAGCGACTGAACTGAACTCATGGTTCAACTGTCACATCCATATATGACTACTGGAAAAACTATAGCTTTGACTATATGGACCTTGTCAGCAGAATAATCTCTGCTTTTTAATATGCTGTCTAGTTTTGTCATAGTTTTTCTTCCAAGGAGCAAGTATCTTTTAATTTCATGGCTGCAGTTACCATCTGCAATGATTCTGGAGCCCAAGAAAATAAAGTCTGTCACTGTTTCCATTGTTTCCCTATCTATTGGCATGAAGTGATGAGACTGAATGCCGTGATCTTAGTTGGCATGGATTATTATCATTTATAATTGTACATTATATAAAATACACTTATGTAACAATAGACTTTGACCTAGCGATTTTTTTTTTGGAAATTTACCCTAATAAAATAAAAGGACCAGAACACAGTGTTAGCACAGCCATGCTTATTATAGCACTCTGTGCAGTGGGTAAAGAATTTGAAACAATCTGAATGTTCAACAATAGAAGTGCTGAATAAGTTACAGTGTATATAGAAGTCATGAACTATTACCCATTTATAGGAAATAAGTTAGGATTTGTATTAGCTTTCTCTTACCACTATAACAAACTAAAAGTTTACTGACTCAATCAACACAAATTTATTATTCTATAATTCTGTAGGTCTGACTACAGATGGTCCTGTGTGACACAGGTCTCATGGGCTAACACCGAGGTGTCAGCAGGGTTATGTTCCTTTTTTCAGGCTATAGGGGAGGATCTATTTGCTTGTTCAGGCTATAGGGGAGGATCTATTTGCTTGTTCACTCAGGTTTCTGGCAGAACCTTGTTCTTTGTAGTTTGAGGACTGAGATCCCTGTTTCCTTGTGGGTCATCAGATGAGGACTGTTCCAAGCTTCCTTGGCTGGTCCTTGCAATCCTTGGCTGGTCACACAACGTTCCTCCATCTTCAGAGCCAACAAGGGCAGGCTGAGTCATTCTCAAGCTTCAAATCTCTCCTCCTTTCGTCTTATCTCTCTGACACAGTAAGGAGAGGTTCTTTATTTTTCAGAACTCATGTGATTAGAATGAGCAGCCTATCCAGATAACCCAGGATAATCTCCATCTTTCAAGGTCTATTCCATCCATCACACCTGCAAAGTCCCTTTGCCAGGTAGGGGTAATATATTCAGAGCTTCCAGGGATTAGAACACAGATGTTTTTGGAGGACAATTATTCTGCTTACCACAGTTTTACAAAAACTCTAAGAACCTGACAAATGTCTATTAAAGCATCACTAAGTGAAGTTAAAAAAGATGAATGAGTTCAGTTTGATCTCAATGTACATAGATGCTGTATATATTAAAACAGACTTCCCAGGTGGTGCTAGTGGTAAAGAACTTGTCTGCCAATGTAGGAGACATAAGAGATGCAGGTTCGATTCCCAGGTTGGGAAGATCCCCTGGAGGAGAGTACAGGTAAACTACTGCAGTATTCTTGCCTGGAGAATCCCATGGACAGAGGAGCTTGGCAGGCTGCAGTTCCAAGGGCCACAAAAAATCAGACACGACTGAAATGACTTTTAGCACAGCACACATATTAATACATGTAAGCATAAAAAAGGTATAGAACAATAAACACTAGAGTGCTAAGACTAATTCTACCAAGACAATCAGGATAGGGAACAGGATAGTGAATGAAAGATGACTGCTTTTTTCTTAATGTGTCTTTGGATGTTTTACTTTTAATAGAGAAAGCACTGTTCTTTAGAACGTTAGATAACATTTAACTAAAAATAAGGTGAATTATAAGACAAAATGTATAATATAAACATGCATCACATACTTTAAAAAAATACTACCTAGAAGCTACATACTAGGATTACCTCTAGATGATATCATGGGTATGTTTTATTTTCTTTTGACTTACCAGCATTTTAAATATCTTCCCTACCACAGCAAGCAAGTAAATATATGAAGAATATAGGTAAACATGAGTAGCACTAAAAATAAGTAAGGAATTATTTTAAGTTAAAAACAAATATAATAAAAGTTCTTACACATCAACTAAAGAAGAAATATAAAACCCCGACACAGAAAATATGGATATAGTCAGGAAATGAAAATTCTACAAAGAAACACAAAGTGTTAATAAATATTTAGAAAAAACATTTATCTTAATTGAATACTGAATAATTGAAAATTACAATAGGATTCCATCTTTCTTTTTTTTTTAATTTTTTTAAAATTTTATTTTATTTTTAAACTTTACATAATTGTATTAGTTTTGCCAAATATCAAAATGAATCCATCACAGGTATACATGTGCTCCCCATCCTGAACCCTCCTCCCTCAGGATTCCATCTTTCTATTAAACTCCCAAATACTCCTTAACTATACAAATTACCATTGGAGAGCCAATTTACATGGTTGATTGAAAATAAACCTCTACTCTTTTCTGACATCTCTCAAATAATTGTAAAAGAACAACAACAACAAAAAAGACACAAAATAATGAGGTTACAGAGAAATAAAGAGGAAAGGATAACAAATAAAGAGATGTTGCAATATTTTAAAAGCCCAGAAATCAGACATATAAGTTCAAACTCAATCAATCTGAAAAATCAAAACTGAAATATTTGCTGGCTAAATGGTTGGTGTGTTATTGTTCAGTTGCTAAGTCATGTCCACTCTTTGCGACCCCATGGACTGCAGCATGCAAGGTTTCCCTGTCCTTCAGTATCTCCCAGAGCTTGCTCAAACTCACGTCCATTGAGTTGGTGATGCCATCCAATCATCTCATCCTCTGTTGCCCACTTCTTCTCCTGCCCTCAAATCTTTCCCAGCATCAGTGTCTTTTCCAATGAGTTGGCTCTTCACATCAGGTGGCCAAAGTATTGGAGCTTCAACATTAGTCCTTCCAGTGAATATTCAGGGTTGATATCCTTTAGGATTGACTGGTTTGATCTCCTTGCTGTCCAAGGAACTCTCAGTTTGAAAGCATCAATTCTTCATTACTTAGCCTTCATCATGGTCCAACTCTCACATCTGTACATGACTACTGGAAAAACCATAGCTTTGACTATTGGGACCTTTGTCGACAAAATGATATCTCTACTTTTTAATATGTTGTCTATGTTTGTCATAACTTTTCTTCCAAGGAGTAAGCATCTTTTAATTTCATGGGTGCAGTCACTATGTGCATTGATTTCAGAGCCCAAGAAAATAAAATCTTGTCACTTTTTCCACTTTTTCTCTATTTGCCATGAAGTGATGGGATTGGATGCCATGATCTTAGTTTTTTAAATGCTGAGTTTTAAGCTGGCTTGAAGTCCATCAGTTGATAAGCCCTGCTTATATATACTGAGAACTTTCAATAGCTTTTCACTGTTTTGTTTGCAAATATAAATGGATCATCAGACACATGCGGAAAAAGGAATCCTGAACTTGTTGAAAATAGACACAATAAGCCTTAGAAGAAAAGAAATTTTAAGAACTATTAAAATCCTCAGAGATAAGAAAAAACACTGCAAGATGCCTGTGTTTTATTTTTTCTTAAATTTAGATAATAAAAAATTCTTGGAAATAATAGTACAAAAAATTTAACAGAAAGATTAAAAAATAAACTTCAAGAAGTCTTTTAGAAAGTATAAAAAGAACATAGATATGAAAGACAAGAGAAAAAAAAGAAAACGAGCAATTCCAAGAGATTCAACATCTGGCTAATAGTGTAACAAATGACAGAAGGCCCACCCGACACACATCAGCATTAATTTTTAGAATAATGCAAAGAAGGATAAGACTTTAATAGCGTCCATGGAGAACAGTGAAGAATAGGTCACATAAAAAAGATAAAGAATCAAACTGCACCAAACTCTTAACGGTAATACTAGAAACTAGAAGATAATAGAATATAACCTTCAATCTCCTCAGAGGAACATTAATTACCAACCAAGAATTCTGCATGCAGTTAAACTATACATTAAATGTGAAGAAAGATGTAAGGCATTTTCTAGAGGTATAAAGTCTCAAAAAACTATTGCCTCTGTACTCCTTGTCAGCTATTGAAGGACATGATTAAGGAAGATGAGTATAAACCAAAAAGTGGACATGTGAACCAGCAAAAGAGGAATATAGCACAGAACAGTAAAGAAAACTTCCAGGATGATGGATAAGGAAAATTTCAGGATGAAATCTCTAAACATCAAGCTTAGAGAAAAACCAGTTCAGAATAGAGCAGAACTATGGAAGGCCCCAAGGGGAAATATTAAAAAAAAAATAGATACGATAGAATAATTGATATATCTGAATATATTCAGATAATTATACTTTCTGGGTGAATTGGGGAATGGAAAGACATGACAGTTCTAAGGCCAGAAATTTTGGTGTTTTGTTTACTGCTATATTAACCCAAAGTCTCGAAAGTGCCTAGAATATAGTGAGAAACATTATGAATATTTCAGTGAATTAATAAATGAATGAGTGCATGGAAAATTAAAGCATTTCTAAACTCTGAAAAAAATTAATTATATAAAAATTAAATTTAATAACTAAAGTAGCTGGCTCAGGTATATAGAAAATATCTATAATTTTATTGCAAACAAATTGTTATATAGCTATACTGAGTAGACAAAAGAAACAGTATGTGTGTGGGTATGAACGTGAGAGAGAGAGAGGAAGGGGAAGAGAGTGAAGGAGAGAGAAGAGCAAGGGAGGGAAAAAGGAGAAAAGAGGGAGACAGCATGTAGATCGTTACCTGTGAGAGCTAACTAATTCATCTTTCATAGCAGAAAGTCAATACTTAATGCCAGCTTATGTCTGATATTTTAAAATACGGATATAAATACTAGAATAAATAGATTAAAAAACATCCAAAGTAGTGAAAAATTTTATCTCTAATGAGTGGAAATTGGGATTAAGAAGGAGTAGTAGAGCACCCCACTATTTTTGCATAAGCCTTCTTAAACAACTGACTTTTTATTTATTTATTTTTTTAAACAACTGACTTTTTAAATTATGTACATGCTTGATTTCAATAGTAATAAGATAAAATTAAACTTTGGCAAGCCACAAAAAGACAAATATTGGGAACCTATCTCAACATAACAGAAGTCATAATAGAACCCACAGCCAACATCATACTCAATGATGAAAAGCTGAAAGCACTTTCCCTAAGATCAGGAAAAAGACAAGGATGCCCACTCTCACCACTTTTATTCAACATAGTTTTGCAAGTCCTAGCCACAGCAATCAGAGAAGACATTACCAGAAAACTGCTGTTGTTGCTATTCAGTCTCCAAGTTGTGTCCAACTCTTTGCAACCCCAAGGGCTGCAGCACGTCAGGCTTCCCTGTCCTTCACTATGTCCTGGAGTTTGCTCAAGTTCATGTCCATTTAGTCAGTGATGCTATCTAACCATCTCATCTTCTGCTGCCCCCTTCTCCTTTTGCCTTCAGTCTTTCCCCACATCAGAGTCTTTTCCAATAAGTTGGCTACTAGAGCTCATCAATGAATTTGGTAAAGTTGCAGGATACAAAATTAATATACAAAAACACGTAGCATTTCTACATGTGAAAGGCCAGAAAGGGAAATTAAGGAAACGATTTCATTCCCCATCACGTCAAAAAAGATAAAATACCTGAAAATAAACTTAGTTAAGGAAACAAAAGACTTGTATTCTAAAAACTGTAAGATGCTGATGAAACAAATCAAGGATGAAAAACAGATGGAAAGATATAAAATGCTCCTGGTTGGAAGACTCAGGGTCATTAAAGTGACTATCCTACTCAAGGCAATCTAAGATTCAATGCAATTCTTGTTAAATTACCAATGGCAATTTTCAGAGAACTAGAACAAAAAATTTTATAATTTGTATGGAAATACAAAAGACCCCAAATAGCCAAAGCAACCTGGAGAAAGAAAAATGGAGCTGGAAGAATCAGACTCTGGGGTTTCAGACTATACTAAAAAGCTACAGTAATCAAGACAGCTTGGTATTGGCACAAAAACAGAAATATAGATCAATGGAACAGGATAGAATGTCCAGAAATAAACCCATGTACCTGGTGAATTAATCTGTGACAGAGGAGACAGGAGTATACACTGGTATAGGTGCAAGGCTGGGTACGATCAACTCTTACAGGAAAACACAGGCAGAACGCTCTGATACAGATTATAGCAGTATCTTTTTGGATCTCTCTTCTAAGTAATGAAAATAAAAACAAAAATAAACAAATGGGACTTAATTAAACCCAAAAGCATTTGCACAGCAAAGGAAATCAGAAAAGACAACATACAGGATGGGAGGAAATATTTGAAAGGAACTGACAAGGGATAAATCTCCAAACTATACAAAGAACTCATACAGCTCAATATCAAAAATGAACCCAATAAACAAATGGGCAGAAGATCTAAATAGACGTTTCTCGAAAGAAGACTATACTGACTTTCCAGGTGGCTCAATAGTAAAGAATCTGCCTGCCAAACAGGAGTTGCAGGTTCAATTCCTGGGTCAGGAAGACCACCTGGAGAAGGAAATGGCAACCCACTCCCGTATTCTTGTTTGGGAAATCCCATGAACAGAAGAGTCTGATGGGCTCAGTCCACGGGATCACAGAGAGTCAGATACAACTTAGTGACTAAATAACAACAACAACGCAAACATATAGATGGCCAAACTGAACATGAAAAGATGCTGAACACTGCTAATTAGTAGAGAAATGCAAATCAAAACTACACTGAGCTATCACCTCACACAAGTCAGAACAGCCATTATCAAAAAGTCTACAAATAATAAATACTGGAGAGGGTATGGAGAAAAGGGAACCCTCCTACACTGTTGGTGGAAATGTAAATTGCTACAGTCACTATGGAGAACAGTATGGAGGTTCCTCAAAAACTAAAAAGAGCTTTTTGGGAGACTACTAGCCTGTGCGCTTGGAACTAGCATTTTGTTTGGGATTCCACATACAACTTGATTTGGGGAAAGAAGAGGAGCCTCACTTAACTTTTTAGTTAGCAATACTTTGGGGTCTTTCTTTGACAGGGAGATTACTAAAGTGAAAATTTTGGGACCCCCATGGACTGTAGCCTGCCAGGCTCCTCTATCCATGGAATTCCCCAGGCAAGAACACTGGAGTGGAAGCCATTCCCTTGTCCATGGGGATCTTCCTGACCCAGGGATTGAACCTAGAAACTCCTGCCTTGCAGGTAGATTCTTTACCATCTGAAACACCAAGTAAAATGAGCAATACGTTCCTGGAAAGATAAGCCTGGGTGATTTGGAAATGTATAGGTACAATATTTAACCTTGGAACTGCACCTTAAAAACCAGCAGAGTTATAATGTTCTGTTGCCCAGGAACTTATTGAATTTATAAGAAATTGCAAATTTCAAATTGTAAATTCAAGAGACTACATGGGCAGGTCTGTATAGAGTATAGTGACCTGGAAGGCCCAAGAGACCTTTTCAGGTTTCCTATCTGGTGAAAAGTTGATGTAATAACATTAAGATATTGACCTCTTTATTATCCTCAAAAGTAGAAAGCAGGTGCCCGTGAGAATCTGCATATCTTAAAGAAATCCATGTCAGTTTCTAATGTAATCATGAACTTTAATAAAGATGACTCTCTCTATATATATATAAAAAAGAAAGCTACCATATGACCCAGGAATCCATCCCACTCCTGGGCACACACCCAGAAAAAACCGTAATTTGAAACAATACATGCACCCCAATGTTCATCACAACACTCTATTTACAATAGCTAGGACTCGGAAGCAAGCTAAATGTTCATCAACAGAGGAATGGATAAAGATGATGTGATACATATATACAATAAAATATTACTCAGCATAAAAATGACAAAATAATGCCATTTGCAGTAACATGGATGCACCTAGAGATTGTTGTACTGAGTGAAGTAAGTCAGGCAAAAAAAAAATATAGCACATGATATCACTTATAGGTGGAATCTATAAAAAGGGTACAAATGAACTTATCTACAAAACAAAGAGAGTGACAGATGTAGAAAACAAACATGGTTATCAGTGTTTTATCAGGGATAAACATGGTTACCCCTCCTTACCAAGAGGAGGGAGGGAGAAATTGGGATTGACATATACACACCTACTATATATATAAACTACGTAACTAATAAGGACCTACCGTATAGCACAGGGAACTCTAGTCAACACTCTGCAGTGGCCTATATGGGATATATGTGTATGTATAATTGCTTTACTTTGCTGTACACCTGAAACGATCACGATATTATAAATCAACTATACTCCAATACAAATTTTAAAAATTAAAAGTGATAGTAACAGTACAGAAAAGAAAGGATACATGTACCCCAATATTCACTGCAGCACTATTGACAATGGCCAAGACATGGAAACAGTCTAAATGCCCACTGACAGATGAATGGATAAAGACGTCGACTATATACCACATCACACTCACACTCTTACACACACACACACACAAACCCCAGAGTATTACTCAGCCATAAAAAAGAATAAAATTATGCCACCTGCAGCAACATTGATGGACCTAGAGATTATCATGCTGAGTGAAGAAAGTTAGAGAGGAACAAATGTCCTATGGTATTACTTAAATATGGAATCTAAAAAAGTGATACAAATGAACTTATTTACAAAACAGAAATAGAGTCACAGACATAGAAAACAAACTTATGATTACCAAAGGGGAAAGGTGCTGAGGAGAGATAAATTAGAAATTTGGGAGTAACATATACACAATAATATATATAAAAGAAACAAGGACCTATTACTGTATAGCACAGGGAACTATACTTGCTATTTTGTAATAACCTACACACAAAAAGAATCTTAAAAATATTTTATATATATATATATATCTGAATCCCTTCACTGTATACCTGACACTAACATAACATTATAAATCAACTATACTTCAATAAAAATGATAAATTATAAGCAACAAAAATACTGCATGATTCTACTTACATGAGGTACCTAGAAACAGAAAAGAAAATGGCTGTTGCCGGGGGCCGGGTGTAAGAGGAAATTAAGAGTAGTTATTAATGGTCACAGAGTTTCAGTTTTGCAGGATAAAAGAGTTCTGGAGACTGGCTTCACAACACTGTAAATAAGTTTACTATTATTGAACAGTAAACTAAAAAATGGGTGAGATGGTAAATTTTATGTGTATTTTACCACAACTGAAAAAATTAATTACAGCAAAAATGTGCAAAAATAAGAATTCTTGGGTTCTGCTCCTGATAATGGTTGAGGAGCTTCTACAGGTCCAAATCTCCTATATGAAACAACTATAAACTCTGGGAGGAAAAAAATAACTTGAACACACTGAAAAGCAGTGTGGCCAACAGCAGGCAGAAACTGCTAGAGGGTCAGCACTTGAAAGAAAACAGTGGCACTGGGTGAGTTCCCAATTTTTTTAATGGTTTTTAGCTGAAAGCAGGCTTAAAGAACAAGAGGATAGAGTATAGGCTGACGAAAGGAGCTAAAAAGTGAAAAATCTTGGAGAGGAGAGAAATAGGAAAGGCTTAAATTCCATGTAACAATCTTGCCAGGTCAGGCTGACCCCTGAACTTACACATGATCAGAGCAGACTCAAGCATCCTGAAAAATGAAAGTGAAAGTCTCAGTCTTGTCCAACTCTTTATGACCCCATGGACAATATAGACCACGGAATTTTCCAGGCCAGAATACTGGAGTGGGTAGCTACACCCTTCTCCAGGGGATCCTCCCAACCAGGGATCGAACCCAGGTCTCCCACATTGCAGGCAGATTCTTTACCAGCTGAGCTCCATGGGAAGCCCATGATCAGGGCAGACTCAAGCATCGCAATTAAAGTTAAAATAACTCAACAGTGATTATCATCACCAATTACTCCAGGGACACAGAACTTGGAGTTCAGTTAAATTAACCGCCCACACGTACACAAAATATTACCATTGTTCAGATAAATACAGGCATACCTTGAAGACATCGCAGTTTTGGTTCCAGACCACCACAATAAAGTGAATATTGCAAAAAAGGGAGTCAGACAAATATTTTGGTTTCCTGGTACATATAAAAATTTTGTTTACATTCTACTGTAGTCTATTAAATGTGCAATAGCATATTTGTAAAAAAATGACAAGCTTTAATTAAAAAGTACTTTATAGCTAAAAAGATGCTAGTTAATCATCATCTGAGCTTTCAGCAAGTTATAATCCTTTTGCAATAGTACAACCTAAGATCACCAAGCACTATAACAAATATAATACTACTACTATTAGCAACAACAACAGTAATAATGTTAGCAACACTGTCAGAATTAACAAAATGTAACACAGAGACACAAAGTGACCAATGCTGTTGGAAAAATGGTGCTGAAAGACTTACTTGAGGCAAGATTGCCAAAAGCCTTCAATTTGTAAAATATAAAATTATTTGTGAAGCACGATAAAGTGAAGCATAATAAAATGAGATATGCCTTTACAACTGAATTCTAGTTATTCACAATGACCAGGAA
The DNA here is from genome assembly GCF_000754665.1 of Bison bison bison. Lineage (NCBI taxonomy): Eukaryota > Metazoa > Chordata > Mammalia > Artiodactyla > Bovidae > Bison > Bison bison. The sequence continues at coordinate 1,025,389 of NW_011494858.1, forward strand.
ATGACCCAAAATTACTAAACATATAAAGAAACTGGAAAACATGTCCAACTCAAAGAAAATTCAATCAGTGGAGACAAACCTCAAGATGAACCAGGTGTTAAAATTAGCAGACAAAGAGTTTAAGGAAAAAATACACTTGTAATGGATAAAATAGAAAAATTTAACACAGAAATAGAAAGTATAACAAACATACAAATGGAAATTCTAAACCCAAAAAATCCAGTATCCGAAATTAAAAAAAAAAAAAAAACTCTGTATGGGCTTATGAGCAAATTAGGAACAACAAAAGATTTGATGAATTTGAGGATAGATCAATAGAAATTATTGAATATGAATAAAGAAAAATAGGTTTCCAAAAGTTAGCAGAGTAAAGATCTACAGTAATATACATATAAACAGAGTTCCAAATGGAGAGGATAAAGAGAATAAGAACAAAAAATGTATTTGAAAAAACATCGGCCAAAAATTCTTTATATTTCATGAAAATAGCATTCTTAAACATTGGTTTGGGAGTTTAAGTTAATTTAATTTTTATGAAAAGCCATTTGGCAATGTGAATCATGAATTTTAAAAGGATTCACATGTACTTTAAGCTAGTAGTTCTGTTTGCAGAAATCTATGCCCAGGAAATAGGTGGAGATAGGTAAGAAATGTATTTACAGAAATTTTCTTCAAAGCATAATCTATAATGAAAGTGAAAGCAAACGTCACTCAGTCATGTCCAACTCTTTGAGACCTAAAACCTTGTATTATCTAATAATAGGTTACTTAATAAACACTGAGTAATAGCTGACACATATAAATATTTTTTAAATGAATTAACATCAAGTTTTTCATTATAAAGGACATCAGAAATTATGATACACTGAAAAAAGCAAAAAATAAATTCGGTATAAGCATAATACCTACTGTAATATAGAAAATAATATTATAAAAGAGACAGAATGGGAAAAAGGGTTCAAAGGACTCTCTCTGAATGGAAGGATTATGAGAGATTTTTATTTTCTTCTTTACACTTATCAATATTTTTCAAAGTTTTATAATGTGAATATATTTATACATATGATCAGAAAACTAGACTCACCAGTATGAAGCTATAAATATATACCAAGCATATCCTTAAGATCTGTGTCCTATATACTGTACCTTCACCAACCGCCCAAATTTACCTTGGTCCAGAGCCACTCCCATTCACATCCAGACTGAGCTCTTGAGGTTTAGTAATCTCTTTATTAGCAACCAGTTCTCTTGATTTAAATACAGCTTGAGTCCTTAACCTGTAAAAATAAATTTAGACATAGAAATAGACCAAACAATCCTAAAATCTGTATGGACCCACAAAAGAGCCTGAATAGCCAAACCTTGAGAAAGAAGAACAAAGATGGGAGCATTGCATTTTCTGATTCAAACTCTATTATAAGCTATAGTCATCAAAACAGTACAAGCATACAATTCTGCAATAAAACACCAAACCACCAGGTTAAAAAAAATCAGCAGAGGATCTGAATAGACATTTGTTCAAAGAAGATATACAGATGGCACATGAAAGATGCTTAACATCACTAATCACTAGGGAAATGAAAATAAAACCACACTGAGATATCACCTCACACCTGTCAGAAGGGCCATTATGAAAAAGAAAACAAGTGCTGGCGAGGATGTGAAGAAAAGGGAGTACCTGTGCACTGCTGCAGGGAAAGTAAACGGTGCAGCTGCTACGGAAGCCAGTACAGAGACTCTTCAGTAAACCAAGAGATTCCTCAATTAATTAAAAATAGAACTACTATGTGATCTAGCAATCCCATTCCTGGTATTTACCTGAAGAAACCAAAAACACTAATTAGAAAAGATACATGCATCCCTGTTTTCACTGCAGCATTATTTACTTGAATAGCCAAGATACGGAAGCAACATAAGTGTCCCTCAGTAGGTGAATGGATACAGAAGATGCAGTATATGTATACAACAGAGTATTAGCCATAAAAAGAATAAAATCTGCCATCTGTAACAACATGGATGGACTTGGAGAGTATTATGCTAAGGGAAATAGGTCATACAGAGAAAGAAAAATACTGTATGATTTCACTAAAAAACAAAAGAACAAACATAACTAAACAGAAACAGAGTCATAGATATAGAGAACAAACAGATGAGAAAAGGGTCATGGGAGGTGAGAAATGGGTGTGGGAGACTGAGGTAGAAATTTTCAGTTGCAAAATAAATGACTCATGGCTTTGAAATGTACAGTGTGGGGAATATAGTCAATAATTATGTAATATCGTTGTGTGTTGACAGATGACAATGGTTGACTCATTGGAAAAGACCCTGATGCTGGGAAAGATTGAAGGCAAGAGGAGAAGGGGATGACAGAGGACGAGATGGTTGGATGCCATCACTGACTAAATTTGAACAAGCTTCGGGAGCTGGTGAAGGATAGGGAACCCTGGCATGCTATAGTCCATGGGGTTGCAAAGAGTCAGTCACGACTGAACAACAAGAACATTACCTTGATACCAAAACCAGACAAACAAAGTATGAAAAAATAAAACTACAGACCTCAGAAATATTGATGTAAATATTCTCAACAAAATATTAGTAAAAAGAAATTGTTAATGCACGTTACTTTGTTGACAAAGGTCCATCTAGTCAAAGCTATGGTTTTTCCAGTAGGCATGTATGGATGTGAGAGTTGGGCTATAAAGAAAGCTGAGTGCTGAAGAACTGATGCTTTTGAACTATGGTGTTGGAGAAAACACTTGATAGTCCCTTGGACTGCAAGGAGATCAAACCAGCCCATTCTTAAGGAAATCAATCCTGAATATTCATTGGAAAGACTGATGCTGAAGCTGAAACTCCAATACTTTGGCCACCTGATGCGAAGAACTGACTCATTGGAAAAGATCCTGATGGTGGTAAAGATTGAAGACGTGAGAAGGGGATGACAGAGGATGAGATGGTTGGATAGCATCACCAACTCGATGGACATGAGTTGAGTAAGCTCTGGGAGTTGGCGATGGATAGGGAAGCCTGGTGTGCTGCAGTCCATGGTGTCGCAAAGAGTCAGACACGACTGAGTGACTGAACTGAACTGAATGCATAAAAAGTATTATACATTGTAACCCAGGAGATTTATTCCAGGGATATAAGGCTAGGTCAATATATATATATTAAAAAAAGCAATCAATGCAATCCACTGTATTGGCAGGCTAAAAAAGAAAAATCAAACAACCATGTCAATTATCTCATAAAAGATACTTAACAAAATCCAGTGGTCATCATAAAAACTTCATGCAATCTAAAAGGAATAAAAATTAAAAATGAACTGTTACCAAAATTTAAAACTTTTGCTTTGTGAAAGATCCTTTTGAGATTGAAAAGAAAAGAGACTAGGAGAAATTACTTGCAAATCCACCTACCTATCTGAAAAAGGACTTAATATATTTCGAATATATAAAGGACTCTCAAAACTCAACAGGAAAACAATCCAAACAATCTAGTTAGACTATGGCAAGAGATACTAAAGAGACAGTTTACCCAAAAGAATGGACAGAGGGCAAACTAGCAAATGAAAGGATATTGAGTATCACCAGCCATAAGGAAAATGCAAACTAAGATGACAATGAAATGTCACTGCACACAGGCGCAGAACACATCAAATACAAATTTGTGACACAATCAAATGCTGACAAGGGTGTGGAGAAACAATCTTTCTCATGTTACTGGTAGGAGAAGTATTTTAAACTAAATGAAAGTGAAAGTGAAGTTGCTCAGCTGTGTCCGACTTTTGTGACCCCATGGACTGTAGCCTACCACACTTCTCCGTCCTTGGGATTTTCCAGGCAAGAGTACTGGAGTGGGGTGCCATTTCCTTCTCCAGAGGATCTTCCCGACTCAGGGATTGAACCTGGGTCTCCCGTGTTGTAAACTAAATGAGTATAAGCTAAATATGATCTCTTATATGATTTAGCAATTATATTCCTAGTTCTCACTTGTAGACACAAAAAACTTAGGCCACACAAAAACTTGTATAAGAATGTACATGGAAGCTCTATTTGTAACTGAAAAAACTGAAAACAAGGAAACTGTCTAATAGACAAATGGTTAAACAAACCACAGTGCATCTATATCATGGACTAGTACTCAGAAATCAAAAGGTACAATATATGTAACAATCTAGATGGATCTCAGCATTATGCTGAATGAGAAAAGCCAATATCAAAATTTAACATTGTGTATAATTCCATTTATATACAATTCTCAAAATAACAATCTAGAAATAGACAACAGAATAGGAGTTCCGAGGGTTAGGGACCGGAGAAGGCAATGGCACCCCACTCCAGCACTCTTGCCTGGAAAATCCCATGGATGGAGGAGCCTGGTGGGCTGCAGTCCATGGGGTCGCAAAGAGTCGGACACGACTGAGCAACTTGACTCTTACTTTTCACTTTCATGCATTGGAGAAGGAAATGGCAACCCACTCCAGTGTTCTTCCCTGGAGAATCTCAGGGATGGGGGAGCCTGGTTGGCTGTCGTCTATGGGGTTGCACAGAGTCGGACACGACTGAAGAGACTTAGCAGCAGCAGCAGCAGGGTTAGGGACAGGTTGGGGCAAAGAGTGACTCTAACAGCCCAGACCTCCCTGGTGGTCCAGTGGCTAAGACTCCACCATCCCAATGGAGGAGGCCCAGGTTTAATTTCTGGTCAGGAAACCAGAATGCCACAACCCAGAGTTTGCAGGCTGCAACAAAGAGTTCACATGCTGCAACTAAGGATGTCTCACGTCACAACAAAGATGGAAGATCTCCTGTGCCACAACTAAAGAGCCAGTGCAACCAACCAAATAAATAAATAACACATATTAAAAAACAGATGAGGACATAGTAATAATCTAATCGGGAAAATAATTGGAAAAAGAAAATACACATCTATATGTGTATTACTTTCCTATACTCCTAAAACTAACACACTGTTAATCAACCATGCTCCAATACAAAATTAAAAAACAAAAAAAAACAGCGTAGTACAAATGAAATCTTGGTGGTGCTGAAATAGTTCTGTGTTTTGACTGTGGAAGTGGTTACACAAATTCACACGTGATAAAATGACATAGAAACACACACACCTGTTGTATCAATGTTAATTTCCTAGCTTTGACAATATATTATGGTTGTATAAAATGTAGACGTTGGGAGAAACTAGATGACGGGCACATAGAATCTCTGTACTATTTTTGCAACTCCTATCAATATTGTAATTATTTAAAAATAAAAAGTCTTAAGAAATCTCTATACACAAAACTTGTTCAAAATTTGTGTTTCATAGTGCTTTCATCTAAGATAGGATGATCAAGAGAACAACAAGCAGTTTATTATCATTAAGGAGCATTACTTGAATACATAATGCTGTTCAAATGAACATGATGTCCAACATAAAATTATCCATTTTCCCCAGCTAGACTGTGATCTCTTTAAAGTCTACATTTAATTCTTTTACCTATCTCAACTACCTAGAACCATTCCTCACATAACACAGACATTCAATAAATGTTTGTAGAATGAAGTTCTCAGGAGAAACTACACGTTAACTGGAGGACTGGAGATTGGGGTCATAAAATTGGAGCAACATTTCAGCCTTTGGTGACAATCCTGTCACAAGAGCCTTCATTTTCACTTACTTTAAAAGCCTCCAGGTTCAACAGTGAAGAATAAAATTGACCATAAAGGAAGAGAAAGAGGAAGATAACATTTGCTTCCTAGGGAAGTCAGTACTGCACTGGAGAAAACAAGTAAGGTGGACCTTTCAAAGACATTAGGATTTAAAAAATATTGAGCAGGATCTGAAAATGAAAGAAAATTAACTCCAAGAAGTAAAAGAAAATAACAGTAATATTAGGTGTGTAAGGATCAACATGTCTAAGAATGTGTACAAAGGGGAAAAGGTATGCTTGACCAAGGAGAAAATGGCAGGGATACACACACACACACACACACACACAGACACACACACACACAGATACAACACACCCTTTCCTTGAAATTTACTTATAAAAAGACATAAATGCTATATTTTCTTATGTTTAAATACAATTGCATTGATCTATTGGTATTTGAAATTAAGATAACAAACTTTGTATGTAAAACTATAATGAACACTACATGATATTAAATAGGGCTTTAGCTTTTGAAACATTGTTCTTAGGGAAAAATTGTCAGAGGAAGAGCAGTTTAAATGTGGGAAGGTGTATAATAATTGGCTATTGAACAGGTTATGCTTCATAATCAGAAAAGGTTGAATTTAGCAGGTTATCTTTGTTATATGGAATGATGACACCTAGTCACACGTAAGTCTTATTTTACATCCTAAAATCTTAAGTTTTTATTTAATGCTTAATATTCTCTACAATGACATCAAATAGCAAAGTATTCTGTGTAATGGTAACATTGTTGAAAAATACTGTCTTTAGAATCCAGCCAAAACTACACCGGACAGGTGAGAAGTAGATACTCTAAGCTAACATTTTGGAAGACAAGGTAGTCTTTCAGTTCTTCCCCAAAAGACAGTGCAATTTATTTGGAAGTCATAGCTGCTATGCATCTTAAGCAAACCAAGATTCTGAGGAACTTCTGTTCCTACACATCTGTTACAGTAACACAGCTGTCATTTTATACTGTATTCTCCAAACTACAGGTACTGCTGAAATAAACAGGCAGAACTCACCAGTTATAGTCCAGTCGAGACTGATGAAGCTGCTGCTGTTTCAGGAGAAGTTTTGTCTCCTGCTGGGCCAACAGATGCTGAAGGCGCTCCTTTTCAATTTCCAGCTCCATTTTCTGAAGCATAAGTTGCTGCCTTCTATCTTCTGAGAGCTGCTTTCTGATATCATTTTCATTAGGTGGCAGTGCCCCGTGGCCATGCATCAGAGACGCCCAGGAAAGCCCACAGTACCTGCACGAGTCCAGGTGTGTCTTGGAATGCTGAGGGCCCATGTTTGTCGGATGGCTCTCGTAAACATGATCTGCATTTTCAGAAAGTCCATGGCCACAACACTGACCAGACGGAGGAGCCTGAAGGTGCTGGCATTCCTTCATCTTCAGTTCTTTGGGAGGGGCTTTCTCTGTAGGGACTGCGTCTACTAGTTTTTTCCCTGGGGATCTGTAATTAAATGTTCTGGTCTCTGAGGGCACCTTGCCCATATCCTCTTTGGAATAATGAAGGGTTGCTGGTTTCAAAGAATTATTCCTAAATTCTACAAGGGATTCCAAAGCTGAGTCCTGATTTGCAGACTTAGGCCTCTGCTTGGTTTGAGTGTTGATCTGTGGTTTGGGTACACTCAAGTAGGAGCCATCCAGTTCCAAAGATGCAGATGGGAGAGTGCTTTTCCTATTGGATACCTAAAAGGAACCACAAGATCACTTGTCAAATAAGAGCACAATAGAGGGAGTTCTTTTGACTCTTCAGGAATCAGTGATACATGTTTACCAAGACAAAGCTGTGTTTTTATCTTCTTAATAAAGATAGTATTCATAACTAAACAGACATGTGCCACAAGGCTAAACTCATTTTCAAACAATCTACATTTCAGTAAATTCACAAGGATGAGAAAAAGAAAGTGTTGCCACTCACTGCTTAAGCAAGACTTTAGGAGTTGCAAATAAGGGTTACATAACATCAACTTTGAGAAGAAGAAAAACAGTAAATGTTAATATCTTAAAATGTTTAATTTTGAATACTAAGCCAAGAAATCCATTCAGCCACCTTAAATACTTTTGATTGGCCATTAGACAGCATGAGATTTGATGTAAAACATTTCACCTTATGCTGAATAGGATGTTAGTTACTGCTAGAAATTTGATGAGTTTTTATAAATATTTTTACAGTATACAGATAAAACCAACCACTTTCCACAAAATATGATTCTAATCAAAAGTAGTTATTTAAATACAAAACACTTAATTTCAGCTATAAACATAAGTGATTTCTCAATTAAGCTGTTCAAATGATTACAGTCTGATAGAAGTCAGGCGGAAAGGAAGCAGTTGCAAATTACCTTTGACAAGCCAATAGAATGAACTTTCCCAGCATTTTAGCCTCAAGCTTGTTCTACTCAGGAGAGCAAAACTTAGCTTTTAGCAGTGATGCTCAAACTTTAGCACGAATCAGAATCACCTGGAGGGATTGTTAAATGTGAATTGCTTGGTTTACTCCCTAGAGTTTCCAGTTCAGTAACTCTAGAGTAGAGCTGAAGAATGTGCTCCGTTAACAAGCTCCTGGGTGGTGCTGCCAACCTGGAACCAAACTCTAAGAACCACTGGTCTGTACCGTGGGCCATTAGACTCCTCCTTTGTCCCTCCTATAAGGACCATTCTGATTACATCAGGCTTACCCATGGAATCCTGGATAATTTCATCATCTTAAGATCCTGAATGGCATGTGTAAAGTCTCTTGTCATACAGAGTCTCTGTGCCATATAAAGTGACATTCACAGTTTCCAGGAATTAGGACATGGACATATTTGGAAGGCCATTATTTGGTTTGCCACAACTTTTAAAATAAGAACTAATTCATAAACAGTTGAGATGGTTATGTATCCTAGAGTTATAGGAAGAATGAATAATCGAGATCCCTAGCAGAGAGGGGGGAAAAAAAATCCCACTAATTTATTTTGCAATAGTTGAAAATGAAGAACTGATTGGTAAAAAGTATCAACTAACAGATATATGGCAATACAATGCTTACTAGCCTATAATAAAAGAGGGCTAGTACAATGACTCAAGATTTCAAGTGAAGTTCTAAAACAATGTTAAAGGAGTTCTGTTTAAATGAGAATCAGCCACATATGTGGAGATGACCTGGATCTCTTCATAGAAGGCATGCAATCTTGTGTACTGAGCAGATGACAAACTACATAAATGGAACTAGTTTGGGCGCAAAATTTATGATGAACTACCTCATAAAAAATTAACCTTATTTTACACCTAAGGAAGAACTCTAGTCCACATTAATCTCCCCTATTCTGAACTTCCGTAGCACTTATTGTCAACAGAAATGTTTACCATCTGCTATTCTGTGTGATAAACTGACTTTTTAAAGGTTATACTTTTAAAATGACAGATAAATGCTTTGAGTCCAGAAACATAAATCAACTATTTTACATCATCATATATTTTCTAATCCACGTATCATTAATATAACTGTGGATACCATGTATGTAGTATTTTTTATTCACGTTTTTGTTACTTAACATTATTTACATATGTGCATTGTTAGGTACTAACGAAGCTTATACTTACTTTAATGGTGCTGATTGTTACATTATTCACAAATGTCAGGTATTTGGAAGATTTCTAAAACAAAATTTTTTTGTGGTTAGCTTCTGTGTTTTTGAGAGGCAGGCACTTCAACGTAAACATTTCCATGCGTGCTTTGCTCAAAGAGAACACTGCTTTGCCAATTACCTGCTAGGGAGCTGTGCATATTGCTAAGCAGAATTCTAAGACGGTCCCCAAGATTTCCATCATCTTGTTGTCCCCACCCTGTATTATCTCCTCGCCTTGAGCAGGGTAGAACTTGTGAATATGATCAGTGATCAATCCTGTGGTTATGTCACGTACATGCCAAAATGGACTTTACATATATAAGTAAGGCTCCTTATCAGCTAACTCTGAATTAACAAAAAGGAAGATGATTTCACGTGGGTCAGACCTACTCAGGTAAGCCCTTTCATAGCAGGTCTGGTGTTCTCCCCAAGGTCAGTGATTCTCTTGCTGGTCTTGAAGAAATAAGCTATTGTGTTATGGGAGAGTTTTTTTGTTTTTTGGTAGATTTTATTGAACTATAGTTGATTTAAATGTGTGTTAATTTCTTCTGTACTACAAGAAGTGTACTTGTTGTACTATTTGTGTACTTGTGTACTATTTGTTGTACTTGTGTACTATTTCTTCTGTGACTCATTTATGACAAAAAATAATGGAAAAGAATATGAAAGTAAATACTCCCTTTCATATTCAGGATATTGAATATACTTTCCTGAGCTAGATGGTAGGAACTTGTTTTTGCCCATCCTATATGTAAGAGTTTGCCTCTGCTAACCCCAGACTCAGTCCTGAATACTCATTGGCCACCTGATGCTGGGTAAGATTGAAGGCAGGAGGAGAAGGGGATGACAGATGAGATGGTTGGATGGAAACATGGACTTGATGGACATGAGTTTGAACAAGCTCCGGGAGTTGGTGAGGTCTGGCGTGGTGCAGTTCATGGGGTTGCAAAGAGTTGGACATGACTGAGTAACTGAACTGAGCTGAAGAGAATCCCAGACTCACAGGTAGAGAGAACAGACCTGTGGTTGCAGGGAGAACAGAGGTAGGCGAGTGAAGGAATGGGGGCTTGGGATTAGCAGAGGCAAACTATTATATACAGGGTGGGAGGGCTTATGGAGGGGCTCATATGGCAATGACTTCTGGAGCAGAAGGCAGTTTCCAGGCAACAGGGAGCAAGAAAACAAGGCATCTACCATACACATACAAGAAAATAAATTCTGTCAGAAACCTTGTGAATTTGGAAGAGGACCTAGAGCTCCCAGCTGAATACAGCCCAAATGACACCTTGACAGCACCCTTCTAAGACCCTGAGCATAGGATCCAACTAAGCTGTGCCAGACTCACAGACCCACAGAAATGATAAGACTGCAAATGTGTGCTGTTTTAAGCTGCTAAGTTTGTAGTAACTTGTTATACAGCAATAAAAAACTATATAGAATATTATTCAACTTGCCCAAGCCTCAGGTTCCTCAACAGTAAAATAAGGATTAAAAATAGCACCTACATCAAAACTGAACATTGTGGTGAGACAGATGAGCAGTTATCAAGAGTGTCTATCTATAAGGGTACTAATGTACAAAAGGAAACACAAACCTATTTACCCAAACTTCTTTCAAGCAGAACCCTGTGGTGCATGTGTGTATGTGTGTGGGGGTTGAGATCACCCGAGGGCATGTTCAGTTACAACAGATTATCTCTAAATTGTCTTAAAAGAGAATGAGTTCAGTTATCAATCTTTATTTTGCTACAGTGAGGTTTTCAGTAGGGCCAGAGTTGAACTTCTTGAGATAGTTGAGACGTCCTTCATCTTTCTCATTCATACAAAGGATGTCAGTCTTACACTAACATCTTGCATTGTCTCTTAGGGTGTTGTGATGATTAGATAATTTAAATATAAAGTGCTTTGGACAGTGCTTAATATAAAGTTCATATTTTTAAAACGTTTCCTATGACCACTACTGTTATTATCACTGACTTCCCTGCCACAACAAATTTTGAAGGCATATCTATATCTATATGTGTAGCACTGGGGCTTGCACATAGCAAGTACATTCTCAATAACTCTGGGCTGACTTTATCAGCTTAGGAGAAAAATTCAAATTGGGTTACAGGTCACAGTAACTAAAGAAAAGAAAATTAGAATCCATGATTAGGCTGAATCATGAGCTGCTAAGGAAGAAGAGAAAAGAAATAAAACTTGCTGTTGGAATATGAATATAAGAAATTATTTTATTAGTAGAGTTGAAAAACACTGCCTCTGGAACACATGGAAGTCCCAGTGGGCCTAAATGAAACAGATGTATTTTTCTTTCTGCTTCATGCTTTCTATATATTTACAAATATAACTTCTCTTAACTAAGGTTTAAACTAACAATAAATCCCAAACTGCTGTCTCTAGCATATGGGTTTTATATGAATTTTTCAGATATATAACACTAACTTAAAAACCATTAGATTTTTTTTAAATGAAGGCATAACATGTATAATAAAATGCACAGATCTTTACTTGCATTTACCCATGTAATCATCACCCAGATCAAATTGTAGAACAATTCCAATATCCTAGAAACTTCCTTTGTGTGCTTTCTAGTCAATATCACATCCTCACACTCCCAGGAGGAACCATATTCTGACTCTTACGATCACAGATTGGTTTTACCTAAGCTGAACTTCATACAAATGGAATCATACTGCATGCTACTCTTTTGTACCTGGCTTCTTAAGCTCAACATAATATTTGAGTATCTTCTATGTTGCTTTGTATATCAATAGTTTATTCTTTTCTCATTTCTGCATAGTACTTCATTGTATGAATTAAGCAAAATTTGTTTACCCATTCTTTTTACTGGATTAGGTTTTTACCAGTCTAGGACTATTAAAAATAAAGCCTCTATGAATATTCTCATACAATATTCTCTCTTTTTTGAAGTCATGTGGCACATATTTAACTCTGTTAGAAATAGCCAGTAAGTTTTCTAAACTGATCATTCTGTTTCACACCCCCATCAGGAAATTAAGAGAGTTGCACTTACTTCACATTCACAGTAATACTTGCTAGTGTGTTTCATTTTTAGTCTATCTGGTGTATGTGTACTGAAATATCATAATTGCTTTATTTTCCATTTCCCTGATATGTAATGATATTAAAGAACATATGCTTGCTGGTCATTTGGATATTTTCTTTCATGAAGTTATTGTTGGAACCAATATATTTAATAATTCAAAGTAATTCTTAAAGGACTGAAAATAAATGAAAAATGAAGGTTGCAGAAGACAATTTCATACAAACTATTTCTGATAAGCCTACTTAGCTCTAACAGATCACCTTCACTGACCACTAAATGCAGAACATGCTCCCAGAACACACTGTCACTCTGGCTGTTTTCAACCCAGAGTTTACCATATTCTATGTTAAATGTTTTACATATTTAACCTATTATTCTTAACAGCAATTTTATAAGGTATTAATTGGCATTTTACTGATGAGAAAATGAAGTTCAAGGAATCAACACAACTTTCCCAAGCTCATGTCAATACTCTACATCAGACATGGGACTATATCTCACTCCAAACCCTTAGACTTACTCCAAATACTTAACACATTACTTCCTGTTGTAGACTTTAAAAAATTTCTTTAGTATGAAATACCATAAACATAGAAGTACAATATAAGTACAATAAACAAATAAGATCAGCTTAGTGAATAATCACAAGGCAATGCCCAATGTAACTACCATCCTGCACACAGAAGATGACCCTTCTGTATGCAGAAGACCTCTGATGACCCTGAGCTATCACCACTTTCTACCTCTCTTGCCAAAACAGGGAATGATTATCTTGACTCTAATGAGAATTTCTCCTTTGCTTTAATACTTCTCTGCTGAAATACATAGTAGAGTTCAGTTGTACTTGGTTATTTCTGAAGTATAAATAAAACCATATGATATACATTCTTTTTTAACTTCTTTCACCCAGCATTATATATGGCAAGTTCATACATGGTGCTGCATGTGGCTATATTCCCATAGCTATATAGCAGGGGACAGCAAGTTTCTTCTGCAAAGGGTCAGACACTTAACATTTTAAACTTTGCAGTACATAAAGTCTTTGTCATAACTACTCAGTTCTGCTTTTGTACTGTAAAATCAACAGCTATTCTAGAAAAACCTTATTTGTGGACACTGAAATTTGAATTTCATGTAATTTTCTCATTTCAAGAAATAGTCTTTTTTCCTCTAACCATTTAAAAAGTTAAAACCATTCTTAGCTTGTGAGTTGTATGAAACAATGCAGTTGGCTAGATCTGGCAAACCATGGTTTGCCAACTGAACTTGATAATTATGTTGAGTGCTCTTCCAATTAAAGGAGTCTATGAATATCCTAGGATATGCTCAAAACTAAACAAACTGAACAATATGACTTGGAACATGCTATCTATTTATATGTTTTCTGTGTGATGAAAATGAGTTGGATTGACTGCTTAATCAGAAATAAACAGGGACTTCCCTGGTGGTCCAGCAGTTAAGAATCCACCTGCCAATGCAGGGGACACGGGTTCAATCCCTGATCTGGGAAGATCCCATGTGCTGTGGAACAACTAAGCCTGTGTGCCACAACTCCTTAGCCTGCCATTACTTGAAGCCCAAGTGCTCTGGAGCCTGTGAGTTGCAATCACTGAAGCCTGAGTGCCTACAGCCTGTGCTCAGCAACAAAAGAAGCCACAACAATGGTAAACTCGTGCAGCAGTGAAGACTCAGCACAGCCAATAATTAAATAAAATTATAAAAAGAGAAAAAAATGGAATGATATTTAGCAGAAAAGCATGTAGAAGAATATACTTGGGAAAAACACATCGTATAAATTAAAAAAAAAAGTTTAGACAAAAAATGATCTATGGAAAACAGTAAGTTCAAAACAGTAGCATATTAGGATTTGTCTTATACAAAATGTACCACAATCTTGGCTACATCTTTAGACTCTAGATGTGGCAGAAATGAAGCCAATAAAATCTTTGACAAGGCATGCTGTGGGATTCACAGCACAAAAGAAGGATGAGGAGAAAATGCTGGCAACACTTGGCTTACAACAGAGTAGAAGCATAATGTGCCTTAACTTGGGTAGACACTAGTCAATGACTAGATAAAAAAAAAAAAACACCAATGAGAAAAGTATAAGGTTTAAAAAAAGTGTGAGAGACTTATATGAGATACTAAGAATTTTCTGATACTGAAGGTTGGTAAATTTCTGAATTGCGTTTTCTGAATCTTTATGATCCCTTTTTAAAATGTGACAGATATTTTTTAAGGACTTCATAGGAAATAAAGGATTTTTTTCACAAACATGTATGATATGACCTTGTATACATGCATGAAAGTACAAACAGGTCTGTTGTACATATATGAACATATACATTCCTAGGATAATCTAGGGCTTTCCTGTGTTCTCACAAAATACAAAATAAAAACCACAGTATTATGAAAATAGCATCAACAAGTAAACAGTCATGTTTTATAAATATGCACAAATAATTTTTACGGGCTCAGCCAATCTTTGCTATTAGCCATAAGGAGAGAGGCAAACTAAACTGCAATAATTATTTCCTGCAACAGGTTGTTATTTACTTTGCATAATTAGGAAGAAATTACTTAGAATGCATTTATGAGTTGTTAACCACAGGATTAGCCAAAAGTACCAACAGATCTTATTGGTATTCATTTCTCTAAAGGTAAATAATAATTTACTATCCTAGCAAACACCCTATTAACAAACCTCACATTCTCACTGATGGCCTTATAAGAATAAAAATCATTTTATAACTTCAGAATTTCCCTCTTTGCTCTTCATTTTATGATGAAATTGCTCTTGATTTTATGATGAAATCAGAAATCCAGAAGCTAAATATTTCTAAACCTAAACTACTGTGTGAGGGGCAGGTCAATGTATTATCCAGAACATTTGGAGTTAATATGGAATAAGGCACAGAACAACATTCTGCATTTTTAGTGAGCTTATAAGAACCAGTTGTCAAGCTGACAGAAGCTACATAATGCAACAGCTGCACTGTATGGTTTGCCAAAGTCTCATCCCAAATAAATGCTCCTTCTCCCCAGTGCAATTAACTCTCCTACACTGGCAGATCTGTTAGATCATCATCAAGGTAGATTACCTTCTAGCATTATGAACTAAATACTTACAGGTGTTATATCATCAGTTATAACTTACAAACTTTTGCATTCAGCAAGACATCCAGGCAAATGAATCATCTAATTGATGAATTATTTATAAGAAATTCTCAGCATGCTCCTGGCGTCATCCATGGCCTTTTCCAGGTCATATGACACCAATTAGAGCTGAATTTTAAATTATTCAATAACCTGAACTCTCTTGTCATTTAACATATAGATATCAACGTAGTAAACAAGTTAAATCTAATGGGCCCTCGAGGTTTAAGTTTCTCCACTGCACAGCCGCTGAAGCTGCAGGCCATCAGTGGAAGAGAAAAATAACAGAATGCGGCAGTCAAACACATTTGCAAGGCTCTAATAACTTATTCTAGTTCCCATAGGGACTGTGGCACAACCTAGGATTATTGAATCTGAAAGACATTAAAGTCAATAATTATGAGATTTACAAGAATATAGGCTCACAAGATTGTACAAAAGACAAAACACTAGCAACGGATACCAAATGCTGTACCGATACTTAGGATACACCACGCGTTGTTCAGTCACGCAGTCGTGGCCACCTCTTTGCAGCTCCATGGACTGCAGCACTCCAGGCTTCCCTGGCCTTCACTGTCTACACCATGGGCCTGGCTAAATTTTTAATAGTAATTATCAGACTCAGAAAAGGCTAAACCCCATACTCTTTAATCATTACTGTAGTTTTTGAAAGCTGGCATGTGTTGACTTGCTATAAAAATGAACAGAGAGCACAGAATAATTGACAGTATACTTGAGGTCAAAAGACCTCGATGAGAATTCCAGCACTTCTACTTAGGAGTTCTATTATTTTTGGCAAATCATTTTACATCTCTTAGGTAATTTTAAATGTTAATAAAATGGTTGAGTTTGATGATCTCTATAGTTTATGCCATCTTTAAGGGCTGAAAACCCCAAGGATTGGGTTGCTGTACTCCAAGGAAATGAAAGAAAAGGATAGATGAGAAATTGTACCAATAAGTACATGTTCACTTATCAACCAACAGACATACTACAAAATTACTAAATGCCCCTTGGTTCTAATTTTCCTAGCAAATTCTGTCTTTAACACTATTGCTGTATTTGGCTCATATGCTCAAGAATTTACATCAGCAACTAAATTTATCTATCTGCTCACTTAATCTGAGAGAGAAACAAATGAAGATTGAATAAGACAACAATATGGTTGTGAGGCGAGTCCTAAATATTTTGATGGGATGGGACAAACATTCACCATAGAAATACATCATAGGAGTACCGATTCAAGTCACTTCCACATATATGATCATAATCGCTAAAAGAAAAAAAAAGCAGTTTTGTACATGGCTTTCATAATCTACAAGAGGAAACGTGCACAAGGTTAGTTTTAATTACTTAGTGAAGATCAGAAAACAGGCAAAATAGATTTACAGAGAAAATGAGACAAATTAGAAGTGGTGAGGATAATCTTCACAGGTACAAAATGAAAATAAGACATATTGAATAATAAAGCCCGTGGTACTTGGATTCAGTGAGGGATGCAGCACAAGAAAATGGTCCATTAGAGCTTACATCAACTATCCTCTTGCCCCGTCTACCGGCATGAAGTTTGGACAAAGTACCTGGGGCTGCAAATAGAACTCCCATGGCCCGTTCACTGTCCTCTCATCTACCCCTCCAGTAACAGTCAGGCTCAGAAATGGAAACAAAAACAGCATGCAGGAAGATGTTTCAATGCACATTTTCTTCTTTTAAAAGATCAAAAAAGATTAGTTTGTGTCAAATTAAGGAAAGCTTTAACAAAAAATTCCTAATATACCCTCTAGAAAATATAAAAATACTATTTGAACGTGATCAACTGTCCCTTAAGGGAAAGGCAGAATGCATTTACGTTGTTGGTTGAGGGAAAAAGTATTTGTGTTGTATTTTTGAGACTAGAAATTAACTATCTTAAAAAAGAGCATTTAAGAAATATCAAGAAATATAAACTATAGTCTACTTGTAGGAAATAAAAGGGAGGTAAAACCAGGCTCTTTATTATATTAAGATTTCTCGAAGTGAATCACAGTCCTTTTACTAAAGATTAGGGTCTTTCATGTTCATTTTTCCCTTCATATAAATGTCTACAGACCAAAAATGTTTAAAAAGCCCAATGAGAAAAGCATTTCTGAATGTACAAGGAACTACCAAACTGAAGAGATTTGAGCTTTAAGAGGGCAAGCTCTTCCTTGGGAACTCAAGATTTTTTAGAATTCTTACTACTTTAATTAAAAAAAAAAACTATTCAACATTCCAAAAACTAAGATCATAGCATCCGGTCCCATCACTTCATGGCAAATAGGTGGGGAAACAGTGGAAACAGTGACAGACTTCATTTTCTTGGGCTCCAAAATCACTGTGGACAGTGAGTACAGTCATGAAATTAAAAGACGTTTGTTCCTTGGAAGAAAAGAAATGAGAAACCTAGATAACATATTAAAAAAGCAGAGACATTACTTTACTGACAAAGGTCTATCTAGTCAAAGCTATGTTTTTTCCAGTAGTCAGGTACAGATGTGAGAACTGGACAATAAAAATGGCTGAGTGCCAAAGAACTAATGCTTTCAAACTGTGGTGCTGAAGAAGACTCTTGAGAGTCCCTTGGACAGCAAGGAGATCAAACTTGTCAATCCTAAAGGAAATCAACCCTGAATATTCATTGGAAGGACTGATGCTGAAGCTGAAGCTCCAATACTTTGGCCACCTGATGCGAAGAACTGACTCTTTAGAAAAGACCCTGATGCTGGGAAAGATTGAACACAGGAGGAGAAGGGGACAACAGAGGATGAGATGGTTAGATGGCATCAATGACACAATGGACATGAGCTTGAGCAAGCTCTGGGAGCTGGTGATGAACAAGGAAGCCTGGCCTGCTTCAGTCCATGGGGTCGCAAAGAGTCAGATATGACTGAGCAACTGAACTGAACTGATGCAAAGAGCTGACTCATTGGAAAAGACCCTGATGCTGGGAAAGATTGAAGGCAGGAGGACCAGGGGACGACAGAGGATGAGATGGTTAGATGGCATCACCAACTCAATGGACATGAGTTTGAGCCAACTCTGGGAGATGGTGAGGGACAGGGAGGCCTAGTGTGTTGTATGTAGTCCATGGGGTAACAGAGTCAGACACGACTGAGCAACTGAACAAGAAGTCCTTTAATTATATAGTACCAAATCCCAACTTTTGAAAGTTCAGAATACTTTTTACTAGTTATTTTAGTTTACTGTAAAAAATCATGAGAAAAGATTTCACTTAGGAATTAATAGAAGATAAAATTAGTGATGCAATTTCCTGGTACTCAAATGTCCTAACTCCTTTTCCTAAGCTTTGAAATTCTACTCATGTTTTAAGGCTGGCTTAGTACCACTTCCTTCCACTGTAGTTCCCTCGTTTCTCCAGCTCACATGAGCTGTGCCTTCCCTAGGAGACACCCCAGGACTACTGTGTTCAGTCCCTTATTGTTGTATTTATTTCATCCTGCTCCATCATAATTAGCTGTTTTCACATCTCTAAGTTCCTTTGTAATATGTAAGAACATACACTACTCCTTGTGGAAACTATGAAATCTTGAGGGCAGCGATCTCAAAAGATACCATTATTATTCATTGTTATATCTTGGTAAGAGATAATAGGTGCTTGACAAATGTTCTTTGCATATACTTTTGCCCTCCCCAGTACATCGTACAGAACTTGAGGAAAGCGGCAATATTACTTTCAATTTCATATTTCAATGACACTGGTCTTTATAAATAAATACTTAAAGTAATAAATATTTATGGAACACACCAATAAGCAGGAAGCAGGAGCAGCATCAGCTAAATGACCTAACTTGTATCCTAAGGAATTTGATAACTTAGTTTTACTTACTATAAAATGTGTTGTAGTTGTTGCAGGAGCCACATACTTTTTACACAAGTACTTTTTTCCAGTAAGTCTTTAAAGGTTAATAAAAATTCTGTAAGTGCAGGAAAAATTCCAACATTATCCAGTCAGTAAAAATAGGGATCTAGATGTCTATTTGGTTTGGATCTGTGAAACAGGTGGTGCTAGTGTAAAGAACCTGTCTTCCAATGCAGGAGACATAAAAGAGGCAGGTTCCATTCCGGGGCTGGGGAAATTCCCTGGAGGAGGAAATGGCAACCCGCTCCAGTATTCTCGCCTGGAGAATTCCATGGACAGAGGAGCCTGGTGGCTACAGTTCAGAGTCGCAAAGAGTCGGACACAACTGAACTGACATAGCACACACACGCTGTGAAACAGTAAATAACAGGAGCACTTTTTCCTTTGGAGATGAGAATTTAAACTTGAAGCAGATCACTGTATTACTGTTCCATGAAAAGTTTTTAAAACAAGAATCTATACTGAAAGACTACAGGACGTGTGCTGTATCAACCTCTATTAGGCACAGGCAAACAGACTGGTTATAAGACATAATACCTGAATAAAAGGCAACTGCCACAGGATTCTTATTTTGAGTTATTAAAAAAAAATCAGTCTTGACATAATTGACTTTCATGTCATAAACAAGGCTGACATATTTTGAGAGAGACAACATTAGGTTCAGAAGAAAGATTTATGAAAATTTTAGACAAGCAGGGCTTTCAAAAATGTAAACTTAATTGTGTTTTCCCCAATTCTTTTTCTATTAATGGTGTGCTGCAATGTGTAAAAGATATTCTCAAACAAATATAGTCCTAGAACTATTTTTAAAAAATACTTAAAATAAGCTTATTTCCCTTTTCTTCCATGCTTTTGAGTGCTGCTCTAGGGCTAAATTGGAGAAGGCAATGGCACCCCACTCCAGTACTCTTGCCTGGAAAATCCCATGGATGGAGGAGCGTGGTGCGCTGCAGTCCATGGGGTTGTGAAGAATTGGACACTACTGAGCGACTTCACTTTCACTTTTAACTTTCATGCATTGGAGAAGCAAATGGCAACCCATTCCAGCATTCCTGCCTAGAGAATCCCAGGGATGGGAGAGCCTGGCGGGCTGCCGTCTATGGGGTAGCACAGAGTCGGACACGACTGAAGCGACTTAGCAGCAGCAGTAACAGCAGCTAGTGCTAAATATGAGAAGAAAAGGTTATGATACATTTTGAGAAGAATGACCAATTTCTTAAAAGTCATTAAAAGTGAGATACATGGGAATAAACAAAGCCTTTGCAGCTAAAGCTATATTTGTTTAACAATAAAAGGAAGAGTGTTTATAAACAAAATGCTATGGATAAAGATATTAGGTATTATCATCCTCCTCCTGCTATAATTTTACCCAGAGGTATAGGCTGGCAATTGAAGTGAGTGGGGAGGATGAAGATCTGGAAGTATCTGTGAGTTACTGCCCTAGCTGCCAGGAGTACAAAGCTTGGTAAGAGTCTCAACATTCATGGCCCTCAAATTTTGGCTAAGGAGGAAAATATTTTGTGTGATAAGATTGTTATTGCAGAGAGATGAGGATCATTAGTGAGGTTACCTTTGTCATTAGTAGGGGAAGGGCAAGTTGGTATATTTTCATAAAAGATGGAATATTTAGACTACATTTTGGAAGACAGATTGGAGTTCATTAATGATAAAGGTATAAGTGAGGGTGTATAGGGTATGTGGGATAGGACATCTCAGCAAGTGTGTAAAACAGGATGACAAAAGCCTAAAATAAATATAATATTAGAAGGAGAAGAGAGAATGAAGAAGTAATATTTGAAGAGATAATGCAGAGAATTTTTTGAAACTGCTATCAAGCCACAAATTTAAAAAGTAGTGTGAATCCAAAGGATAATAAATACTGAGAATGCCAAAATCCATCTACAGAGCACATCATAGTAAAACTGCTCAAAATCAAGGACAAAAAAAAAATTCTGAAAAGCCAACAGAAAAATACGCACTTTACCTTCAAGGAGACAATAATAAAACTTACAAATGATCTTTAAATTTAAAATAATTCTATTACCTAGGAAAAATACTACAAATGAAAGACACAGATTTTTGCTTCCAGTTCTGAGTAGGTCAGAAACTAACCTCCAAACTTAAATAAGAAAAACTGATAAAAATGTAGGAAAAACCCATTTCAGAGAGCAGGAAACAAGTAGCAGAGAGAAAAGAAATGTGATGTGTGAGAGAAAAGAAATAAAATTCAGTGAATTCAACAATAGCCTAGGTCTTCTGCTGGAAGGGAACTTATAAATTGCAGCACAGAGAAGAAAGAACGCAAATGGAACCCAAAAATCTTACTGAGTTGTGGAGTCAGAGATTAGAGCTGGGCAAGGCAGAAATGGCTAGCAGTTGAGGGACTATATACCCAAGGAAGCGTAAGGATCTCCTTGAGTCTTTGGCTGAATACCAATCTGTGCATGTGAAGAATGAAAACTCATGAGGAACTCCAGAGAAAGAATAATTGTGGAGAGCTGCAAAAAGAATAATTCACACAACTCAAGAGAGGCAGAATTCATACCAGACTAGAGAGTTCTCATGGATACAACAAGCACTCAAAACATATCACAAAGGGGCCACACTGTAGGTGTGTGGCGAAATTAACACTGAAGTAGAGACTAAATTAGAATTACTCTAAAACAGCCTAAATGTAGACCTTGAACTAATCAAACTAATCTTAAAACAAACTTACTGCTGTCCAGAACAAACCTCAATACTTTGCAAAAGAACACAACCAAATTCAGTATGGAAACAATGGACAATTCATAATGTATGACATTAAATTCTTAGGCAAATGAAGAAACAAAAATGTGACCCATAACCAGGAGAAAATCAATCAGTAGAGAAAACTGAAAGGTCAGTTTTCATTCCAATCCCAAAGAAAGGCAATGCCAAAGAAGGTTCAAACTACTGCACAATTGCATTCATCTGACATGCTAGCAAAGTAATGGCCCAAATTCTCCAAGCCAGGCTTCAACAGTACATGCACCAAGAAATTCCAGATGTTCAAGCTGGATTTAGAAAAGGCAGAGGAACCAGAGACCAAATTGCCAACATCTGTTGGATCATAGATAAAGCAAGAGAGTTCCAGAAAGTCATCTACTTCTGCTTTATTGACTACGCCAAGGCCTTTGACTGTGTGGATCACAACAAACTGTAGAAAATTCTAAAAGAAATGGGAATACCAGACCATCTTGCCTGCCTCCTGAGAAATCTGTATGCAAGAAGTAACAGTTAGAACCAGACATGTGACAATGGACTGGTTGCAAATTGGGAAAGGAGTACATTAAATCTGTATATCACCAGCTTGCTTATTTAACTTATACACAGAGTACATCATGCAAAATGCCAGGCTGGATGAAGCATGAGCTGGAATCAAGATTGTCGGGAGAAATATCAATAACCTCAGATATGCAGATGACACCACCCTTATGGCAGAAAGTAAAGGAGAACTAAAGAGACTCTTGATGAAAGTGAAAGAGGAGAGTAAAAAGGCTGGCTTAAAACTCAACATTCAAAAAACTAAGATCATGGCATCTGGTCCCCTCACTTTGTGTCTAATAGATGCGGAAACAGTGGAAACAGTGACAGACTTCCTTTTCTTGGGCTCCAAAATCACTGCAGATGGTGACTGCAGTCATGAAATTAAAAGATAGTTGCTCCTTGGAAGAAAAGCTAAGACCAACCTAGACAGCATGTTAAAAAGCAGAGACATTACTTTGCCAACAAAAGTCCATCCAGTGAAACCTATGGCTTTTCCAGTAGTCATGTATGGATGTGAGAGTTGGACCATAAAGAAAGTGGGGTGCTGAAGAACTGATGCTTTTGAACTGTGGTGTTTGAAAAGACTCTTGAGAGTCCCTTGGACTGCAAGGGGAGCCAACCAGTCCATCATTAAGGAAATCAGTCCTGAATATTCATTGGAAGGACTGATGCTGAAGCTGAAGCTCCAATACTTTGGTCACCTGACGCGAAGAACTGACTCATTTGAAAAGACCCTGATGCTGGTAAAGATTGAAGGCAGGAAGAGAAGGGGATGGCAGAGGATGAGATGGTTGGATGGCATCACCAACTGATAAACATGAGTTTGAGCAGGTTCCAGAAGTTGGTGATGGACAGGGAAACCTGGTGTGCTACAGTCCATGGGATCACAAAGAACTGGACACAACAGAGCGACTGAACTGAACTAAAGGATAATGATGGAATTATTTACAAAGGACCTTGCATACTAGGTCGATTCAATCGTGCCTGACTCTTTGTGACCCTGTAGACTGTAGCTTGCCAGGCTCCTCTGTCCCTGGGATTTTCCAGGCAAGAATACTGGAGTAGGTTTCCATTTCCTTCTCTAATTCAGGGATCAAACCTGCATCTCTTACATCTCCTGTACTGGCAGGCAGGTTCTCTACCACTAGCGCTACCTGTGAAGACCAAAACAGAGACCTTAAATGAGCTATTACAAACACATTCAAAGATATCATGGGAAACATGAGAGAAATGTAAAAAATATTTTTTTAAACATGGAATTTGTAGAGAAGAGAAATACAATGTATCAAATGAAATTTTCACTTCATGAAATTAATAATATTCTAGATACCTGCACAAGAAAAGGTATGTCATCATGAAGATATAGAATGACAAACTATCCAAAATGAAGCAGAGAGAGACAGAAGGTAAGTGGATCAGGGAGAGAGAGGGGAGAGGAGAGAAGAGAAAGAAACAGAATACTGGAAACATCTGTAAAATATCAAGCAGCCTAATGTTATTATGCATTTGTGTTTCCATATATACACATGCATGTATGTATGCATACATGTATACACAATTATACTCACTGGAGTACCAGAAGAAATCAGTGGGGTGGGGGTGGGGCAATAGACAACTGTCTTGAAGGAAAAATGGCCTACATTTTTTCAAATTTGATAAAGAAGTTCAATAAAGCCTGTGTGGGAAAAATATTAAAACAACCATACCCAGGTGCTGCTGCTGCTGCTGCTAAGTTGCTTCAGTCGTGTCCGACTCTGTGCGACCCCATAGATGGCAGCCCAGGTGCTATAGGTTGTCAAAACTCTGCCTGCCAATGCAGGAGATGTAAGAGACATGGGTTTGATTTCTGGGTCAGGAAGACCCCTTGGAGACAGCCACTGAAGCCCACCATTCCAGTTCTTCCCTGGTAGCTCAGATGGTAAGGAGTCTGCCCTCAATGTGGGAGACCTGGGTTCAATCCCTGGGTGGAGAAGATCCCCTGGAGAAGGAAATGGCAACCCACTCCAGTATTCTTGCCTGGAAAATCCCATGGATGGAGGAGCCTGGCAGACTACAGTCCAGGGGGTCTCAAAGAGTCAGATACAACTGAGCGGCTTCACTCACTCCAATATTCTTGCCTGGAGAATCCTATGGACAGAGAAGCCTGGTGCAGACCACGGGGTTGCAAAGAGTTAGGCATGACTGAAGCGACTTAGCACTAGCACATCAATGCACATCATAATAAAATAACTGAAAACTAGTGAAAAGAAAAAAAAAACAAACTCAGTAGTAACCATAGAAAAAGGAAATATTACATACAGAACATTAATTATGGGAGACTTCTTACTAGAGACGATGCAAGCCAAAAGGCAAAGTGACGTCTTTAAAGAGCTAATAAAATTGTCCACCTAAAATCCTATATCCAGTGAAAATATCTTTCAGAAATGAAGAGGAAATGATTTTTCGTTCCTCAGTAAAACAAAAGCTATGCTAATTCACTGACAGCAAACCTGCTCTACAGGAAATGTCAAAGAAGTTTTGCAGCCCAGGGAAATGACACCAGAGAGGAATCCGAATCAACTGGAAGAAAGTTAAAATGCTACAATTAGCAACTTGGTTGCAAATGATCACTAAGCAGATAATACAAAAGGCTTTCCCTTCTCATTAATTGATCTCTTTAAGAGATAATCGATTGCTTAATGTAGTAGTCATATAATGTATTTTAAATATATGTAGAAAAGCAAAATGTTTCATAACAATAGCACAAGGAGAGAAGCATCCTGACATAAAGTTTATATATATATAACATGGAATAATAGTATTTGAAAAGTAGAATGGGCTTCCCTGGTGGGTCAGATAGTAAAGAATTCACCTGCAATGCAGGCCCAGGTTCAGTCCCTGGGTTGGAAAGATCCCCTGGAGAAGGGAATGGCTACCCACTCAAATATTCTTGCCTGGAAATTCCATAGACATAAGATTCTGGGGGGCTATAGTCCATGGCATCGCAAAAAGCTGGACACGACCGAGCGATTAAACACTTGGTGCCTAATACATTGTTCAGTGTAATAATAAACACATAAAGTAAAATGTAGTAAGTTAAAGGTGAACATGGTAAAACTTACAACCACTGGAAAACAAAACATATAAGTACAGCTAATCAGTCAATATTGGAGATAAATTCTAAAACATAAGAAATTAATCTAAAGGAAAAGAACAAAAAGAAAAAGTACAGATGGGGAAGAGAGAAACTGAACAGCCGCATGGTAGATTGAAACACAAACACATCAACAATGATAACAAATGTAAATGAACTTAAATGCTCCAAATCAAACAACAAGGTTCTTGGATTGGATAAAAAAGTAAGACTGCATTATATGCTGTCTACAAGAAACTCATACAAAAGAAAAAGACAGGGACAGATTAAAAGTAAACTTAATAGAAAAGGACGTACCATTCAAACACAAGTAAAAAGAAAGTTGGAATGGTTTTGTGAATGCTAGACAACGTAGGCTTCAGAACAATAATAGTGCCATGGAAAAATGCAGACTTTTAATAATGATAACGAGTTCAGTTCATCAAAGTATCAAAGCAATCCAAGTGAGTATGTACCTAGTAACAGAGTTTAAAAATAAGAAGGAAAAATGATAAAATGAAACTGCAAAATAGAAAACAAACAATAAAAGTTAGAGATTTCAACACTCTCAGTAAGTGACAGAGGAAGAAGACAAAAAATCAATAGGGTTATCAAAGACAAATGAGACCATCAATTCTGTGCTCAGTTGCTCAGTGGTGTCCAACTCTTCGTGGCCCCGCCATGGACTGTAGCCCACCAGCCTCCTCTCTGTCCATGGGATTTTCCGGGCAAGAATACTAGAGTGGATTGCCGTTTCCTACTCCAAGGGATCTTCCCAACCCAGGGACCAAACCCACATCTCTCAAGTCTCCTGCATTGGCAGATGGATACTTTACCACCTGGGAAGCCCGACTATCAACTAATTCAACCTAATTCCTATTCATCTGAAGTGTGCTTGAAAAAACTACCAATATAACTTATACACCAAACCATAAAAACAAGTTTCAACAAATCAAAAAGAACTGACACTGAGACAAATAAGCTAAATAAGAAATCAATAACAGAAAGCTATCTGGAAAATCACCAATTATTTTAAAATTCAGCAATATACTTCTAAATATTCTATGGGTTAAAGAACTCATAAAGGAAATTAGAAAGTATTTTAAACTGAATGAAAATGAACACATAATACATCAAAGTTTAGGGGATGCACTTAAAATGGGTGTATAGAGGGAAATTTACAGCCCTAAACACCTATTTGGGAAAATAAGAAAGATCTCAAATCAATAACATGAGTTCCCATATTAGGAAGCTAGAAAAAGAAGAATATACTAAACCTATGGCAATCAGGACAGAAATAAAGATCAGAGCAGAAATGAAGTATAACAGATAGATAAAAAATGAAAACAAAAGCAAATTCTTTGAAAAGGTGAAACTTTCCATAGACTGATCCAGAGAGAAAAACTACAGTATTAGAAATGAGAGATATCACTACACACCCAAGTCATTAAAAAGATAGCAAACAAATACAAATAACTTCATGCCAATAAATTTGACAACCTAGGTAAACAAACTGCCTTAAGGACACAAATTGCCAAAACAGATCAAGAGAAAACAGAACACTTATTTGCTCTAAATCAATTAAACAAACTGAATTTGTAACTAAAAACTTCTCAAAAAAATTACTTCAGGTTCAGATGGTTTTATTGACAAATTTTCTCAAAATTTAAGTAAAAAATAATGCCAACCTATACAAATTCGTTCATGAGATAGAGGAAAGAGGAACATAGGTAACTTTGTGTGACTGATAAAAAAACGAAAGACATTACAAGAAAGCTATAAACCAAATCTTTTAAGAACATGAATGCAAAAATTCTTATTAAAATGTTACCAAGTTAAATGCAACAATAAAAAAAGAATAATATAAATGACCAAATGGAACTTAGAAAAGGTAGATTGGCCTAACAACTGAAAATCAATCCATTATTCTAATAGGAAAAAAAGATAATTAAATGATCACATTGATAGAAGCAAAAAAAGAATTTGAGAAAACTCAACAACCATTCAGCAAATTATAAGAAATAAATTTTCTTAATTAGCTAAAGGGTACTTCCACAAAATCCATAGCTACCATCAGACTTAATGATGAAAGAAATAATGCATGTCAGATGAGATTGGGAAAAAAAGAAAAATGTCCACTCTTAGCACATCTCTTTGCATCTCTTCAGCACTGTATTAGAGATCCTAGCCAGTGCAATAAGGAAAGTGGATGAATGGCACCGAGTTTGGAAATTAGGAAATAAAACTGCCATTATATAAAGACAGCATGATCATGTATGGAGAAAATCGTACTTTAGCAAGGTCGTAGGGAATAAAGACAATATACACAAATAAGGTATATTTCTATGCTAGAAAATTAACAATTTTAGAAGTTGAAGCAACAATACTATTTACAGTAACATCTCAGGTGTGAAATAATTTAGAGAGAAGTTTAACAAAATATATGCATTATCATACCATGAAAATTAAAAAGTACTACTGAGAAAAATTGAAGAAGACCTGAATATATGGAGAGATTATATCCATGGATCAAAAGACTTAATACAGTTAAGGTGTCAGTTTTTCCCAAATTAATTTACAGTTTCAATGAAATCCCAGTATATTCATTAGTAGATGCTGACAAGTTTAATCTAAAATCTATATGGAAATTCAATGGAACTAGAATAGCAAAAACAATTTCAAAGACAAAGAATAAAGCTGAAGGACTTATACTGCTTAATTTCAGAATTTATTATGAAGCTATGTATTGAAGGCATTGTGGCACTGGCATTAGGATTAGAGAGAGAACTGGAAAATGGTAATAAGTCCAAAAATGGATTCACATATATGTGATCTATTGTCTCTTGACAAATGTACTATATTAGCTTTCTAATGTTCTGCAACAGATTACCACAGAGTTAGAAGTTTAAAACAACATACACTCATTATCTCTCAGCTTCTGTTAACTGGGTGCTCTGCTGAGAATCCTAAAAGACTGCAATTAAAGTATTCAGTTCAGTCGCTCAGTCATGTCTGACTCTTTGCGACCCCAAGAATTGCAGCACACCAGGCCTCCCTGTCCATCACCAACTCCCGGAGTTCACTCAAACTCATGTCCATCGAGTCAGTGATGACATCCAGCCATCTCATCCTCTGTCGTCTCCTTCTCCTCCTGCCCCCAATCCCTCCCAGCATCAGGGTCTTTTCCAGTGAGTCAACTCTTCGCATGAGGTGGCCAAAGTATTGGAGTTTCAGCTTTAGCATCA
>NW_011494858.1:1054569-1058860 GCF_000754665.1 Bison bison bison
TCCCAGCATCAGGGTCTTTTCCAGTGAGTCAACTCTTCGCATGAGGTGGCCAAAGTATTGGAGTTTCAGCTTTAGCATCAGTCCTTCCAAAGAGCACCCATGACTGATCTCCTTTAGAATGGACTGGTTGGATCTCCCTGCAGTCCAAGGGACTCTCAAGAGTCTTCTCCAACACCACAGTTCAAAAGCATCAATTCTTCGGGGCTCAGCTTTCTTCACAGTCCAACTGTCACATCCATACATGACCACTGGAAAAACCATAGCCTTGACTAGACGGACCTTTGTTGGCAAAGTAATGTCTCTGCTTTTGAATATGCCATCTAGGTTGGTCATAACTTTCCTTCCAAGGAGTAAGCATTGGCCATGGTCAAATATGAGGCCTGCAGTCCTTTTCAAACTCACGTAGTTATTGGCAGATTCACATCCTTGCAGTTGTAGAATCTTATGGAAGTTTGCTTCTTTTGGTCGAGCACGATAAAGTTTTTTACAAAGAGGGCCCCCTCTCTCTTTTAAGGACTTCTGCTTGGTTAAATCAGGCTACTCAGGCTCTCCTTTTTGATTAACTCAGATCTACTAACTTGGAGCCTTAAATCTATCGGCAAAATTCTTTGACCTTTGTCACATTCTGTTGGCTGGATGCCAGTCGCAAGTTCCACTTCTATTCAAAAGGAAGGGACTGTACAAGGATATGTTACATCGGTGGTTACCTTAGCATGTGTCTATCACAGGAGGAAGGTAACTCAATAGGAGAAAAGATAGCATGTTCAACAAACAGTCCTGGGCCACAGAAGAACCATAAGGAAAAAATAAAATTTCAACCCTTACATCACTCCACACACAAAAATTAACTCATAAGGAGCTATAGACCTAAACATAAAAACAAAGCTAAAATTCTGAAGAAAATATGAGATAATCTATGCATCTATATAGTAGACAAAATATAGTCTTCATATTTGTTACAGTATTTTTAGTAAATAAAAATACAGGATTCCTGGGAGCTTCCCTGGTGGTTCAGTGGTAAAGAATCCGCCTATCAATGCAGGAGACATGGGTTCCATTCCTGATCCAGGAAGATCCCACATGCCTCAGAGTAACTAAGCCCAAGAGCCACACTGCTAAGCTTGTGTGCTGCAACTACTGAAGCCTGAGTGCCCTACAGCCCATGCTCCACAACATGAAAAGCCACAGCAATGAGAAGCTCACGCACCACAGATGGAGAGCAGCCCCTGCTCACCACAACTAGAGCAAGCCCTAGCAGCACGGAAGACCCAGAACAGCCAAATAAACGAAATTAAAAATATATATATATACAGGAATCCTAATTAAATTTGAAATTCAGATAATCAAACAAATAACTTTTTAGTATACATATGTCCCAACTATTACATGAGACATACCAACATTTTCCCTTCCCTGGTGGCTCAGACAGTAAAGAATCTGCCTGCGTTGCGGGAGACCTGGGTTCGATCCCTGGGCTGGGAAGATCCCTGGGAGAAGAGAACAGCTACCCACTCCAGCATTCTTGCCTGGAGAACCCCCATGGACAGAGAAGCCTGGCAGGCTACAGTTTACGGTATTGCAAAGAGTTGGACATGACTGAGCAACTAGGCACAGCACAGGACACATGGGTTATTAGTGGGCTCCTCTATTTAAACTGGATACAGGCTATTTCATGTGACTTTGAAATTATGATTGAGTCCATGAGCTGCAGACTAGTTCAATATTAAAATCATGGTATAATGTGTGATATTTCAACAACAGTTTGTCATTTTTACCCCAAAACTGTATTAAAATCTGTTACAATTTTTAATTACATGATTTTTACCTATAACTGAGTTACTGTAGTGACACTGTTCTAATTTTTAATCAACCTGTTTTTAAATTATGATTTTATATTATTAGCTAAATTAGGAAAGTAAACTTCTTTATTTAAAATTTTATTTTACATATAGTGCAACAGGCTTCCCAAGACATTTTGGTCAAGAAAAGACTTTTTTTTTTAACTGAACTTAAGTTGATTGATTTATAATACTGTGTTGGTTCTGGTTATATATATACACACACACACACATATACAGTCACATACATATTCTTTTTTAGATTCTTTTCCATTATAGATTATTATAAGATAATTAATATAGTTCCCTATGCAATACAAAAAAAATCCTAGTTGTTTATCTGTTTTATATACAGTGGTATGTATCCATTAAATCTATACTCTTAATTAATCCCCTGATCAGGACACCCTTTTCTGAAGACAGAAGTACTTTATTACTATGAATCAAATGATGATTCTAAAATGATTCTAAAGAAATAAAGGCCAAGGGATCATACTAGCTTTACTTCATACTAGTTTTACTTAAAAGTGTGATGCCTCATATCTTTTTGAGTTCAGTTTTGTGGCCATAAATGATGGTAAAGTGCTAAAATCACAGTGTGTTATCACCTGAGATATTCTGGTTAAAGAGGCAATGTAATTATTACAACTTAGGAAGTACTTACATATATACATAAAGAAATCATTTAAAAACCCAAAGTCTTTTGAAATAAAGAGTATTGATCCAACAGAGGCAGTGAATAATGGTCACAAATAACTGTTAGGATTTCGTAGGATTATGAGGTAGCAATATGGTTTGCCAAGTATGGAGAGGCCACATACAACTGGTGGAACAAGTGAAAGACTATCAAAAGTGTCTGCATGATGTTGAGTAAATCTGTAGAAAATACAGTAGCTCCATATACTAGACACCATAGCTTGATGTGGCTATGCAGGAACTGGCTAGTAAAATTAAAAAAATCCATAGACAAAAAACTAGCGAAGTGTTTGTCATTGGAAGCTGAAAAACGAACATGTATGTATCTCTAACATGGCAGCTTTTCTAAAGTACATGTGCAATTTAAAAATCACAATATGAAGAAAGATAGCATATTAGGGCTTCGTTGTCAACATATATAATCAACTTTGAACAGTATAAAACTAAGAAGGCTTACATTATCCATAAATGAGGTTTGACAGCATAGCAGCAATAGGAAAACATTTTGGACCATGCATCAAATTATAAAAAAAAATATTCATTCCTTAACCTAAAATGTTTTACTATTAAAAAAAAAACAGGTGAATAAATACTTTGCTTAGCAACATATTAAAATGTGAATTTTACAAAGACAAATGCATAAAATTTGAGTTTATTTTATTTATATCTAATATAGAAGCCAACTGCTAACAACATATAACAACTATTATATTCTGAGGCATGACAACTATAGAAGAGAAAAATTCTGTTGGGAATTTGAAACACATCTTAAGTGTTTCTGAAACATAAGAAACTACTTTGGTCTCAATTTTTATAAGATAGGAACTGGAGAGCCAATCTAGCTTCAGTTCAGTTCAGTCACTAAGTCCTGTCCAACTCCAACTCTTTGTGACTGCATGGCAGCACGCCAGGCCTCCCTGTCCATCATCAACTCCCGGAGTTTACTCAGACTCATGTCCATTCAGTCAGTGATACCATCCAACCATCTCGTCCTCGTCATCCCCTTCTCCTCCCGCCTTCAATCTTTCCCAGCATCAGGGTCTTTTCAAATGAGTCAGTTCTTTGCATGAGGTGGCCAAAGTATTGGAGTTTCAGCTTCAGCATCAGTCCTTCCAATGAATATTTCCTTGAAGATGGACTGGCTGGATCTCCTTGCAGTCCAAGGGACTCTCGAGAGTCTTCCTCAACACCACAGTTCAAAAGCATCGATTCTTCGGTGCTCAGCTTTATCACAGTCCAACTCTGACATCCATACATGACTAATGGAAAAACCATAACTTTGACTAGATGGACCTTTCTTGGCAAAGTAATATCTCTGATTTTTAACATGCTGTCTAAGTTGGTCATAACTTTTCTTCCAAGGAGTGTCTTTTAATTTCATGGCTGCAGTCATCATCAGTAACTTTGGACTCTCCCAAAATAAAGTCAGCCACTGTTTCCACTGTTTCCCCATCTATTTGCCATGAAGTGACGGGACCAGATGCCATGATCTTCGTTTTCTGAATGTTGAGCTTTAAGCCAACTTTTTCACTCTCCTCTTTCACTGTCATCAAGAGGCTCTTTAGTTCTTCTTCGCTTTCTTCCATAAGGGTGGTGTCATCTGCATATTTGAGGTTATTGATATTTCCCCTGGCAATCTTGATTCCAGTTTGTGCTTCATCCAGCCTGGAATTTTGCATGATGTACTCTGCATATAAGTTAAATAAGCAGGGTGACAATATACAGCCTTGACGTACTCCTTTTCCTATTTGGAACCA
>NW_011494858.1:1058960-1073277 GCF_000754665.1 Bison bison bison
AATAAGCAGGGTGACAATATACAGCCTTGACGTACTCCTTTTCCTATTTGGAACCAGTCTGTTGTTTCATGTCCAGTTCTAACTGTTGCTTCCTGACCTGCATACAGATTTCTCAAGAGGCAGGTCAGGTGGTCTGGTATTCCCATGTCTTAAAGAATTTTCCACAGTTTGTTGTGATCCACACAGTCAAAAGCTTTGGCACAGTCAATAAAGCAGAAAGAGATGTTTTTCTGGAACTCTCTTGCTTTCTCTATGATCCAATGGATGTTGGCAATTTGATCTCTGGTTCCTCTGCCTTTTCTAAATCCAGCTTGAACATCCGGAAGTTCACAGTTCATGTACTACTGAAGACTGCCTTGGAGAATTTTGAGCATTACTTTAGTAGCATGGAGATGAGTGCAATTGTGCAGTAGTTGGAGCATTCTTTGGCATTGCCTTTCTTTGGGATTGGAATGAAAACTGACCTTTCCTAGTCCTGTGACCACTGCTGACTTTTCCAAATTTGCTGGCATATTGAGTGCAGCACTTTCACAGCATCATCTTTCAGGATTTGAAATAGCTCAACTGGCATTCCATCACCTCCACTAGCTTTCTTCGTAGTGATGCTTCCTAAGACCCACGTGACTTTGCATTCCAGGATGTCTGGCTCTAGGTGAGTGATCACACCATCATGATTATCTGCATCATGAAGATCTTTTTTGTATAGTTCTTCTGTGTATTCTTGCCACCTCTTCTTAATATCTTCTGCTTCTGTTAGGTCCATACCATTTCTGTTCTTTATTGGGCCCATCTTTGCATGAAATGTTCTCTTGGTATCTCTAATTTTCTTGAAGAGATCTCTAAGTCTTTCCCATTCTGTTGTTTTCCTCTATTTCTTTGCACTGATCACTGAGGAAGGCTTTCTTCTCTCTCCTTGCTGTTCTTTGGAACTTTGCATTCAAATGGGTATATCTTTCCTTTTCTCCTTTGCTTTTCACTTCTCTTCTTTTCACAGCTATTCACAACCTAGCTTATTTTACTTGGAGAAGGCAATGGCAACCCACTCCAGTACTCTTGCCTGGAAAATCCCACGGATGGGGGAGCCTGGTAGGCTGCAGTCCATGGGGTCATGACGATTTGGACGTGGCTGAGCGACTTCGACTTCACTTTTCATTTTCATGCATTGGAGAAGGAAATGGCAACCCACTCCAGTGTTCTTGCCTGGAGGATCTCAGGGATGGAGGAGCCTGGTAGGCTGCTGTCTATGGGGTCGCACAGAATTGGACACAACTGAAGCGACTTAGCAGCTGCAGCAGCAGCTTATTTTACTGATATTGTTTTTTTTTTTTAACTGATTTTTAATACTTCCTTGCAAAGTAAAAATCCAACATGATCTTCAATGGCAGATTGGACTGAAGAGCAAAAATGAATGGCAGTACTTGGGAAGAGCAATGTCACTAGGGATTATGTCATATTCCATAATTTCAATAAAATTTATTTATGATGATCATGATTTTGCACATCTGTGAAAAATTAACATTGAACTCTTCTCAAATTAGATGTTTCAAATTTTATTTTCCATCAAAAGAAGATCCATGCATACATAGAAAATCCATTTATTTTATTGAAATAATTTAAATTGAACTACAATTTTGAAGAATTGTTGAAACTCGTTAATGATCAAGGAACCATACCACTACTTTCTTCATTCTGGACAAAACTTTAAAAGTTAGGAATCAATCATCTAAGCCTATTGAAAGTGCTTTAAAATCTTTTCTTCCACTGTTAGCAGTATTATGTGATATTTCTCTGAGTGTTAATAAAAGAAAACAGAAAGAATTTAAATACATATTGTTACCTGTGAGTATCATATTGCCTCTGCAAATAAAACTGCATAGGTTCTGAATGAAGGAGTAAGCTTATGTATCATATTAATATTAAAAACTTTCAAAATTAACAAACATAGTATTATTGATATAGCTGGCACTCATTCAAAGTAAGTATGGGAACTGTACTTTCATATATACATTTTTTGTTATGACTGCAAATAAGAAAAAGCGACATAATAGTCATTTTCTTATCTTAATCACCTGTACACACACTTTTGATGAATTTTTAAGAAAACTTATGTTGTGTCTATTTAGATTATGTTTACTAAAATATAATTTATGTCTATTGAAATTTTAAAGAAAAATTTTATGTCACATTTCATTTTATAGTATTTAACTTATATATATTTTTTTTAGTTTTAGTCTACAGAGATGAACAAAAATAATGAAAACTGGTTCCTTTAATCATAGTTATTCAGGGAGCCTTGATCCAAATCATCTAGAACAGGGGTCTCCAACAATTGGGCCACTGACCACTGGTCTTGGCCTGTTAGGAACTGGGCCGCACAGCAGGAGGTGAGCGGCGAGCAAGCGAGAGAAGCTTCATCTGTACCTGCAGCCGGTTCGCATCACTCCAGTTACTGCCTGAGCTCCTCCTCCTATAAGATCAGCTGAGGCATCAGATTCTCATGGGAGCATGAACTCTACTGTGAACTGCACATGTGAGGGATCCAGGCTGTACACTCCTTATGAGAATCATCCCAACTCCATCACCCTCCACTCCCTGAGCTCGTGGAAGAATTGTCTTCCATGAAACCAGTCCCTGGTGCCAAAAAGGTTGGGGACTGCTGATCCAGAATACAGCCAGTCTCCTTATAATACTTTTTTGAAAAGTTTGCTTTGTCCCAACATAATTTATATATTAGGGAATAATATATGCAAATTTCATGTTTGCTTCTGAACAGTTCTTTCTGTGAAACCCATAGCTGAACTGAGACACCTAGGAACTTATAAAATGCACACACCTGAAATAACCTTTTACCTCAATTCCCCAAGGGTGTAACATTACAAAGCTGTGTTTCGCTATCCTTTTATTAATACATTGTGGACTTTTGAACATAATAAAACAATTAACATCCCCCAAATGTCTAAGCATCCTGGCTCAAAAACATCAAGCAGTACATGCAAAAGCAAAGTTTCAAGTACTGAGGAGCAGATTGATACAATAAAATATTTGGAAAGAAACAAGAGAATGTGCCATCCCCTGAGCAATAACTATAAAGGAATCCACATTGAGCACCATCAGAGATAATCTGCAAAAAAGTCTATGGCTGATATAACTTCAAGTGCTGAAAAGTCACAAAGAACACAGCCTAAAACTGAAGGAACTGAAGGCCTAACACCAAAATAACCAAGAGCAACCTTCTTGACAAAGAGAAAGCACTCTCAATATACAATGACCTTCAATGTGAATCACCAAACCTGTGTAGAAATGGCTCCCTTTCATGCTAGTTATGGCTGACTAAATGCTTCCAAGTATCACTTTATCTGTCTCACAGAATTCAGGGACTACTGCTATATATTTTAAAGAAGATGAGGGATACTTTGTAACTGAATAATAGTATGTCTAAGAAATCTTTTCTTCTTTAAAAGTGAATGCTACATAGAGTTTTATATAAAGTTAGGAAGAAAAATGCTTGAAATGTTATAGTGCATGAATTATGAAACTACAGGTCAAAAATACCACTGATGTTGTTTGAGATGTTTTGAAATATGGTTCTTATTTCCCATATTCAGAGATTCATCTTATACAGTCAAGCAAATGAAATCAGCAAAGGTGCCATTTTACCTACCAAGGGTAGCTTAATTTTAAAGTTTTTTATATTACTATTAGATCAGAAAATAGCAAAATGCAAAGGTATAGCAGAAAGTAAAGGATTCCCGACTCACAAACAGATCCATTCGCAAAGGGTGGAAGCCATGTTGACCCAGTGTGTTTGAGCACAACGTGTCAACAATCATTAGCTATTTGATAACTGTGTTGACTCACCACTGTCCCCTATGACACACACCACAGGGGAGATACATTCTACAAAATTAACACAGGTGAGTCACAAAACAAACAAAAAGACAGCAGCAAAAATAACCTTCAAGAAGCCAGATTTGCTACAATATATTATATAAAACATCCAGTTTTAAATGAAGAAACTACAAGAATTGCAAAGAAACAGGAAAGTGAGAGAGTTAACTCTCAGTCAGGTTGGTAAGGAGTTCAGGGCCCTTGATGAGGAGAAAGGGGTCTGGGGCTCTTGAGGAGGAGAAAAGGCCAAATCTTTTTTTCTACATTCCTTCATTTTAATCACATAAAACGGTGTTTTCTTTAACCCCAGAGCTAAGGATCACACAACAAAACGATTCATCTTGCTCATGGCTATATTTTTCCTTAAACTCTGTACTGATGACCATGTAACAACAGTGTATCCTGCTTGAGGACAAGTTTCTCCTTAAGCACCTTCTGACTAATCCTGTCATCTTAAAGTGTATGTTGAGAGAGTGGGTCTGGTAAGACCTTTACAACCTTGAGACATTCTTTTGATTTTTTGCTAATAGCCAATTGAAAAGTGTATAGCTCCCTTGCCAAGACTAGCAAGTGGGGCGCTCTTCATCCTCCTTCTGATGTCTATGTCAGAAGCTTTCTCTGTCCTTTTCACTGTAATAAAACTTCTGCCACACAAAAGCTTTTGAGTGATCAAGCCTGGTCCCTGGTCCTGAAGCTAAATCTTTGGAGATCATGAATCCAACACTGTTCACTGTAAGCTATCAAGAGGGTTCCCCATGCTAAGAAAACTAAACAACTGTCTCTGAGGGAGCTGAAATATTGGACTTCAAGATTCCAAAAGAGCTATTATAAATGTTGAAAGACCTAAAATGAAATATGTTTAAAGAATTAAAGGAAAGTACAATATTGACAACAAATGGATAATGTCAGAGGGAATATAATATATGAAAGACCCAAATGGAAATACTGGAATTGAAAAGTGTAAGCTAAGTAAAAAATTTAATAGAGGGGCTCCTCAGCAGATGCAAAGTAGCTAAAGAAAGAAAAGTAAACTTAAAAGTAGATCAATAGAGATAATCTTCTCTGAAGACCAGGGGAAAAAAGGGCAAGAAGGAGGATGAAGAACACTTAACAGTGGGGAACTAGGACGCCCCTTGTGGCTCAGACAAGAATCTGCTTGCAGTGTAGGAGACCCAGGTTTGATCCCTGAGTCGGAAAGATCCCCTGAAGAATATTCGTTCCAGTATTCTTGCCTGGAGAATTCCAAGGACAGAGGAGCCTTGCAGACTACAGTCTGTGGCATCACAAAGAGTCAGATACGGCTGAGTGACTAACACTTTCACACTTTCAGGAATATCTACTTACATGAAACAGTAGTCCCAGAAAGAGAGGAAATAGAAATGGAGAGGGGGGAAATATTTGAAAAAATGAGTCAAATATCTTTATTTTGATGAAAAACATTAATCTTCACCTCCAAGAAGCTCAACAAATTCCAAGGATAAACAAAAAAGATCTACATTTAGACAAGTTATGGTCAAGTTATTTAAAGCCAAGGAAAAAGAAAATCTTCAAAGAAGGAAGGGAGTTGACTCATTACATGTAGGGAACAAGAATATATTTATCAGAAACAAAAACAAAGAAATTGAGGAAGGCACAAATAAATGGAAAGACAGTGGGGAAAAAAAAAAGAATACATTTAACAACTAACGGGTAATAAAAACTGAGCAAAAAGGCAATGGAATGGCACAAAGTTCCAAAAGAAATAAACTGTCAACCAAGAATTTTATATCTAAACTAGACAAAATGAAAGCAGAGTAAAGATATTCCTATGTTTAAAAACAAAGCAAAGCCAAAAAAAGACTTAGAGAATAGTTGCTGTTAGACCTATTAATTGGTGAGTTATGAAGCCAAATATGATGTATCTATAAAATGGAATACTATTCAGCAATAAAAAGAAGCAAACTACTGATAACATGTTCCAACATGGATGAACCTCAAGAAATAATGCTAAGGGAAAGAAACCTAATGCAAATAGCTCTCTATTGTATGACCCTATTTATATGCTGTTGCTAAGTTGCTTCAGTCGTGTCCGACTCTGTGCGACCCCATAGACGGCAGCCCACCAGGCTCCCCCGTCCCTGGGATTCTCCAGGCAAGAACACTGGAGTGGGTTGCCATTTCCTTCTCCAATGCATGAAAGTGAAAAGTGAAAGTGAAGTCGCTCAGTCGTGTCCAACTCTTCGCGACCCCATGGACTGCAGCCTACCAGGCTCCTCTGTTCGTGGGATTTTCCAGGCAAGAGTACTGGAGTGGGTTGCCATTGCCTTCTCCAACAATTTATACGAGGTGTCCAGAAAAGGCAAATGCGTAGAGACAGAAAGCAGATTAGTTGCTGCCTAGGCCTGAGGGCAGTAATAGGAATGGCTGCAACTGGGCCTGAGGGATCCTCTAGCAGGCATGGTCCTTAATGGACCAATGCTGGTTATAAAACTGGACTGTTGTATACTCCAGCTGTACACTGGATGGTTGTACACTCTATTAATTTATTAATATCATCAAATAGTACACTTAAAATGGGTGAATTTTATAATAAAAAGATAACATTCATTTATTAACTACCATTTACTGAATGCATACCATGGACAAAGTACTGATCTAGGTACCGCAGTACTGATTTAAATACTGGAGTCATCAAGAATATAGAGCCTGCTGTAATGAAAATCCACATTTTAATGGAAAGAGACAAATTAGGAAACAAATGACAAGGTCATTTGTCTTTTTTTAAGTAGTATAAGACTAAAAATAGGGCTATTTGATGAAGAATAATTGGGGTAAGTGACAGAGGCTCAATGTACCCTTTCCACTTCTTTACTTATGTCAAGATTTCTGTCATCTTTACAAGTTTGATTTTGCTATGACAGAAACATGTCATTAATATGGGAGAGCCACACTTCAACTTCATCATGTTGATAGGCTTTAGAGCCTATTGGCTGAAAAGTAATTTGATTTGGGAGAGATTTATTGCACAAAGTCCTAAATGCTTATGGCAATATGTAACTAGTAAACAGTACAATTTGTAGAAAATAGGTAGAAAGAGGTAAAGTTAAGTATAAGAAAAATGAAGAAAAACAAGCATTTCAAATAGTGGGATAGATGTTGCTTTCTTCTCTGCTAAGAGGGAATAACAATGAATATTCAAATGAAAAATTAATTATGGAAAGTTTATAATACATAGTTTCTTTAGGGTCTGGAAATCATTATGACTTATTGTATACTGATAATTTTTGGACATTTTTTGACTGAGGTCATGATTAGGATGATTACTTAAGCTGGAAACAGTCTACAGAGCACAAAAGTTTAAATCAGCTCTTTAATCTGGACAAAGTCTAAAAAGTAGGAGAAGCCCTGATCATTGAAGCCTGTCCTAAAATGCTGCTGTGCATAGGAGGGAAGAGGTACGAATAGCAACAACACAAAGCCGAATTCTCATAGCAGTTTTCCTGTGAGATGGAAGGGAGTGAACTCAGGCATCTAGACGAGGTGGTGACCCTGGGTGATGATTCCAAATACAAAGAGCATGTGCTTATTAGCAGAGACTGGCCTGCTGGCAATAATCTTCATGTTTCTATATATCTCAACAAGAATCGATCAAGTCAAATTGTATGGAATGCCTATGCCAGCCATCACCATCATTTGTTCAACATGGTCCATGTGTCCAAATGAACTGTATGTAAGGGGCATCCACCCCTCGGTCTCACCGAGGAAGACTGGCACAACTTTAGTAGCATAGGCAGCATCCAGGTCAATCAAGCATATTAGCTAAGTCCTAACAATCTAGTGATTTAAATGACATCACAGTCCATGTGTTTTGACTACTCTCTGAACAAAAACTTTCTCTTAGAGAGAAGGACAGGGCAATCTGCTTCTTGAGAAAAACCGCTGAACCTGGAAGTCTTGCTGTGCTAATAAAATATTAATAATGGTTAGAGTTCCTCTCCCACTTAATACTTTTCAGGTTGGTGCAATGGGTGTCCAGTGTAAAGTATGGCTACTAGTCTATAAGATATTTAATGTATTTCTTAGAAAAATAAATGAACAACTGTACATGTTTGTTAACTTGGTTATGAAATACTGCTAAAGTTGCCAACTTCAGCCCACAAGAAAGGCATTTTCCTTAGTTGTCGCAAACAATGTTACCTTTTTATGTTCTCCAGAAAACACTCTGATCAAGTGTGGCTTCTTTCTCACAGGGTAGCTTTCTAAGCAAAATTGTTAGGCAGCATCAAACACATCTGTAATCAACTGCTTACAAAACAGACAGAATTTTTTTGGCGGGGAGGGGTGGGGCACTATTAAGAAAATAGAAACTTTCATTAACATAAAACTCTCCTAATATTCATAAAGCCAAACCTCTCTACACACAGAATCTTTCTTGTCTGAAGGCATACTTGGAGGGAAAGGCAGGGGGAGAAAGCTGAGGTGTTATGGAGAAGTAGGGGGCACAGAGGGGAGCAGGGAAGAGTAGAGAAGAGAGGAAAGAAAGAGCAACATTTAAACCCAGAAAAACTATAGTAAAGAAAAAATCACTTTAGTACAGTTCAAATAGGTTTTTAAAAATTACTTTAAGCTTGAAAGACTCATTTTTGTGTAAAAAGTTGCATATTTGATTATCTCACTCTAAAATTAAAATTAGTTTAAATCTATCTACACAGAAAAATCATAAAAAAGTACACAAGAATGACTACAAGTGATGACAAAGAAAGAGGCTTGTCAGTTTCCATCTTACAGACTTTCTTGTTTTCTAGTACTTGTGTGATTAGGCACATTCATCATTTCTTCAAACAGAAAATATTTCTAAACTATCTATCCCCAGAGGATAATTTAGGAAGATGTATTTATAAAACTCAGCAGTGACCACAGGACTAGACAAGGTTAGTCTTCATTCCAATCCCAAAGAAGGGCAATATCAAAGAATGTTCAAACTACCACACAACTGCACTCACTTCACATGCTAGCAAGGTAATGCTCAAATTCCTTCAAGCTAGGATTCAACAGTATGTGAACTGAGAATGTCCAGATGTACAAGCTGGATTTAGAAAAGGCAGAGGAACCAGAGATCAAATTGCCAACATCTGCTGGATCTTTGAAAAAGCAAGAGAGTTCCAGAAAAACATCTACTTCTGCTTCATTGACTATGCCAAAGCCTTTGACTGTGTTGATCACAACAAACTGTAGAAAATTCTTAAAGAGACGGGAATGCCAGGCGACCTTACCTGCCTTCTGAGAAACCTGTATACAGGTCAAGAAGCAACAGTTAGAACTGGACATGGAACAAGGGACTGGTTCCAAATTGGGAAAGGATTACATCAAGGCTATATATTGTCACCTTGCTCATTTGACTTACATGCAAAGTACACCATGTGAAATGATGGGCTGGATGAAGCTCAAGCTGGAATCAAGATTGCTGGGAAAAATATCAACAACCTCAGAT
Organism: Bison bison bison; assembly: GCF_000754665.1. Taxonomy (NCBI): domain Eukaryota; kingdom Metazoa; phylum Chordata; class Mammalia; order Artiodactyla; family Bovidae; genus Bison; species Bison bison. The sequence goes on from NW_011494858.1 coordinate 1,068,319, forward strand.
ATGCAGATGACACCACCCTTATGGTAGAAAGTGAAGAGGAACGAAAGGGCCTCTTGATGAGGGTGAAAGAGGAGAGTGAAAAAGCTGGCTTAAAACTCAACATTCAAAAACCTAAAATCATGGCATCCAGTCCCATCACTTCATGACAAATAGATGGGGAAACAATGGAAACAGTGACAGACTAATTTCTTGGGTTCCAAAATCACCGGGGACAGTGACTGCAGCCATGAAATTAAAAGATGCTTGCTCCTTGGAAGAAAAGCTATTATCAACCTAGACAGCATATTAAAAAGCTGTAACATTACAAAGGTCCATACAGTCAAAGCTATGTTTTTTCCAGTAGTCACACATGGTTGTAAGAGTTGAACCATAAAGAAGGCTAAGCGCCAAAGAATTGATGCTTTTGAACTGTGGTGATGGAGAAGACTTTTAAGAGTCCTTTGGACTACAAGGAGATCAAACCAGTCAATCCTAAAGAAATCAACCCTGAATATTCACTGGACGGACTGCTGTTGAAGCTGAAGCTCCAATATTTTGATGGGAAGGGCCGACTCATTGGAAAAGAACTTGATGCTTGGAAAGACTGAAGACATGAGACGAAGGGATGACAGAGGATGAGATGGTTGGATGGCATCACAGATTTACTGGACATGAGTTTGAGCAAACTCTGGGAGATGGTGAAGGACAGGGAAACCTGCCGTGGTGCAGTCCATGGGGTTCCAAAGAGTCAGACATGACTGAGCAACTGAACAACAACAAATTTATAAAACACTGCATGATATAGGACTCACTAGTAGTTTGATCAACAGAAGACATTTATTTCCATTATACTAGCACTGAAATTCTCAAACTTTAAAGTTCATAAGAAGAACCTGGTTGCTATTGTTCGGTCACTAAGTTGTGCCCAACTCTTTGCACCCCATGGACTTAAGCACACCAGGCTCCTCTGTCCTCTACTGTTTCCAAGAGTTTGCTCAAATTCTATCCATTGAGTCAGTGATGCTCTTTAGCCATCTCATCCCCTGCCGACCCCTTCCCCTTTTGCCTTCAATCTTTCCCAGCATCAGAGTCTTTTTCAATGTGTCAGCCTTTCGCATTAGGTGGCAAAGTATCGGAGCTTCAGCTTCAGCATCAGTCCTTCCAATGAATATTCAGAGTTGATTTTCTTACAATTGACTGGTTTGATTGCAGTCCAAGGAACTCTCAAGAGTATTCTTCACCATCACAAAAATCACCTGAAGGGCTTATTAAAATGTAGATTTTGGGGACTTCCCTCATGGTCCAGTAGCTAAGACTCTGAGCTCCCAAGCAGGAGATCTGGGTTCTATCTCTGGTCAGGGAATTAGATCCCACGTGCCACAAGTAAGAGTTCACGTGCTGCAGCTGAAGATCCTGCATGCCACAATGAAGACGGAAGGTCCTGTGTGCTGCAACTAAGACCCAGCACAATCAAATAAATAATAAAACGTTTTTTTTTTAATTCAGATCTTTGGGCCCCACTGCCAGAGTTTCCAATTCAGTAGGTCCTAAGTAGGTCCAATTGGTCCTAAATAGGTCCAATTCCAATTCAGTAAGCCCAATTCAGTAGGTCCTAAGGATTTACACTTTTACAAAATATCCCCAGTGATGTTGATGCTGCTGGTCTAGGAGACACATTTTGAGAAGCAATGTGCAGCAAATGTCTCCTGACTTCATGAATGGATCCACTGACTGTGGGGAGTGAGGTATCAACTACAAATTGGCACTTGTCATTTACCTCTACAAGGATTAAATCACAAGCTGCTAAAACTGCTGGCCTTCAATACTCCCTGAAAGCAGTTCAGGGCGGAGGGTAGTAATAAGTCCCTCTGTACTTGGGGAAAAACTGGCAGGAAACATCTTCAGATAGTTAGATATTTTCAGGAGAGAGTTAATAAGCCCAATTCTTGTAGCTCCCCCTATCTAGAAAAACACTAAAAACACTTCATGGTGATGACTGTTCCTTGTGACTGGCAAAAGCTTCATGAGATTACCAGAAATCTTTTGAAAAAGTATGTGCTTGACTGCATGTACTCCCCTTTCATCAAAATCTCATATATACGGACCTTCCGCCCTGCTTCTTCAGGGCAGTTTCCCAGAGCTATCTGAGGTGCCGTTGTCTCCTGGGCTGCGGTCCTCATTTTGCTCCGAATAAAACTCAACTCGCAACTCCCACACTATGCCCTTCTTAAAGCCTACAGAGTGTTCAGATGTTTTTCATTTCCTTACTTCATTCAGTGGGCCACACAGATTTTCCTTTCCTGCTCTGGCTTCTTTCTCCATGACTGGTTAAGCGTCAATCATTGATCCTATTTTTGTGAGTACTGGAATAATTCTTTTCCGTTAAAGTAGGTGCCTTCTGTTCATAAGTTATCTCTTCCTTAGAAGTCTCTCTGTGGTCTACATATAACTAATAGAGGAAAATATACTTGGAGTTCTTTTCACTTCTGTTGCAGTCCCCTTTATTCTTATTTTGTAGCAACTACTTTTCAGCATTTTTAGCCCAGCACAGTATCAGATGTACCTGATTCAGCTCTTTTGTTCAACAATGCTGGTTAAATTTTCTACTTTCGTACTTATCTGAATTTGCTTTTATTTTAAGATCAGATCTATTTATTACAAGAGACACAAAGCTTTGGGATACAGAGGATTATTGTCCTATCCATAACTACATTTCATTTCTCTGTCATTTCAGGGATTAACAGATTTTCACAAAGCATTGCATCATGAAGGCACATGAGATATATGATAAGAGAATCTTTTAGTGGGCGAAATCAAAGTTTATGTTTATTAAGAGTTAAATATAATTCCTATGAGGATATGTTAATAAAGCTAAAATACATGCCCAAAGTAACTGCATCTAGAGTCAAAACCTTGAAATTCGGTTTCTAGCCTGAAAGCCAAGACTTTAGGAAATATTTATATTTCTGTAGTTCTTATTTAAATCTCTATTACCCTTTTATTATTTTGGACCCTCAAAATAAGTATCCTCCATAAGGTTCCTATTATACATCAATTTGGGCTCTCTTTAATTATAAGTTATAATAAATCTGAAAAAAAATGTAGCTTCTATTCCCTTAAATTTTCTCATTTAAGTTTATTTTTGGTCCACGAGGTTATATCTTTACCCTCTTTAAAAAAGCAAAACCCATTCAATACTGTTATCTCCTACAAGTTTTTGTTAACTGTGCACTTAATATCATTATGCTCACAATATATTTTCTCCCTCCATAAAGCCTCTTTGTTTTCTTAAGAATGCCATTAAATTTGCATGCTAAATCTAAAAACCACATTTAGAAGATAGTTTCCATAAAAAATTCCATTTTGGGGTATTACAGAAGGGGATACACTTACCTGTCCACTATAAAGTAGAGAAAATATATAAAACAACTGTTTTCAGACATTGGACAACAGGTAGTAAAGGTATATGATCTCTGAAAAAGGAAATGAATGAGCTAAGCCATACAATGTCCCTGGATTTCTGTTTGGACAAACATTTCAGGCTATGTGGCAGGGAGGGGAGTCCGAAGCAGAACACAAAAGTCTTGGTGAATTATGAAAACAGAGGTCAGAATTCAGGGAGGCTGAGGTTGAGAGAAGTTACAAAACAAAGTACCAGAGTAGAGAGAGCTACTCAGAAAAACAGTTGAGTAATCTGTACATTTGAGTTTTTGCTGAATGCCAAGACTGCACACGTGTAGAGTGAAACTGCAATAGCCTGGGAAAAGAACAACAAGGGAGTTGTAAGCAAAATAATTTCCAGAAGTCACACAAAACAGGGAGATGTAAAAGTTTTGATGAGTCATAGTTGATCCCAGGACATTGACTCAGTCCTACTGAGAACACAGAAAGAGCTAACAGAAAGAGCTAAAACAGTTGCTAGAGAAAAGACCAGACTACAAACAAGTCCTAATAAAACTTAAACATAAGCTTCTAAAAAGTCAAGATCTACCAATAACTTAAATGTCTGGGCAATGGCACCCCACTCCAGTACTCTTGCCTAGAAAATCCCATGGACAGAGGAGCCTGGTAGGCTGCAGTCCATGAGGTCGCTAAGATCAGACATGACTGAGCGACTTCACTTTCACTTTTCACTTTCATGCATTGGAGAAGGACATGGCAACCTACTCCAGTGTTCTTGCCTGGAGAATCCCAGGGACGGCAGAGCCTGGTGGGCTACCATCTATGGGGTCGCACAGAGACGGACATGACTGAAGCGACTTAGCAGCAGCAACAGCAGGACATTCTGTAAAGGAAGATAACAAAATCTGGATACTCATTCAGTTCAGTTCAGTTCAGTTGCTCAGTCGTGTCCGACTCTTTGCGACCCCATGAATCGCAGCACGCCAGGCCTCCCTTTCCATCACCAACTCCCGGAGTTCACTCAAACTCAAGTCCATAGAGTCAGTGATGCCATCCAGCCATCTCATCCTCTGTCACCCCCTTTTCCTCCTGCCCCCAATCCCTCCCAGCATCAGAGTCTTTTCCAATGAGTCAACTCTTCGCATGAGGTGGCCAAAGTACTGGAGTTTCAGCTTTAGCATCATTCCCTCCAAAGAAATCCCAGGGCTGATCTCCTTCAGAATGGACTGGTTGGATCTCCTTGCAGTCCAAGGGACTCTCAAGAGTCTTCTCCAACACCACAGTTCAAAAGCATCAATTCTTTGGTGCTCAACTTTCTTCACAGTCCAACTCTCACATCCATACATGACCACAGGAAAAACCATAGCCTTGACTAAACGGACCTTTGTTGGCAAAGTAATGTTTCTGCTTTTGAATATGCTATCTAGGTTGGTCATAACTTTCCTTCCAAGGAGTAAGCGTCTTTTAATTTCATGGCTGCAGTCACCATCTGCAGTGATTTTGGAGCCCAGAAAAATAAAGTCTGACACTGTTTCCACTGTTGCCCCATCTGTTTCCCATGAAGTGATGGGACTGGAT
>NW_011494858.1:1073377-1084411 GCF_000754665.1 Bison bison bison
TACTCTGCATATATAAGTTAAATAAGCAGGGTGACAATATACAGCCTTGACGTACTCCTTTTCCTGTTTGGAACCAGTCTGTTGTTCCATGTCCAGTTCTAACTGTTGCTTCCTGACCTGCATACAGGTTTCTCAAGAGGCAGGTCAGATGGTCTGGTATTCCCATCTCTTTCAGAACTTCCCACAGTTTATTGTGATCCACACAGTCAAAGGCTTTGGCATAGTCAATAAAGCATTAATATAACATATATACCAATGAACATATATATCAATGAACAACAAAATATTATAAGATATACAATGAAATTTGATTAGTCAATTAACAGAAAAAGAATGCAAACAACAAATGATGAAATTAGCACATGACAATTTTTAAAAATCTATTATAAATAAGTACAACACTGTTTAAGTTTTAAAGAAAAACATTAACATAATGACAAAAGAAAGATATAAGAAATAACCAAATTATCATTGAAAAATGATAATTTTTCAATAGATGAAAAATTACAAATCTAAATTGGTAACTCCCAAGCAGAAAAACACAAATAACACCAAGGAGCACCATTATCAACTTGCTAAAAACTAGTGACAGAAAGTTTTTGAGTAGGAACAGTAAAAAAACACATTCCATACAAAGAAAGAGAATAAAGGAATCTTATTTAAAAATCTCATTAAAAAAAAATGCCAAGCAGAAGAAATTATGGAATATTTTTTAAATGGTGAAGAGAAAACAAAAACACATGGGTAAGCCAGAACTGTATAAAAATTTCTTTAAAAAATTGAAAGTGAAATAGATATTTTCAGATAGATAAAAGAATTTACCCCCAGTAATCTATATGGCCATAAATAAACAAACATATATCTTCAGGTATAAACAGTACTAGACAGAAACTTGGAAACAAACTTCCAGAAATAAAAATACAAGCTTTTTTTTTTTCCACATATAAAATGTATCTAAAACAAAGATAATGAGCCCAAGCATTTCCCGTGGAGGCCTTCTCCTCTCCCTGCTATGGCATGTGCTCATCTGTTGATAATCAGAGTTCTCTGAAAAGGAAGTCATCTGGCAAAAATGTCACTTTACCTGCTGTGTTCAAGGATCTCATTAGACTAGATATTGTGAATTTTGTTCACACCAACTTGTACAAAACAACAGACAACCCTACACTGTCAATGAATTAGGAGGTCATCAAACCACTGCTGAGTCTTTGGTTGCTGGCTGGGCTGTGGCTTCAATCCTCAGCGTTCTAGGCAGTGGGACTCACTGTTCTGGCCAGGGTGCTTTTGGAAATATGTATCATGGGGGCCACATGTTTGTGCCAACCTGAATCTGACAACATCGGCATCGCAGAGCAAACACAACACAGAAGTGATTTGCCATCTGCTCTGCCCTGGCTTCCTCGGCCTTACCATTTTGTTGGTTATGTCTAAAAGTCATCAAATTGAGGAAGTTCCTAAAGTTCCTTTGGTGGCTGAAGATAATACTTAAGGCTACAAGAAGACCAAGGAGGCTATTTTGCTTCTTTAGAAACTTAAGGTCTGGAATGGTATCATAATGGTCTATGCTTCACAGTTAATGAGAGCTGGCAAAGCCAAATGAGAGTCTGTCATCATCTCTAGTGTAGCGGACCCCACATCATCTATAATGAGGATAAGGGCATCATCGAGGCTGTCAGAAACACGCCTGGAATTACTTTGGTTAATGTAAGCAAACTGAACATTTTGAAACTTACTTCTCATGAGTATGTGGGATGTTTCTACATTTGAACTGAAAATACTTTTCACAAGTTAGATGATGTGTATGGCACTTGGTGTGAAGCTGCCTCTCTCAAGAGTAACCACAACATTTCTATGCGCAAGATCTTCAATGCAGACCTTAGCAGAATCTTGAAAAGCCCAGAGATCCAACGCGCACATGACATCACAGAGTCCTGAAGAAGAATCCCCTGAAAAACTTGAGAATCATGCTGAAGCTAAACACATATGCAAAGACCACATGCTGGATGGAACACCATTCTTCCCCAGGACAAGAATCACAAACTCTGGATGAATAAGGCAGCAGCAGTGTCAGAAGCTAAATCAGATGAGAAGAGGGTTCCAGGGAAGAAACCTGTGGTGGAGAAGAAAGGAAAGAAGGCTGCTGGTACTAGGAAGCAGAAGAGGCCTTTTGTGGGCAAAAAAGACAAGTGACCAAAAAACCACCAGCTGAGTAAAAGCCCACAGAAAAGAAACCGACCACAGAAAAAAGAAGCCTGCTGAATGAACTTATATTTGTGCATTCCATAAGGGTCAAATCATTTTAGACAGCTAATTATGATCAAAGAGGCAAAAAAAAAAAAAAAAAAAAAAAAGCCCCAAATGGAGATAATGCTAAAACTATTTAACCAAAAAAAGGCAGGAAAAACTAAAGAAAAAATGGTGAAAAATACAAAGCAAATTAAAAGATGTTAGATTTAAGTGCAGTCACTAATAGTCCTAGAAAAAGTCATAGATTGTAAGATAGGATAAGTCCAACTATATGCTATGTATGAGAATCTTACTTCAAAGACAATATAGGAAAAAAGCAGAAGGATGGACAAGAATATACTATACAAATACTAATTACAAGAAAGATGGAGTAGCTATATTAATATCATACAAGGTATTTCAGAACAAGTAATATTATCAGGGATAAAGAAGCATGTTTCAAAATGGAACAGCTTAATGCACCAAGAACACATTATAAATCTAAATGTAAAGGCATCTAATAACTCAAAGGTATCAGAAACTCAAAACATGTGAAGGAAAGATGGATAAACATAAAAAGAAAAATGAGCAAATCCACAATCATATCTGGGGCTTTCAAAGCTTTCAGTCAATAATGGAAAAAGCACACTAAAAATCAGTAAGTATATAGAAGACCTAAACAAATACTAGTAAAAAACATTAACCTAATTGCTACATTTTGAATATTCCACCCAATAATTAAAGATTAGGTTATTTTTACATGCAGATAAATATTTAGCAAGAGAGTCCATATCACAGATGTTATAAAAGAAGTCTCAATAATTTCGACACTGAAATTGTGGAGAGTCCATTTTCCTCAGAAAGCGATCTGAGAAATCTGAAAAAATTTGAAATTAAGAAACATTTATAAATGATTATAAAGTGTTCAAAGAGAATTAGAAAATATTTCAGAAAAAAACTCCTACAACATAAAGTGTGGGATATAGGTAAAGGCATTCTCAGAGGGAAACATAAATTTAAATGCTTATATTAGAAAAGAATAAAGTTCCAAACCAACAATCTAAATGCCAATCTTGGAAGTCAGAAAAAGAAATGCAAACTAAAGCTGAACTAAGTAGAAGGAAAAACAAACATAAGAAATAAATTATATAGAAAATAAGTAATAAAGAAAATCTAGTAAAAGCTATTCTGTTAAAAAATCAGTAAGAAAGGTCAAGAAAAAAAGAAATCATCAAAATAAAAAATGAAAAACAAGCACACAGATGCAGATGCCACAGACACTATCAAGTTATAAAGAAACGAACAACTTTATGCTACTTATATGGTAACTTATGACATGTAGAAATTCCTTAAAAGACAGGAATTACCAAAACTGACTGAAGAAAAAAGGGAACATCTTCATAGTTCCATGTCATTTAAAGAATTTGCACCATGTCAATTCAAGAAATTTCTACCACAAAGATAGAAAACAGAAAAAGGAAGAAACAATTTCCAACTCATTTAATGAAGTCAGAATTACCTTAATACCAAGCCAGACAAAACTATTACTAAAAAAAAACAAAACTACAGATAACCACACAAACAGATAATGTTAAACTGTAGGGGAAAACAAGACAATTCAGAGATAACCAAATGGTCACCTGTCTTTGACACCCACTGTCAAAATCTCCACACACAATCACTGTCAGCTGTAGACCAGTTAAGCCCAGTGGTTCCCAGGTGTTCATAGTCAAACACAGAAAAAATCTTTCATCGGAAATGTAACATCTAAAGGGTTTAAGGTAGAACTAAGAAAGGTAAATACTAGAATTAAGTGAACTCTTTGCTACCTTATGCTTTACCGCAATGAAGATTTTAAGTAGTCTCCCACTGATATAAAAAAGTGTAATAACCATCTGCCTTTAAATTACAGGAGGAAGAGAGTGTGACTTTATAAAATGTTAGCAGCAGTATTCAAAGGACGCAGAATTCACTTGTTTACTAAGAGAGTCGTACTGTAACATGATCAAATTATGTGCCTGATGGGCTATGGAAAGTTATCCTAAGCCAGTAGAATATGTAGGATGGCTTAGATTTTCATAACTATTTTTTCATCTTAACTATCATCTCCCAAAACAAAAATTTCTTAACAATTTAATGAGAACAAAACCATACCAGGATACTCTCTATTTCTTACATTCAAATTAAAAATACAAAATGACAGAAGTAAAGGAGTAAACTTGGAACTCTGACAAGTCTCCAGACTCCTAAAACTGCCATGTGATAGCAGTACTATGGACCAAGTGAAAGCATAAAGTGTCTCTTAAGAGATTTCCTCTGGAAAATACATGCAATTTAGCATTCAAAGGTCTTTAATTTTCCATGGCATTATTAAATAGCAGCCTTCTCTCCAGGCACTTTGCTCTCTAAACAGGACACAGCAGCAAAAACAACCGGCCAATCTCTGGACAGTTGTGTCCTAAGACTGCAGTACCAGCCTGAGACTTTAGCCACTTTTGATTTTAAAGCCATCATTCTAAAATTTCAACAGCAAGTACAGTGGGTGATTAAAGATCACCCGTTATGGCTCACTATTAATAAATTCTCATCATTATATGCATTTTGAAAATTGAAATCTATTGTTGCTTCAGTTGCTAAGTTGTGTCTGACTCTTTGCAACCCCATGGACTGCAGCACACCAGGCTACCCTGTCCTTCACTATCTCCCAGAGTTTGCTCAAATTCATGTCCACTGAGTCACTGATGCGATCTAACCATCTCATCCTCTGCTGTCCCCTTCTCTTGCCTTCGATCTTTCTCAGCATCAGGGTCTTTTCCAATGAGCCGGCTCTTTGCATCATGTGGCCAAAGTTTTGGAGCATCAGCTTTAGCATCAGTCCTTCTATTAAACATTCAAAGTTGTTTTCCTGTAGGATTGACTGGTTTGATCTCCCTGTAGTCCAAGGATACTCTCAAGAGTCTATACTCCAATAAGAAATTTAACCAGAAATTCTATACCATTAGAAGGGAAATGGTGCTGAGTGTCAACAGCAGTTCTGACCTCAATTTCACTGAGGCACCCACCTGAGTGAGTCCCTACTAGGTCAAGGGCCAACTAAATTCTTCAATTAAAAACAAAAAAGCATTTAAGGAACATTTATGCTTTAACTCGGAGAAGGCAATGGCACCCCACTCCAGTACTCTTGCCTGGAAAATCCCATGGGCAGAGGAGCCTGGTAGGCTGCAGTCCATGGGGTCGCTAAGAGTCGGACACGACTGAGCGACTTCACTTTCACTTTTCACTCTCATGCATTGGAGAAGGAAATGGCAACCCACTCCAGTGTTCTTGCCTGGAGAACCCCAGGGACGGGGGAGCCTTGTGGGCTGCCGTCTATAGGGTCACACAGAGCCAGACACGACTGGAGCGACTTAGCAGCAGCAGCAGCATGCTTTAACTGCTGTAAGGTAACTTTCAGGAAACTATCTTAACACCAAAACAAACACAAAGAAATCCTACCAAATAGGATTTTTTAGAGGCTATGAAATGCCATCTCTAGAGTGAGAAGTTGGTAGTTGTGCTAAGGACATTTTTCCTCCTTAAAAAGAAAAGTTTCTTACACAATAGGTTTCATTACAGGAATGTATTGATTGAAACTAGTTTCACTGCCACTAATGTTCTGCTTAATTTTAAAGATAACATAATATTGAACAGAATAATGTGTTCTATTAATAACATTTTATTGAAACAGTAAACTGATTTATTGCAATTGTTTGTCCAAATAAGCACCCAGATCATTTGCCATAAATCTTCCTGAGTTTAAACAGAAGGCCAAGATGCAACTTGATAAAAATAAAAAGTTATCATAAAACATAATGAAAAATCCAATTTGAAAATTTAACAGTGCACTGCCCTGCTTCATGCTTTGTTTAGGGTCTGAAGCTTGCAATGAAGATGAAAGAGCTGCTCTAGGTTACTTAAAATGGCTATTGTGAGTCCTCATTTGGGAAAAGCTATAAAAATAATTAAACTCTGTTAGAGGAAGTCTGGCCATTTAGCTTTGGAGCCAATTCACTCTCATCTCATTGCTCCTACACTTTAAAATAAACAGCTTATTTTTTACTTAAAGACACTTTTTAACTTGAATTTTATTCTGTGGGGGTGAAAGAGGGCAGAACTTTTAACAGGCTTGTGTTCACAAACTAAAATACTTTGCCCTGGAGCTTTAAGTTTGCAGTGAGTCTACTCAAGACCGTTCTGGAGGGTGTACGTACACAGGGGAGCATGTACATACAGCAGCTTTCCAGCAGGCAGCAGGTGAGAGGGCATCATCAGGGCACGCCTCTAAGAACAGTGACCACACACCACTTGCAAGGCAGCACTTGGGTGTCACAGTCAAGAGAGAAGGCTGTGTTCTGCTATGTATTCTATATAAACTTAATCCTTTATCTGTAGTTGATTTCTCTCATGTAAAATGTTATTAAAGATCTCCTCTATATTTTTTACTATTTAAAAAAACTCTTTGTTTTCTAAGTTTATGTATGGCATTCTGGGTATTAGGAAGCTTAACTTGTCCTGTAATCTTTGAAGTTAATTTTGAAAAAGAGAAGTTATTTTAACTATTTTCAAGAGACAGCAATATTTGCAACACAAATTTAAAAGTAGGATTATAGAAACTGCAATATACTGACTTCAGTATAGATTTAAGAGTTCTATACTTAAATCACCAGAATTTATTAACCAAAATTCAACAGTGCAATTACATATTCCAGCTTACAGAATAACTGCCACCTGGGTCAATCCTTCATCTCCTGTATAACACACTCCTGTATAATTCTCTTGTATAATTCATTAAATAGTCCCTTATCGATGGAAGCTTAGATATTGTGCTGACCACAGAGGCATGGCTTACTTCACCCTCCATTTATTGTTAAATGTGAGAAGCTACAGATTCCCTTCTATTAGGGCTCTGGATGTCAATTAGGTTCTGCTTATTTCACATGATTTTGTCTGTCTCTGTTGGCAAGGACAATGGTGAAGACACGAGAATTCTCTACAGCAGTAACAAAACAGGGAACGTTTTTCAGTCTTTTGGGGGTAAGAAGCAGCAGTGGCAGCAGCAGAAGCACCAATGACTGGTTGACCTGCCTCCCTAACCCCTCGGTCTCATTGGTAAAAGCCTATTCTGTGGTTTTCTGGGGGTCCAGAGACCACTGCAGTAGATGCAATGTTTCTGATTCCAGCATAGCTCGAGGGATGGTCTCAGAGGGTCACGCTCCAAGTATATTAGTTCTATACTATTCTGAAGTCATCACCAGAAGTCCAACATAAACCTACTTCTTAAACCTTTTCAAAGCTTTTATTCCTAGTATAAAATTCCTTCTTGCTTAAAATATCTTAGGTGGTTTCTGTTTCCCATAGAGAACTCTGAATAAGTCTTTTGCAATTACAGACAGATAATTCATTTTTTTTTCTAAATTAAGATATAATTTACATACAGTAAGATTCACTCTTAAGCCTACAGTTCTTCAAGTTTTAAGAAATGAGTACAGTTGGGTAATCACTATAATAATCAAGAAAGTTCCGTCATAGCAAAAAAAAACTCCTTGTGCTTTGTAGTCAGTCCTACAAATTCTTGAACTGTTTCTGTCTCTGTAGCTTTCCTCTTCAGAATGTTATACAAATGGACTCACAGTGTGAGTCTGGCTTCTGTCACTTAGCATGATGCATTGGAGATTCATGCCTGAGCATGTTCATCAGCAATTTGCTCTTTTTTGTTTTTTGCTGAGTAGAGGCATGCGGATTGTCTTCAGTTTTTAATAAATTGTAAACATTCAATGATGCTAAAGCTGAAACTCCAGTACTTTGGCCACCTCATGTGAAGAGTTGACTCATTGGAAAAGACTCTGATACTGGGAGGGATTGAGGGCAGGAGGAAAAGGGGACGACAGAGGATGAGATGGCTGGATGGCATCACCGACTCGATGGACGTGAGTCTGAGTGAACCCCGGGAGCTGGTGATGGACAGGGAGGCCTGGTGTACTGCGATTCATGGGGTCGCAGAGAGTCGGACACGACTGGGCGACTGAACTGAACTGAACTGAAACATTCAAATGTAGGTTTTCATGTGAATATAGGTTTTCGTTTCAATTGGGTAAAAATACAGGAGGTAATCCTGGTGAAAACTGGACCTGAACCAGGGTAGGAACAGTGAAGGTGGTAAGCAAGGGTAGTAGCTGGGATATATTTAGAATGGGTTGCAAGTGGTGATGGACTGGATGTGGGGTGACAGGAAAAGAGAAATGTGAATTATGACTGCAAATATTTTTTTTCCCCTGAGAAACAGAAGGAACAGGAATGCCATTTACTGAGCTAGACAAATGAGAGAATTACAGATTTGGAAGGGAAATTGAGAATTTAATTTTGTGCTGTGCTGTGCTTAGTTGCTCAGTTGTGTCCGACTCTTTGGGATCCCATGGACTATAGCCCGCCAGGCTCCTCTGTCCATGGGGATTCTCCAGGCAAGGATACTGGAGTGGGTTGCCATGCTCTCCTCCAGGGGATCTTTCCAACCCAGGGATGGAACCCAGGTCTCCCGCACTGCAGGCAGATTCTTTACCGTCTGAGCCACCAGGGAAGCCCTACCACACTAACTTTGAGACGACAGTGTACAGACCCAGTATATGTTTGCTGTTAGCTTCATTAGATTGAAACCCTTAAATACAGATCTATATCTTTTAAAATCTTTAGATACAGACTATAGGGTAAAATCTGTATCTTTTACTGACATAGAATTTCCGACAATACTAAGAGAATGGATTAGAAGATTTGAGGGTGTTTTTAAGCCCTAGGGCTTCCCTGGTGGCTCAGATAGTAAAGAATCTGTCTGCAATGTAGAAGACCTGGTTTCCATCCCTGGGTCGGGAAGATTCCCTGGAGGACGGCATGGCAACCCACTCCAGTATTCTTGCCTGGAGAATTCCAGGGACAGACGAGCCTGGTGGGCTACAGTCCACAGGGTTGGAAAGAGTCAGATATGACTGAGCGACTAACACTTTCACACCTAGAATTCTGCAATGAGAATCAGGCTGTGACAAGTATAAATTTACAAATGGCTTCTTAAAGGGTTCCTATATAGGTGAATATGGTGTTACTCTGTGACAGTTTCAAACGAGCATTTTTAAAGTAAAGAAATACCATCTTCTTGAGAACATGAAGCAATTTCATGGTTAGGGGCTTTTTTATGTTGAATTTTCCATTTTTTGTTTCCAGTAACTATTACTATACCTCTATCCTCTTTTTGTTCAGAACAAACAACTTTAGCTCCTTAGATCTTAGTGTGGCATGATCTCAAATGACAGCATCATTGTAATTGAGCTCCAAGGCTAGAAATGATGTTTTAGCTTTGATGTTGCCCCCATAATCAGAAAAGATCCCAAAGAGCTCAACCAATGGCTACCTGTTATCCTTCCACAGTGAATACAGTGCTTAACTGCCATTACTTTTCCTTGAATGGATCTGCAGCCCCAGGCAATAGAGACTAAAGCAGTTAAGTCCCTTTGTGATCCAAGCTAACTACAGATAGAGTGGAAGTTCAGGTGACCAAATTCTAGCACAATGCCTTTAAAGATAGCTTTAGTTTTTCAACAACAGGCAAAATTATGACAGTAATTCTGACGCTTCCCAGATTTTTGGACTCTACTCACCACGTGTACTTCCTTTGCCCCTTTTCCCAGGTATTCCATGCTAAGCTTTTTTTCCTATTCTTTTCAATGCCTGAGACCTCTTCATGACTATTTATATTTTAGTTGACCTAGTTTTTAAGACTAACAATGTCTAAATAAATACTCTGCTGCTGCTGCTAAGTCGCTTCAGTGGTGTCTGACTCTGTGCAACCCCATGGACTGCAGCCCACCAGGCTCCTCCGTCCATGGGATTCTCCAGGAAGTTAGTAAACGTGTAAAAGAAAGAGAAATCCATTCACTTAACTAAATCAGGCGTTCTCTCTTTCTTGTGCGAGGCCTCTGGAGGAACCCAGGCTGTGGCTGTGACAGCGGTGCTGCACAGTCATCAGGACTTTAGCTCCTTCCAGATTTGGGGTCAGTGTAGAGTTGCTACCTGCTACTCACAAAATGGCTGCTCAATCTCCAACATCAGGTCAGCATTCTATACAGCAAAACTTCTCAACTTGACCTCTTGACGTTTGGACAAGATGATTCTCTGTTGTGGGAGACTGTCCTGTCTACTACAGGATGTTTACCAATATCCACGGCCTCCACCTACTAGACACTACTAGCAACTGTCAGTTACAACAACCAAAGATGTTTCCAGACACTCAAATTACCCCTGGGGGCCAAAATCACTCCTGGTTGAGAACTGCTACCATAGGGAAAAGAGACTGGACACAGGATAAAAAGAGGCATAAAAAAAGAGTGCAGCACAACGAAGCAAACTATAAGCAAAGCAAAAAGGCAGGCTTCAGAATGGAAGAAAATAATAACAAATGAAACAACTGACAAAGAATTAATCTCCAAAATATACAAGGAGGTCATAAGCTCAATACCAGAAAAATGAACAACCCAATCAAAAAAGTAGGCCAAAGAACTAAACAGACATTTCTCCAAAGAAGACATATAGATGACTAATAAACACATGAAAAGATGCTCAACATCACTCATTACTGAAGTGAAGCGAAATTCACTCAGTCATGTCCAACTCTTTGTGACCCCATGGGCTTTGTGACAGTACATGGAATTCTCCAGGCCAGAAGGCCAGAATACTGGAGTGGGTAGCCATTCCCTTCTCCAGGAGATCTTCCCAACCCAGGGATCG
>NW_011494858.1:1084511-1084876 GCF_000754665.1 Bison bison bison
TTTCCAATCATATCAATCATTTACATATTAGTATGCTTTAACTCGGAGAAGGCAATGGCACCCCACTCCAGTACTCTTGCCTGGAAAATCCCATGGGCAGAGGAGCCTGGTAGGCTGCAGTCCATGGGGTCACTAAGAGTCAGACACAACTGAGTGACTTCACTTTCTTTTTTCACCTTCATGCATTGGAGAAGGAAATGGCAACCCACTCCAGTGTTCTTGCCTGGAGAATCCAAGGGGAGCCTGGTGGGCAGCCATCTATGGGGTCGCACAGAGTCAGACACGACTGAAGCGACTTAGCAGCAGCAGCAGCAGGACTTTAACTGGACCTTCCCAGGTGGTGCTAGTGGTAAAGAATCCACCTG
>NW_011494858.1:1084976-1093437 GCF_000754665.1 Bison bison bison
TCTTTACCATATGAGTTACAGAAATGCAAATCAAAACCACAATGCAGTATCATCTCACGCCAGTCAGAATGGCTGCAATAAAAAAATCTACAAACAATTAATGCTGGAGAGGGTGTGGAGAAAAGCGAAACCTCTTCCACTGTTGGTGGGAATGCAAACCGGTACAGCTGCTATGGTGAACAGTGTGGAGATTCTTAAAAAACTGGAAATAGAACTGCCTTATGACCAGCAATCCCACTGCTGGGCATACACACTGAGAAAACCATAACTGAAAGAGACACATGTACCCCAATGCTCATTGCAGCACTGTTTACAATAGCTAGGACACGGAAGCAACCTAGATGTCCATTGGCAGATGAATAGATAAGGAAGTTGTGGTACACACATACAATAGAATAATTCTGAGCCATAAAAAGGAACACATTTGAGTCAGTTTTAATGAGGTGGATGAAACTGGAGCCTATTATACAAAGTGAGGTAAGTCAGAAAGAGAAACACCAATACAGTGTATTAATGCATATATATGGAATTTAGAAAGACGGTAATGATGACCCCATATGCAAGGCAGCAAAAGAGACACAGATGTAAAGAACAGACTTTTGGACTCTGTGGTAGAAGGCAAGGGTGGGAAGATACAAGAAAATAGCACTGAAGCGTGTATATTACCATATGTAAAATAGATAACCAGTCCAAGTTCAATGCAATGAACAGGGCATTCAAAGACAGTGCTCTGGGACAACCCAGAGGGATGGGGCGGGGAGGTAGGAAGGGGGTTCAGGATGAGGGGACACATATGCCCCATGACTGCTTCATGTCAATGTATGGCAAAACCCACAATATTGTAATTATCCTCCAATTAAAATAAACAAATTTTTTTTTTTAAAGACTGTAGCAGACAGTGGAGCCTGCTTTACTCTCACCCACCCCCACCCCCTGGCCCTCTTAAGGGAATTTCTTAGAGGGACATTATTGTGCCCCATGGCACAACTTCTATTTTTGTCTCACTGGCCAGAACTGGATCCCAGGACCACCCCACTGCAAAAGAGGATGGGTAGTGCAGATTTTCTCCAGAGACACTGTTACTGTCAATAAGACTGGCATTCATTTAAGAAGGAATAAGGACTAATAGATAATAGGTGGGCAATTAGCATTCTCTATGAGAGAAAATGTTTCAGTACTTTATTTTCAAGACAATTGTGTGCAAACTGACACTCTTGAGTATATCCTTGCAAAGTATATCCTTTAAAATCCCAAGATTTTAAAAAAAGTTTACCCTGATTTGTATTTCATAAAAGACTTATTCTTTTTTCTCCCTTAAGAATCAGTCATTCTTTCCAGCTTTTCTTATGTATTATTTGTCTTCCTTCTGGGAATAAAGTAGGTTTCAAGGCTCTATTCATTTCTTTTTCTCCAATTTTTTCTTCTTTCTGTTTTAAAAACTGAATAATTTCTATTGAAAATTTAGGTTTAACAACTTTCTTTTTCTTCTGTCACTCCATTATGTTAATGAGCCCACCCAGAGAACTTGAATTTCAGACACTGTATTGTTTGGTTCCAAAATTTTCATTTGGTTGTTTTTAATAGTTTCTATGTCTCTCCTGAGAACTGTATCCATTCAAAGTGTTTACATTTGTGCCATGGAGAATTGCTATAAAAGCTGCTTCAAAGTCTCTTCCTGATAATTTCAAAATCTGGGTCACTTTAGCATTGGTATCTATTGTCTCTTCCCTTGAGAACTGGTGATAATTTCCTGGGGTTTTGTAGGTAGTGTAATTTTGAATTATACCTTGGACATTTTAAATGTTATGCTGTTTTGACTATCAATCCTTTGCCCTCTTATAATTTGCTAGAGAATTTGTTTTAACAGGTCATCAGGTCAGTTAGATTCAGACAAGTTCTTTCTCACCTACTCTGAGGAGCAGTTCTAATTGGACTCCGGTTCTCAAAGACTGTGGTGTGCTGCTGTGGGGCTGTGTGACACACGCACAAACTAGCACTTGTGCTGCTTATTCACAAAATGAGGGGCACCCCACCCAGCTCTCTGTTTTTTCCTGAGATTTCCCCCAATGTTTCGTCACAGAGGTACCTTTTCCTGGGTTATTTGGCAAGAAAGACAGGGTTTCTTTTGTAGTACTTCTACCATAGCTGCAGCTTTGCAATTGGGTCTTAGGAGTAAAGATGAGAAAGGTAGGAAAAACATAAAGATTCTCCCTCAAACTATTTAAATGAGGACCCATTTTCTTGATTTCTCTGGATAGAAAAACAAGGTTTCTATCAGTTTTAACTGCCAGAGCCACTGTTGTCCATCTCTATAACTAGGGGAAAAACCACAGGGAAAAAAAGAACAAAACAAAATAAAACACTAGGAAACTCACCCACAAATTGGTTGCCCCCTTCAGGTTTTAATTTAACTCATCCTTGAACTGGTTGCCCCTTCAGGTTTTAACTTCCCACCACCAACTGTCTGATTTTGATTACTTAAATAATTACATCTGTATTTTTGTCCAGTTTTTAGTTCTAATAGTGGGCTTTCCTCAATGTGGCAGGAGTATAAACTTTCTAAAATGTCTTTTATGAGTCACAGAAGTAGAAGCTTCTATGAAAGTCAGAGGAACCAGCTGCACAAATCACAAAATCCTAATACAAACAAAAAATAAAGAGAAATTAAATTCCTTCCTAAATCAAATTATCAAATAATTAAATTCCTTCCTAAATCAAATAATCAGGATTAAAAAAGAATTTTTCATGGCCAAGTGTCTGAACTTATAAAGTCAGACTGTCAGTGGGTAAAACTGAAGAAAGAGACCAAAATACTTCTGTTATTCTTCTTTTTAAAGCAACTTTTTGGGAGAGGGAGTAAGGGAATAAGGGGACAAGCTTAATAGGAAGCAAGGAATTTAATACTGGAAAGTCAAAGCATCAACCAGGAATCCTAGAATGGCTTCCTCATATCTGAATGTCTTACGATGTCACAGACCTAACAGGAAGGCACGTCCAGTGTGTGAGTCCAGGTTAGACACAGTCAGTGCTTGAACAGATCTGAATATCTAACTCTAGACATAGGATTTTTCTCCTAAAACCTTGCCAAGGTAATGAATGCTCTCTTCAGCCTCCTGGTATAGTTAAAGCTGGTTGAAACATATATTATAATCCCTCTTGGAATTAGAAACAACATCAATGAGTACAGAAAAATAAAGGCGGTACTTCAGAGAAAATTCTTGAGCTTTTCTCAGTCTGCAAATGTTAATGCCGGAACTCTAATATAGAAACTAGTATGAAGTATATACTATACAAGTATTGGCTACCGCTGTTATTAAAACAGATATGAATTTAATAAAGTGGGAAAGTGGGAAAAGAATGAATTTTAGAGTCATTTGATAATGTGTCCAACACTAACTGTGTAACTTTGGGCAAATTACTTAACCTTAGAAAAGTTATTTCATCATTTGTGAAAAGGAGTAGATAATAATTACTTGTGCCATTTTGAGGATTAATAAAAGATAGTGTTTATAAAACAAATTACACACAAATGATCAATAAATAACAGCCACTGTTCTTATCACCATCATCAAACATCTCCTGAAACAATAAGGAATTCTCCTACCTTCTGTAGATGTAATACATTTTACTTTGAGTAAAGAGAAACCAGAGAAAAGTAAATTTAATTTCACTGAAAACCACTAGATAAGGGAGAACTTTCTTATAGCCCAAAAAAGGAAAAATAGGAGAAAGGTGCATTTAAGGAAATCTTCTGAACAAAAGTTCACAAAAAGATTATCAGAACTACCAACAAAGCAGTTTCATCATATGTGCACTTCTCATTTTAAGAGCTGTCACTTCATGTTGTTGTTTTGCTAATGTATCAGTGACTCTTCGATACTGGAATGGATTTTTATTTGACACATATAAAAATAAAACCAGGGCTTTGATTAAAGTTGGTGGATTGAACAGTAAAGGAATGGCAGGAGAGGAATATAAAAAGGTATAGGCACCCTGGGATAAAAATATTAGAAAATACCAGTAAAACTTTGGATGTTGAAAAGTAATAGATGGATGATTCAGTAACTGATTTAGCATGAACAAAGCCAAACCTACTTCAAAAGTAGGCTGATTGGTATTAGTTTAGGCATGAGAAACCCTGGGTATTACTAAAAATACCAAGTTATAGGAAGTAAAATGAAAAATGAAGACATCTCTGATCCCTACTACCAATTTCACTCCTCAGACATAAACTTTCTGCTCTATGACTTTAGTCATTCAGCCAAACTTTAAACTCCACAACTTTAAATTACATGTACAGACCTCTATTTCTTGAATCACAGTTACATGTTAAGGAAGATACAGTATATTCCTCACTATGAAAGATATACAATTTAGCTCACTTATACTACATCCTTTAAAGTTTTCCTTCAGTTCAGTTCAGTTCATTCGCTCAGTCGTGTTCGACTCTTTGGGACTCCATGGACTGCAGCACGCCAGGCCTCCCTGTTCAACATCAACTCCCAAAGTTTACTCAAACTAATGTCCATTCAGTCAGTGATGCCATCCAACCATCTCATCCTCTGTCGTCCCCTTCTCCTCCTGCCTTCAATCTTTCCCAGCATCAGGGTCTTTTCAAATTAGTCAGTTCTTCCCATCAGGTGGCCAAAGTACTGGAGTTTCAGCTTCAGCATCAGTCCTTCCAATGAATATTCAGGACTGATTTACTTTAGGATGGACTGGTTGGATCTTCTTACAGTCCAAGGGACTCTCAAGAGTCTTCTCCAACACCACAGTTCAAAAGCATCAATTCTTCGGCGCTCAGCCTTCTTCACAGTCAATCTCTCACATCCATACATGATGTATTTTCATATTTTATGTATTTTCATATTTCATATTTTCACTACTGGAAAAACCATAGCCTTGACTAGACGGACCTTTGTTGGCAAAGTAATGTCTCTGGTTTTTAATATGCTGTCTGGGTTGGTCATAACTTTTCTTTCAAAGAGTAATGGTCTTCTAATTTCATGGCTGCAGTCATCATCTGCGGTGATTTTGGAGCCCCCAAAATAAAATGTGCCACATTTTCCAATGTCTCCCCATCTATTTGCCATGAAGTGATGGGACCAGATGCCATGATCTTAGTTTTCTGAATGCTGAGCTTTAAGCTAGCTTTTCACTCTCCACTTTCACTTTCATCAAGAGGCTCTTTAGTCCTTTTTCACTTTCTGCCGTAAGAGTGGTGTCATCTGCATATCTGAGGTTATTGATATTTCTCCTGGCAATCTTGATTCCTGCTTGTGCTTCATCCAGCCCAGCGTTTCTCATGATGTACTCTGCATATAAGTTAAATAAGCAGGATGACAATATACAGTTTTGACGTATTCCTTAGCTTTGTTTTCCTTAGCTGTGTTTTAAATCTTCAGTTCTTCTGTTCAATACCTTTCTAACTTTGAATAATAATTATAATCTCTACTTCATCCATTAATTTAGCTTGTATCTCTATAAAATGAGAAAGTCAACACCTATACTTCCTTTCACCTCCATGCCTTCCTTTTACTATCTAATAATAAAGGGCCAATAAATAAATATAAAGTACAGATATGAATGAGAAGCCAGCTGCAGCTTCTCACTCAGCTGCAGCACTCCAGGCTTCCCTGCCCTTCACTATCTCTCAGAGCTTGCGCAAACTCATGTCCACTGAATTGATGATGCCATTCAGCCATCTCATCCTCTGTCACCCCCTTCTTCTCCTGCCCTCAATCTTTCCCAGCATCAGGGTTTTTCCAGTGAGTCAGCTCTTTCACATCACGTAGCCAAAGTACTGGAGCTCCAGCATCAGTCCTTCCAGTGAATATTCTGGGTTGATTTCCTTTAGAATTGACTGGTTGCATCTCCTTGCTGTCCAAGAGACTCTCAACAGTCTTCTCCAACACCACAGTTTGAAAGCATCAATTTTTCAGTGATCAGCCTTCTTTGTGGTCCAACTCTTACATCCATACATGACTAATGGAAAAACCACAGCTTTGACTAGATGGACCTTTGTCGGCAAAGTGATATCTCTGCTTTTTAATATGCTGTCTAAGTTTGTTACAGTTTTTCTTCCAAGAAGCAAGTGTCTTTTAATTTCATGGCTGCAGTCACTGTCTGCAGTGATTGGAGCCCAAGAAAATAACGTCTGTCACTGTTTCCATTGTTTCCCCATCTATTTACCAAGAAGTGATGGGACCAGATGTTATGATCTTCATTTTTTGAATGTTGAGTTTTAAGCCAGCTTTTTCACTCTCCTCTTTCACCTTCATCAAAAGGCTCTTTGGTTCCTCTTTGCTTTCTGGTGCTTGTTGGTGTCATCTGCACATCTGAGGTTATTGGTATTTCTCCCTGCAGCCTAGATTCCAGCTTGAGCTTCATCCAATCTGGTATTTGCATGATGTACTCTATAAGTTAAATAAGCAGGTTGACAATATACAGCCTTGACATACTCCTTTCCCAATTTTGATCTAGTTCATTGTTCCACGTCCGGTTGTAACTGTTGCTTCTTGACCTGCATACGGGTTTCTAAGGAGACAGGTAAGGTGGTCTGGTATGGTATTCCCATCTGTTTAAAAATTTTCTACAGTTTGTTGTGATCCACAGTCAAAGGCCTTAGTGTAGTCAAGGAAGCAGGAGTAGATTCACTATTAAATGTTTACATAGGAGCTACCTCAAATGAGTGCAAAGCAAAGGTTACCATTCCCATTGCTAGTATTTATAATTAATATATGAATTACTTTTATACTTCAACAAGCACCTCTAATTTGTTAATATCTACCACTTAAATTTTTTTTTAAATTTTCTTCGAGCACACATTTCTACTTTAGGGAATAGAAACACTTGTAAACATGCTAAAAATTATATGTACCAGAATAGTCACTGCAGTATTCTTTGTAATAGAAAATCAGAAATGACCCAAATATGCATCAATAAGGAGTTGATTAAATAAATTGATATATCCATGTACTAAAATGCTAAATGAGAATAAAAGATGCTATTCATAGATACATATAATCTACTGGAAAGTATATGATACATATTATTAAGTAAGAAAACAAAAGTTCTAAAAATTATATGTATAGTATTAACCTACCTTTCTAAAAATTAAAGTATCAGATATGCATAGAAAAAATCTGGAATAATATACAAAGTTAACAGTAGTTATCGCTGAGGAAGGAGAATACCGAGGATTTGGAATTAATATGTTTATTTCTGAATTGCTTGAATATTCTAAGACCAGAATATATATTAGCTTAACAATAACTAAGAAACAATAAACCTTAAAAAGTAATATACTAACAATAAACTATCTTAAAAATCTTGTTTTTCCAGGCTCATGTTCACAATGACTAAATACTAATCTCTCCAGCTATTTCTGGAATTCTTGGAGTAGAACCTCTCCTCTAAATGATTTAAAGAAAACAAATAGCCATGTTTGAATGAAAATAAAAGCAGAAAAAATTAAACAAAATCTGGGCAGGGGCTTCTGTTAGTTCTTCTGGATTTCCTGATGTTCTCTCCTTGAGAACCTGTCCAAGATCAAAGGCTAGTCTAGATGGACCACAGATCTAAGCTTAGCCACTAATTCTGATGAACTCAAATAAGAGTTGAACACAGCAATTCATTTTAGAAAGCACCATTTGCCTTTGTGCTTTAAACCAAATGAACACTGGTGGTTACAAAACCTTTATTCCTAGAAGATTAAAAAGAAAACCTTTTTTCACCAATCTCAGTTTTATTTTCAAAGCACTTAATTCTGGTGAAACAGTGCTGCAGGACAAACAAATAAAAACAAGGTGTGATAATACATAAATTGACATAATAATTCAGACTGAACGTCATTAAGTACAAAAGACGAGTAACTAAACAGAAGGTCATTCCCAAACAGATGACATTTTTGGTTCCCACCAGAACTTACTGCTCAATCTCAAGAAAATCAATTACTAATGAATACAACTGGGAAGTTAACTGTTATGTATTACAGTACAGTACAATTCTCCTTGCATTTATTAACTTTTCAATCCTGAAAGATACTCTGTAAGATGTGAAAGTGAAGTCACTCAGTCTTGTCTGACTCTTTGTGACCCTATGGACTGTAGCCTGCCAGGCTCCTCCCTTTATGGGATTTTCCAGGCAAAGAATACTGGAATAAATTGCCATTTCCTTCTCCAGGGGATCTTTCCGACCCACAGATTGAACTTGGGGCTCCGGCACTGCAGGCAGACTCTTTACAGTCTGAGCCACCAGGGAATACTCATTACATTTCACCCATCTAGCAGATGAGGGAACTGAGGCTTATTGATGTTAAGTATTAATAACTTGCCCAAGGGGGTAGAGTTTAATGTATGTAAACCCAAGCATTCTGGATCCAAAATTCATGAATCATTGAGGAATGAGCAGAAAAAATATCTTGTCCACAAAACAGCAAACCCTAGAGCAAGACTATAAC
>NW_011494858.1:1093537-1104015 GCF_000754665.1 Bison bison bison
CAAGACTATAACTATAAATAAATACACCTAGGGGCTTCCCTGGTGGCTCAGTGGTAAAGAATCCAGCCCTCAATGCAGGAGACACGGTTTGATCCCTGATCCACCACATGCCGTGGTACAACTAAGCCCCTGCACCACAACTGCTGAGCCCACATGCTGCAACTACTAAAGCTCGTGCAGCCTAGGCTCCATGCTCCACAACAGGAGAAGCCACCACGAGAGGCCTGCACACCGCAACCAACAGTAGCCCCTGCTCGCCACAGCTAGAGAAAAGCCCACGAGGCAGTGAGAGCCAGCACAGTCAAAACTAAATCAATAATTGATTAATTAAATCAATAAATTAATTACATTAAAAAAGGAAACACCCTCAAACATGGCTTAAGCAAGTAGAATGCTGTAGCTTGTCCAAAGGTCACTCATAAAATCTTCGACACCCACACAGTATTTAGAAAGCATCAAGTATATTCTAGGGTATAGTCAACATGCTTAACATTTCCCACAGTGATGGTTGTCTATTTATTGGTGAGAAGGGAAGTAATTTACTGCAGAGTCAACAATGAAGTATACACAATAGCTAGCTATATCATGTTAACAATTATGGTAAAAGAGAACTGAAACATGGAAATCTCAGGTTAGATCTACTTCTTCAATCTATATGTACTTATATAAACATGTCACAGTTAAACACATTTAAAATCCAAATTATCTGGAGAAAAGATTCATGTGAAATTTATTTTCAGAAACCGATATTCAGCCTTTTGCTATTGAAGTTCATTACTCTTAGATGTAAACTTCATTTAAGCTTTCACATGTTTGAAAATACAAAGACTGACATTTAAAGCCTGTGTAAGGAGTCATAAAAATGAAATTCAAATGATAACACTTCTACTTTGTGAGTAATATATACTTTGTTAGGATAGTGGCCATACTAATTGCTTCCAAGTTTATTTTGTGAGCACTAACTATATCATGAACTGTTAAATATATTGTTTAGTTCAGTCACTCAGTCACGTCCGACTCTTTGTGACCCATGAACTGCAGCATGCCAGGCCTCCCTGTCCATCACCAACTCCTGCAGTTTACCCAAACTCATGTCCATTGAGTCAGTGATGCCATCCAACCATCTCATCCTCTGTCGTGCCCTTCTCCTCCTACCCTCAGTCTTTCCCAGCATCCGGGTCTTTTCAAATGAGTCAGCTCTTCGCATCAGGTGGCCAAAGTATTGGAGTTTCAGCTTCAACATCAGTCCTTCCAATGAAAACTTATGAAATCAGATTGCTTATATTCTTTGTAGCTAAAGATGGAGAAGCTCTATACAGTCAGAAAAAACAAGACCAGGAGCTGACTGTGGCCCAGACCATGAACTCCTTATTGCCAAATTAGACTTAAATTGAAGAAAGTGGGGAAAACCACTAGACCATTCAGGTATGACCTAAATCAAATCCCTTATTATTATACAGTGGAAGTGACAAATAGATTTAAGGGACTAGATCTGATAGAGTGACAGATGAACTATGGACGGAGGTTCGTGACACTGTACAGGAGACAGGAATCAAGACCATCCCCAAGAAAAAGAAATGCAATAAGGCAAAATGGTGATCTCAGGAGGCCATACAAATAGCTGAGAAAAGAAGAGAAGTAAAAGGCAAAGGAGAAAAGGAAAGATATATCCATCTGAATGCAGAGTTCCAAAGAATAGCAAGGAGAGATGAGAAAACCTTCTTCAGTGATCAGTGTAAAGAAATAGAGGAAAACAATAGAATGGGAAAGACCAGAAAGCTCTTCAAGAAAATTAGAGATACCAAGGGAATATTTCATGCAAAGATGGGCTCAATAAAGGACAGAAATGGTAAAGACCTGACAGAAGCAGAAGATATTAAGAAGAGGTGGCAGGAATACACAGAAGAACTGTACAAAAAAGATCTTCATGACCCAGATAATCACGATGGTGTGATCACTCACCTAGAGCCAGATATCCTGGAATGTGAAGTCAAGTGGGTCTTAGGAAACATCACTACAAACAAAGCTACTGGGGGTGATGGAGTTCCAGTTGAGCTATTCCAAATCCTGAAAGATGATGCTATGAAAGTGCTGCACTCAATATGCCAGCAAATTTGGAAAACTCAGCAGTGGCCACAGGACTGGAAAAGGCCAGTATTCATTCCAATCCCAAAGAAAGGCAATGCCAAAGAATGCTCAAACAACCACACAATTGCATTCATCTTACACACTAGTAAAATAATATTCAAAATTTTCCAATCCAGGCTTTAGCAATACATGAACTATAAACTTCCAGATGTCCAAGCTGGTTTTAGAAAAGGCAGAGTAACCAGAGATCAAATTACCAACATCTGCTGGATCATCGAAAAAGCAAGAGAGTTAAATATATTACAGGGGAAGAGATAAAACTCAATCAGAGCTGGAGAATTTGTTCTGACTCCAATGAGACCAGGCAACTAGAACTTTAAAGGAAAACCATGCAGTTAAAAAAAAAACAAAACTGCTTTAAAACGTGCATGTAACTCTAAGCTTAAAACTTCTCCTAGTCTGCTGTTCAGGGAAACACTGCTTTGGGAAAAATTCCTGATATTCTTCCTACTCACTGCAAATAAATATAAACCCTTCCTTCTCCTGATGTCTGGCTTCATTTTGTTTACTGGCTTGAGACCCACCAAGAGGTGAACCCAATTTTCAGGTAACAAGTACATCTGGTGTGACTCCATTTCAACATAATTCTTTTAAGGTTGTACATTATTTTCTCTAGACTTCACACCATGTACCTTCTCCCTTTGTAGAGTCTGCTCTGTATCCTTTCACTGCAATAAATCTTAGCTGTGACTATGACCATATGTGGAGTCTAATATGTCCTCCTGATGCCAAGCAGGGTGCTGTGGGGTTCCTCGGCATGGAGGCCTTTTTATCCCCCATTTCTTACAGCCAAGACTCCAGTTTCCATGACCTGAGTTCCAAGGGGGAAAACAGAACTCCTACAAAGGAGGAACAGTCAGGAAACTACCTGAGGCAGGATAAAGGGACCAGAGATGTTCACCAAGATTAGGAGACCAACCACCTAAGATCCTGCAGACACTCTAATCTTGTCAGCAACCCCACCCTTTTGAAACTGTGCAGAAGAAAGAAGGGATGCAAGAGTATTACTGCCTTTATCCTTATCACATTCCCCTGTCTGACTATATAAGCTCTCCGTATTCACCAGGGAGGCGGGCTCAGTTTTTAAGGCATTAGCCTACTGTGTTCCCTTTTTGACTGGCAAAGTAATAAAGCTATCTCTTTCTATTTCACCTGAAACTCTGTCTCCAAGATTCAATTTGGCATCAGTGAACAGAGAAGCTGAGCTTTTGGCATCACAACTAGAACAGTGTTACTCCCAATGCCAATGAAAGGTCTTACTGATACACAGTAAAAGACAGGAACAACAGACAGAGGTTTCAGTGCTTAAAGAGTGCTGTATTCAGAAAAGACGCAAGTTATCTTTATATTTTCTTCTAGCTTATTCTCTCAACATGTTGCCTTTATAAGTAATGTATTTATATGTGACTGATTAAATAGCATCTCAATCACTTTTTAAAAAGCTATCAAAGTAACCAGGAAGATACCATACTTTAGAGGGTACAGTATTTATCAGAGCTTTCTTTTAATGAATACTCTGCTTGAAATGAAATAAATTTACTTAGCAATACAGAAATCATTCATATGGTTTGGGAGATTACAATCATATAACAAAACCAGTCAAACATTGAACTCCAAATCCTAAATTAATCTGACTGCTCTAGTCTCAGAGATCTCCTCCTGCTCAGTATTCTTAAGATTCAGCATCACAGAAGTTAGAGCTGGAAGGAACCTTAGATAACATCAGGTCTGTTCACATTTGATAAAAGAGACTTAATGTAACCCTCCTGCGGTACTTAGAATAGAATACCTTGCATTGTTTTCTTGTCCATCTAACTATCCATCTTTACTTCTCTTCTTTCCTCTTTTACATCCCTATGTATACAGTAAGTCTCTTTAATCAGAGTAAGTCAGTAAAACAGAAGTCTTGCATCTACTTTGGGTTTTTGGTGGCAAATGCTGTAAATTGTTAAATGCAGAACTGCAATAAGTATACTTAATTTTGTCACTGCAAGTTTCATTGGGTTTGATTCATTATTATTCAACACTAAATTTTTACTAGTATAGTTACAACATAGGCAATAACATCAAAGAATCTTTCTGAAAAGGACAGATTGTACTTAAGCTAATTAGGCCCAGCCATGGCTAGCTCATCTCTTTAAATAATCAGCTTATTGATTATGGGAACTTATAAACTTCTCATATCAAGGTATTAATCACCACTCCCAAATGGCACTACTTAATATGGTAGTCACTAGCCATGTGTGTCTATTGATATTACATTAATTAAAATTAACAGTTCAGTTTCATTACCCACATTTCAGCAGTGGCCACAGAACTGGAAAAGGTGTTTTCACTTCAATCCCAAAGAAAGGCAATGCCAAAGAAATGTTCAAACTACCGCACAATTGCACTCATCTCACACGCTAGCAGAAGTAATGCTTAAAATTCTCCAAGCCAGGCTTCAACAGTTCGTGAACCATGAACTTCCAGATGTTCAAGCTGGATTTAGAAAAGGCAGAGGAACCAGAGATCAAATTGCCAACATCCGTTGGATCACAAAAAAGCCAAGAGTTCCAGAAAAACATCTACTTCTGCTTTATTGACTATGCCAAAGCCTTTGACTGTTTGGATCACAACAAACTGTGGAAAATTCTTAAAGAGATGAAATACCAGAGCACATTACCTGCCTCCTGAGAAATCTGTATGCAGGTCAAGAAGCAACAGTTAGAACTGGACATGGAACAATGAACTGGTTCCAAATTGGGAAAGGAGTACATCAAAGCTGTACTTGTCACCCTGCTTATTTAACTTATATGCAGAGCACATTGTGCGAAATGCCAGGCTGGATGAAGCACAAGCTGGAATCAAGATTGCCCAGAGAAATATCAATAACCTCAGATATGCAGATGACACCACCCTTATGGTAGAAAGTGAAGGAGAACTAAAGAGCCTCTTGATGAAAATGAAAGAGGAGAGTGAAAAAGCTGGGTTAAAGCTCAACATTCAGAAAACTAAGCTCATGGCATCTGGTCCCATCACTTTACAAAAAAACAGATGGGGAAATAGTGGAAACAGTGACAGACTTTATTTACTTGGGCTTCAAAATCACTGCAGATGGTGACTGCAGCCATGAAATTAAAAGATGCTTGCTCCTTGGAAGGAAAGCTATGACCAACCTAGATAGCATATTCAAAAGCAGAGATATTACTTTGCTGACAAAGGTCCATCTAGTCAAAGCTATGGTTTTTCCAGTGGTCATGTATGGATGTGAGAGTTGGACTATAAAGAAAACTGAGTGCGAAGAATTGATGCTTTTGAACTGTGGTGTTAGAGAAGACTCTTGAGAGTCCCTTGGACTGCAAGGAGATCCAATCAGTCAATCCCAAAGGAAATAAGTCCTGAATATTCATTGGAAGGACTGATGGTGCAGTTTAAACTCCCATACTTTGGCCACCTGATGCGAAGAACTGACTCCTTAGAAGAGACCCTGATGCTGGGAAAGATTAAGGGCAGGAGGAGAAGGGGAATACAGAGGATGAGATGGTTGGATGGCATCACTGACTCGATGGACATGAGTTTGAGCAAGCTCTGTGGGTTGGTGATGGACAGGGAAGCCTGGAGTGCTGGAGTCCATGGGGTCACAAAGAGTCGGACACGACTGAGCAACTGAACAGAACTGACCCACATCTCAAGTGCTCAATAGCCACACTTATTATGTATTACCATGTTGGAAAATGCATACTAAGAACAGTTCCATCAGCGCAGACAGTTCCATTGGACAGAACTGCTCCAGCTGTTCTACTTGTTCTAGTAAATAAGGTACTTGAATTCACAACTCATTTCTCAGTCTCTGTTTATTTTACTTATATTCCAGGATGCATCTAGTCCAGAGGTTTTCTATCATGGAAAACAGTAAGCATATATTTAAGATACATAATTAGTCTTAAACATTTTTAAATTGTAAAAGTTATTTAGAAACCTATCATTTGGGTGACGGTGGTCAAAAGGGAAAAACTTCCAGTTACAAGATTAGTAAGTTCTGAAGTTGTAATATATAACATAATGTATAACAATACCATACTATATGTTTGAAAGTTGCTAAGAGAGTAGGTGCTAAAATTTCTCATAATAAGCAAAAAAATGTAACTATGTGAGGTGATGATGCTAACTAAACTTAATGTAGTAATCATTCTGCAACATATACATATATCAAATCATTATGCTGTACATTCTAAATTTATATTTCATGTCACTACATCTGGAAAAAAAGAAAATGAGTAACAGCATTAAACGATAAAAAAATGTAAAAATAAAGTACATTAACACTCATATGCCCTTTACCCAGATTTACACACTGTTTATATTATACCCCATTTTATCATTTGTGCATTCAAGTATTTACACCCATACATATGTAATATTTTTATGAAGTATTTGAGAGTAACTTACATATATTATGACCATTTATCCCTAAATACTTCACTGAGCAGTTCTTAAAAACAGGATTTTTCTTACATGTGTAACTACAATACAGTTATCAATGTCACAAACTTTATCTAACCTATCAGCCACATAATTTTATCAGTTGATCTAATAATATCCTTTGTACTATACTCCTCCCAACATGGTCAGACACTGCATTTAGCTTTCATCTCTCTTAATTCTTCTTTAATCTGAAAGACTGCCATCACCTTTGTCTTTTATGACATTTCTATTTTTGAAATATACAGTCCCTTCCCTCCTTTATTTAGAAGAAAGTTTGGCATTTTGTGTTTGATGTTTCCTTGAGATTTAGGTTCAGGTTGTGTGCTTTTGTGGAGAATACTGAATAGGTGATGTGTTCTCAGAGTTGAACACCTGGAGACACGATCTCTCCACGTGGTATAATTACTGTTTTCTTTTCTTTTTCTTCCTTAACAATTAATAAGCAGTCTTAGGGGAAACACTTATAGACCATGAAAATATCCTGCTCCTCTTCATTGCTCTCTAGATTTAGCAGCCACTGATAACTCTTGCTTGATGCAACCTTTTCTATAATGATTTCAAAATAATGATTTCCCCACTTTAGCACTCCTTCCACATTTACCAGTGGGCCTTACAAAATTTTACTGTAAATAACAACCCTTTTTCCCCACCTACCCAAGTATATAGGTATATATGTATCTGCCTATCTATTTATTTCTATCACTGAAATAGACTCATGAAAGTCTATTCTTCCCATAAAAGTATAAAATTCATCAATTCATTACTGTTCTTAATTATTTAGTTAAAGTAAGTTCTTATTAAGTATGAGAGTTCCTATATTTGGGTTTCCCAAGCGGCTCAGTGGTAAAGAATCTGCCTGCAATACAGGAGGCACTGGTGATGTGGGTTCAATCCTTGGGTGGTGAAGATCCCCTGGAGGAGGAAATGGCAACCCTACTTGGAGACTCCCATGGAGAGGAGCCTGGTGGGCTACAGTCCATAGGGTTGCAAAGAGTTGGACACGACTAAAGCAACTGAGCATGCACCCATGCATATATGGTGATATTATTTAAAAATGAAGTAATGACTTGTTTATTAACACAGTCCCAGGATGGCTAGAAATGTTAGGCCTGATGCCTGACCATGAGGAAGTGTGGAAGGGGGAGAAGAGGGTAAGGGAGTCAGAGAAGGCTGGATGGTGTGGAAGTGTTCTCACATGGACATCAGACTCATGGAAGAAAAGTATCAGAATTAAAGCAGCCACAGGCTTTCCAACTACACCTGCTAGCCACAAATGGAAATGTCCTATTTTACATTTTGAAAAGTGGCTTCTATTTAAGTGAAACTGTATAGTTAGTGATTTAAGCTTCTGTGCAAGAAAATTCCTGAGAAATGATGATACACAACCAAATGGGGTTAAAATAAGTATAAAAGAATGACAAAGTGGCAGCGTGAGTTGAACATGAAGAGCATCAGGATTACAGGGCAATATAAAAACATGGTTATAGCTACTTTTGTACTTCAGCACCTCCACAGCTAGGTTTTTCCTCACTAGGACTAAAACTGTGCAGTACTGCCATGCACTCTTCCCTCAACCATATAATTCCATCAGTGCTCAAACAGACTTAAGGACACGGCTGGGTGGAGGGGGAGGAAGGAAAGGGTAAGATGTATGGAGAGAGTAACATGGAAACTTACTATATGTAAAACAGACAGACAATGGGAATTTGCTGTATGACTCAGGGAACTCAAACAGAGGCTCTGTAACAACCTAGACGTGTGGGATGGGGAGGGAGATGGGAGGCAGGTTCAAGATGGAGGGGACATATGTATACCTATGGCTGATTCATGTTGATATTTGGCAGAAAATAACAAAATTCTGTAAAGCAATTATCCTTCGATTAAAAAGAAATGTAAAAAGAAAAAAGGTTTAAAAAAAAAAAGAAAAAATTCTAAAGAAATGTAATTTTTTCCAATGATTACTTTGGAGCTATAGAAAAGGGCAGACTTGTCATTAAACAATTACCCTTAAATAAGAGAAATCTCAGGGAGTAAAAAAATGAGAAGACAACTGTTTCTGCATGTGCAAATTTAGAAGTAAGTTTTCTAGCTGGGTATGTTCAAGACAACAATAAAAATTGATTTTCAGTTTTAGAGTATGGTGTGCTTTAGAGACAGAAAAAAACAGAACTGTAGGGACATCTTGGTGGTGGGAAGACGGGAAAACAGGGCTGCAGTCAGCGAGGAATGCTCAGGAGAAATCTATGAGTTTGTGAGGTACACATGTCACTCAATAGTGACAACTTTTACGCAACAACTTGACTCATAAGGAGAGCTCACTACTGGTAAAAAGAGAAAAGGGCAGAGAAAAATGCTGAGCAGAGGGCAGGAAACATGAAGAAGAACTAAAGGATAAGAAAATAATAGAAAGAATGAAAAGTCTTAAGATCTTACTTCTCTTTCTGAATCAAGTTCACATAACTGAATAGGAAGAGGGAAAATTAGAACCCTAAACTCATTTCAACCAAGCAGCTAGGGTAGAACAGAAAGAGCACCGACCTTCTGACGACCAAGTCTGGGTTTAAGTCTTTACTACCACTGGCTCCCTCTATGGGCCTGGGCAAAGACATGCATTTCATAAGCACTCTGAAAGAAGCTCCTTGGTAGTCTAAGAAAAGTGAGTGGATAGAGATTTCTGGAGTAGAGACTAGGGTAGCATTAGCAGCTGGAAGTCAGTGCTAAGTGGTCCCCAACACTTATCTAAATGATAAGATATATAGAAACTAAAGAGACCCTATTTCCTCATTGTACATAAGAGACAAAATGCCATAGTATTGAAGATATTTTAAACAGGGTAAACATGGAAAAAATCCACTTGCGTTTTCTTCCCCATTCTCTCTCCCTTCGAAAACCAACAACAAAGGTCTACAAACAGTTCAGGGCTAGACTCTTAGTTCCTCTCCCTAATGTTGAGTTTTGAGAGTTCATCATATATTTTGGATATCAGATGTGTGATTTATAAATATTTTCCTAGAGTCTGTGATTTATATTTTCATTCTCTCCATAGAACTTTTAGAAGACTAGTTTTTACTTTTGATGAAGTGCAATTTATCAATTTTTCTTTCACAAATCATGCTTCTGGTATTGATTCTAAGACATGTTTCCTTAACTCAATGAGAAAACTTGCCGGGACCAGAGTGAGGAACTCCGCCCGTGGCAAAGGTTATGAGGAAGGAGGCTCGGCATACACAAATGCTGG
This sequence comes from Bison bison bison, assembly GCF_000754665.1. Lineage (NCBI taxonomy): Eukaryota > Metazoa > Chordata > Mammalia > Artiodactyla > Bovidae > Bison > Bison bison. Next base: position 1,103,391 of record NW_011494858.1, read on the forward strand.
ATCGAGCCTCAGGAGTCCCCCTGGAAATTCTCGAGCATCTACCCCCAAAATCAGAATCTGTCTACTTTCCGCTTTGTGCTCTCACCTACACCTCTGACTTTACAGGGGGCTGTCCCCCACTACCTCTCTCTGAAAAAAAGAGTTAACTTTCAGCTCCAGTTAATAAAGTTCCTGGGTGTGATAGTGTTTCAACCTACAAACTCCTTTGGAAGTCCTCTAGCCTGCCTGAATAGGTTTTTCCGGCCACATGTGATTGCTCAGAGCCTCCCAACTGTGAGAGGCATGAGATGTTCTAAACTGTCTAAACACAGATTCCTTTTAGCAGTTAAAAGATTGATTAGAAATTGTATTGGTGAAGGGTTTTTCACTTGTTGGGCCAATGTTTGCTGCTAAGTCTCCATACCCCTTACCTGCTGTGTCCCTGGCAGTGTATTGATTAATATAATTGGTGTAAGTAGTAGCTTTAGTGTTTGTAACCTTGGACCCTTGAGTTAATTCTTTTTCTTGTTATAGCCCACCACACCTTTGCCCTATAGGAATGCAACTTTATCTAATGCTTTTGGAGGGTGGCGCCTGACTAATCACCTTCAGAGAAAAATAAGTTTTCTGAAGAAAAGGTCTTAAA
>NW_011494858.1:1104115-1106290 GCF_000754665.1 Bison bison bison
CACTGAAACTTGGTCTCCCCATGTCATTCTTTCTCTCACCTTCTGGCTGAATTATTCAGCCTCTTTTCTTCACTGAATTTTCTCACTCAGCTATCCTTAATTAACGTTTAATTAAGCAATTGTTTCCTGATTCTCGCCGACACCGTCCCCGCTTTGAATTCCCTGGATCCACCAGGGCTGGACCCCGGCAACAACTTTTTTTTTAATGGTTTCTTTTAGAAGTTTTATAGCTTTGGGTTTTACATTTAAGCATAGGTTCAATATATAACTAGGTCTAATTCTAGATGCTGTATTTTTTTTTTTCCTCCTATAACTGCTTTTTTGAGGAGGGGCATACTGCATGTAGGGTCCTAGTTCCTTGACCAGGGGTTGAATCCCAGCCCCCTGCAATGGAAGCATGGAGTCTTAACCACTGGACAACCAGGGAAGTCCCTGGATGGGTGTGTTCTGAACCACTGATCTGTTTATCTTTACATTACCACACTGTCTTAATTACTGTAATTTAAAAGTAAGTCTTGTCTGACTCTTTGGATTTTAAAATGAATTTCCGACTCAGCTGTTGATTTCTACAAGAAAAGCCTGCTGGAATTTCAGCTGGTATCAGCTGACTTTATAAGTCACTTTGGGGAGAGTTGCAGAGAAGGCAATGGCACCCCACTCCAGTACTCTTGCCTGGAAAATCCCGTGGACGGCGGAGCCTGGTCGGACATGACTGAGAGACTTCCATTTCACTTTTCACTTTCATGCATTGGAGAAGGAGGTGGCAACACACTCCAGTGTTCTTGCCTGGAGAATCCCAGGGACGAGGGAGCCTGGTGGGCTTCCATCTATGGGGTCGCACAGTTGGACACAACTTAAGCGACTTAGCAGCAGCAGCAGGGGAGAGTTGACATATTAATAATATTGGTTTCTGATCCACAAGCACAGTATGTCTTTCAAAGTATGGGGTGCTAATCTTTTGCAGGGCAGTTGCTGTAGTACAGGTCACATTTATCCCTAAGAATTTCATATATTCTGATGCTATTATAAAATGGTACTTTTACAATTTAAAAACTTAAAATGTTTTTAAGTTTTAACATCTTACTTTGCTGTTAATATGCAGATACATAGTTGATTTTTAAAACTTTATCTTGGTAAAATACACATAACATTTTCCATCTTAATCATCTTTAAGCACAGAGTTTGGTGGTATTAAATACATTCATAATGTTGCTCAGCTGTCAACCATCCATCTTCATAGCTGTTTTCATCTTATAAAACTAAAACTCTATCCGCATTAAACAATAGCCTCCCATTTCCCCACCACACAGCCCCTGGCAACAACAACTCTATTCCCTATCTCTGTGATTTTTACTACCCTCAGTACCTCATATAAATGCTATATAATTGGTTTCTGTAGATTGATTTGTACTTTGCAAACTTCCTAAAATCATATAACTTCTAGTAGCACCCCCCTATTTTTTGGAATTACATAGAAAGTCAGATAGCACACTTATGGTTTATGCAGACTTACATTTTGATTATGCCATCTTCAAGTAAAGATAGTTCTAGTTCTTTCACAGTCTGTATGTCTTTTTCATGACTTATTGCACTGGCTAGATGTGCCAATACAAAGCTGAACAGAGGTGAAAGAAAATAACCCTGCCTTATTCCTAATCTGTCACCATCTCATGATGCCACCTGACACTACTTTGTTGACTTATTAGCTATAATGGTCATCATATCATTTGGGGGATTGATTTAGAGTTTCTAACTCCAAAATCACTGCAGATGGTGACTGCAACCATGAAATTAAAAGATGCTTACTCCTTGGAAGAAAAGTTATGACCAACCTAGACAGCATATTGAAAAGCCGAGACGTTACTTTGCCAACAGAGGTCCGTCTAGTCAAGGCTATGATTTTTCCTGTGGTCATGTATGGATGTGAGAGTTGGACTGTGAAGAAGGCTGAGCGCCGAAGAATTGATGCTTTTGAATTGTGGTGTTGGAGAAGACTCTTGAGAGTCCCTGGGACTACAAGGAGATCCAACCAGTCCATTCTGAAGGAGATCAGCTCTGGGATTTCTTTGGAAGGACTGATGCTAAAGCTGAAACTCCAGTACTTTGGCCACCTCATGCAAAAAGTTGACTCACTGGAAAAGACTCTGATGCTGGGAGGGATTGGGGCAGGAGGAG
>NW_011494858.1:1106390-1106765 GCF_000754665.1 Bison bison bison
AGTAATGCTCAAAATTCTCCAAGCCAGGCTTCAGCAATACATGAACCATGAACTTCCAGATGTTCAAGCTGGTTTTAGAAAGGCAGAGGAATCAGAGATCAAATTGCCAACATCTGCTGGATCACCGTAAAAGCAAGAGAGTCCCAGAAAAACATCTATTTCTGCTTTATTGACTATGCCAAAGCCTTTGACTTTATTGGATCACAATAAACTACGGAAAATTCTGAAAGAGATGGGAATACCAGACCACCTGACCTGCCTCTTGACAAACCTGTATGCAGGTCAGGAAGCAACAGTTAGAACTGGACATGGAACAACAGACTGGTTCCAAATAGGAAAAGGAGTATGCCAAAGCTGTATATTGTCACCCTGCTT
>NW_011494858.1:1106865-1109089 GCF_000754665.1 Bison bison bison
GAAGAATTGATGCTTTTGAATTGTGGTGTTGGAGAAGACTCTTGAGAGTCCCTGGGACTACAAGGAGATCCAACCAGTCCATTCTGAAGGAGATCAGCTCTGGGATTTCTTTGGAAGGACTGATGCTAAAGCTGAAACTCCAGTACTTTGGCCACCTCATGCAAAAAGTTGACTCACTGGAAAAGACTCTGATGCTGGGAGGGATTGGGGCAGGAGGAGAAGGGGACGGCAGAGGATGAGATGGCTGGATGGCATCACCGGCTCAAGGGACATGAGTCTGAGTGAACTCCGGGAGTTGGTGATGGACAGGGAGGCCTGGCATGCTGCGATTCATGGGGTCGCAAAGAGTCGGACATGACTGAGCAACTGAACTGAACTGAACATATATCTTTAACCTATCATAGCCTACCTTCAAGAGATATTATGCCATTTCAGACATCATATAAGAAATCTTACAATTCCTCACTCAGTCTTTGTACTACTGTTAAATATTTTGCTTCTATGTACCTTATAAGCCCCACATTATATTACTTTTCTTAAATGAGTAAATTGTCTTTTAAGCACATAAATAATATGATTTCCCTGTAGCTCAGATGGTAAAGAATCTGCCTTCAATGCAGGAGACCCAGATTTGACCCCTGGGTCAGCAAGATACCCTGGAGAAGGAAATGGCAACTCACTCAGTATTCTTGACTGGAGCCTCCCATGGACAGAGGAGGCTTGTGGACTACAGTCTATGGGGTTGTAAAGAGTCAGAAATGACTAAGTAACACAAAATGAAGAAAATTATTTTATATTTACTCACAAAGTTACCATTTATAGTGTTCATTACTAGTATAAATCTGTATCTCTACCCAGTATCATTTATTCTTGTCTAAAAGACTTTCTTTAACATGCTCTATAGTGCAGATTAGTGGGTGAACAATTTTTTGAGCTATTATAACTGGAAAGAGCATTTCACCTTCATTTTTGAAAGATACGTTTTGTGCAGTATAAAACTCTAGCTTGACATTATTTTTCTTTCAGTAATTTAAAGACAGTTTCACTGTTTTCCCACTTTTTCTCTGACCGAAAAAAAAAAAAAAAATCTGCTCGCACATTTATTCATCTTTATGTAGTGTTTTAACCTTCTGGCTGTTTTTATGAAATTTTCTTTATCACTGGCTTGATTTTAAGTAATTTGATTATGATATGATTTGATAGAGTTTTCTCTGTTTCTTGCGATTTGAGTTCATTCATCTGGTTACATCCATGGGTTTACAATATACATCCTACTGGAAAAATCAGGACCATATTTCTGAAAATATTTATTTTCTATCCTCCTTAACTCATTTGGAAACTCCAGCGTCACATATCTCAGACTGCCTGCAGCCGTTCTACAGCTCATGCACGCTCTACTCCTTCTCTGTCTTTTCTGCTTCTGTTTCACTTTGGGTATTTATATTGCTGTATGTCCTTTTACTGGTCCTTCCTTCTGCAATGTTACATTTGCTGTGAATCCCTTCCAATGTATTTTTCATTATAGAAATTTCAGTTTTCGTCTTCAGAAGTCTCATTTGAGACTTTAAAAAATAAGTATTGTTTCTATTTAATGTGCTCATATTTCCTCTAACTTCTTGAAAACACGCAATTTTTGTTTAGGGTCTCTGTCTATTAATTCCATTGTCGCTGTCATTGTTAGGTTGCTTTTATCCCATTTTGGGTGATATTTTCCTCCTTCTTTACAGGGATGGTCATTTTTTATTGGAGGTAAAACACTATGTATTTTACTTTTTTGGTTGTTAGATATTTTTGTATTTATACTTGAGCTACAAATGTGCTTATGCTTTGTTCTGGATATAGTTAACCTACCTGTAAACAGTATGATCCTATCAGCTATTACTTTTAAGCTTTGTTAGGTATAGGTGATGGAAGTCCAGTTGAGCTATTTCAAATCCTGAAAGACGATGCTGTGAAAGTGCTGCACTCAATATGCCAGCAAATTTGGAAAACTCAGCAGTGTCCACAGGACTGGAAAAGGTCACTTTTCCTTGTAATCCCAAAGAAAGGCAATGCCAAAGAATGCTCAAACTACCGCACAACTGCACTCATCTCACATGCTAATAAAGTAATGCTCAAAATTCTCCAAGCCAGGCTTCAGCAATACATGAACCATGAACTTCCAGATGTTCAAGCTGGTTTTAGAAAGGCAGAGGAATCAGAGATCAAATTGCCAACATCTGCT
>NW_011494858.1:1109284-1130419 GCF_000754665.1 Bison bison bison
ACCAACCTAGATAGCATGTTGAAAAGCAGAGACATTACTTTGCCAACAAAGGTCCGTTTAGTCAAGGCTATGGTTTTTCCAGTGGTCACGTATGGATATGAGAGTTGGACTGTGAAGAAAGCTGAGTGCCAAAGAATTGATGCTTTTGAACTGTGGTGTTGGAGAAGACTCTTGAGAGTCCTTGGACTGCAAGGAGATCCAACCAGTCCATCCTAAAGGAGATCAGTCCTGGGTGTTCATCGGAAGGACTGATGCTGAGGCTGAAACTCCAATATTTTGGCCATGTCACGTGAAAAGTTGACTCATTGGAAAAGACCCTGATGCTGGGAGGGATTGGGGGCAGGAGACGACAGAGGATGAGATGGCTGGATGGCATCACCAACTCAATGCACATGGGTTTGGGTGAACTCTGGGAGGTGGTGATGGACAGGGAGGCCTGGAGTGATGTGATTCATGGGGTTGCAAAGAGTCAGACATGACTGAGTGACTGAACTGAACTGAGGTATAACAGAACAAAAGAATCCTTTTAGTCTAGGCTTGCTTCTGTCCATCTACTGGGGCAATACCCTTCTGGGCACTGTACCTGATGCCAATGTGGCTGATAGAAACAGGATCTATTTCCAGCCTAACATAAGTTCCAAGGATTGTTCCTTCTTTTGGCAGTTCTTTCCCCAGACTCATTAGGTTTTCTCTTACTTACATATTGATCATTATTTAATTTAAAACTTGAGGCTCTCTGCTGATCTCTGGAGCACTCTCTAACTGCAGCTCTCACCTTGCTAGTATTCTGCTCTGCCTCTTTAGTATTCACTGTGCCTTGGCCTCTTCAACCTACCAGCTCAAGGAGACCCCCAGTCTCTGCCTGGGTTTCCCTCTCTGCCTTGCCAGCTGGAATCTCTCTCGAGGTAGCATCCCCAGGCAACTGTACAGTTCATCTAGTTTGTTTCCCGTCTTCCATGGATCACTCTACTTCAGTGTCTAATGTCCAATACTTTGAAAACCTTTTGTAGAATATATCCTGTCCAGTTATTTATTCATGGTAACTACATATGTTCAGTTTCAGTTATTCTATCCTGTATGGAAGCCCTGCTGCTAAGTCGCTTCAGTCATGTCCGACTCTGTGCGACCCCATAGATGGCAGCCCACCAGGCTCCCTCGTCCCTGGGATTCTCCAGGCAAGAACACTGGAGTGGGTTGCCATTTCCTTCTCCAATGCATGAAAGTGAAAAGTTAAAGTGAAGTTGCTCAGTCATGTCCGACCCTCAGCGACCCGGAAGCCCTAGGAAGATCATTAAACCAGGAATGATAAAAAAAGTTTTGTGTCAACTCAGAATGCTTGACTAATAGTGGCTACTGGGATTATGATAAAGGTTATGAGGTCACCTCAGTGTAACAGGTAACAGCAGGATGTATACCAGCTGTTCATTCACAACTCTACACTGTACAAGAGTAGATTCTTAAATTAGGTGATTATAAATGTGGATGCAGAAAATGACTCTCAACTGAAGAGAAACCAAGAAGTGAAAAATGGCAGGGACTGCCACCCCAAGATTGGAGAAGGAAATGGCAACCCACTCCAGTGTTCTTGCCTGGAGAATCCCAGGGACGGGGAAGCCTGGTGGGTTGCCGTCCACTGGGTTGCACAGAGTCGGACACGACTGAAGTGACTTAGCAGCAGCAGCAGCAGCCACCCCAAGAGAGTGTGGCATCAAAGTTACAGGAGTGGAGTTAATGGAACACATATTTAAGTAATTCTGACATATGCTGCTGCTGCTGCTGCTGCTAAGTCACTTCAGTCGTGTCCAACTCTGTGCAACCCCATAGACGGCAGTTCACCAGGCTCCCCAGTCCCTGGGATTCTCCAGGAAAGAACACTGGAGTGGGTTGCCATTTCTTTCTCCAATGCATCAAAGTGAAAAGTGAAAGTGAAGTCGCTCAGTCGTATCTGACTCTTCGTGACCCCATGGACTGCAGCCTACCAGGCTCCTCCATCCATGGGATTTTCCAGGCAAGACTACTGGAGTGGGGTGCCATCCCCTTCTCTGAATTCTGTCATATAGTCACAGGTGAAAACCTCTACTTAGGAAGCCTTCCATCTGCAACTGATACAAACAATGTGAGTTTCTCTGCATGAGTAGGAAGACTGATGGGAAGGTAGAAAGAAGAGCCTGAGAGAGGGATCAGAACTTGAAAAGCATCTAGACATTTCAAAGGAAATAAGGAGAAGTCAAATAATGAAAGGTGAAAAGAGAGAGAGAAACAGGAAGAAATAATGAACAGTAATGGAGAAAGTTTAGTAAGGGACCAGAGAGATGATACAATAAAAGGAAATGCAATGGCCACAACAATTATTGACATGAGCTGACAGGCTTCAGAAAAGAGGCGAGTGAACTGGATGAGTCTTCACAGCTCTTCTCAGTCACCTGTGACTTCTGCACAAACCCTCCTCTATTGCCCTAGTTTTTGTGATGGTCATGTATTTTCTGCCTGCAGTTAATTATTTGGAGATGTCATCTAACAGTCTCATGACTTGTTTACATACTTTTCTTCTTACTGTTTTTTCTTCCTTTACACAGCCATCTTGTATCTCAGCTTTACTTTTTATGTTGTGATGTTCTCAGAAGGTTCATTCATGCATTCGCTGCCCAGTCACTTAACACAAAGCACTTGTCATTATCTGAAATTTCAAAAATTTAACTTTTTTCTTTTGTTGAACTGTCTTTGAGATTATAAGGACCTTGAGGGTAGGATGTATACCCAGAGAACTCAGAACAGTGAGCACATAGTAGATGCTCCACAAACATTTGCCAAATAATTTCATCTTTACCTACTGTTTCACTTATCTTTCTCTCATATATGAAAATTAATCTTTATAGACATAAACATTAAAATCTCTAATCAGACAGTGAGCATTATTACTACAACTACAGGATTAATCAAATAATGAACTAAGGCTCAAAAATCACATTAATATTAAAAAAAAAAGCAACAAACAGGCTACCAAACTTTCAAAAAAGTCAATAATTAAGGGAATAAATAACTTAATATTTATTGAATAATCAAAACTGTAAAAATCAGGTGGCAAAAATATTTGAAATTAATTCAGCTAAAAGGCACCTGAAAGATTAAGTTGTAAGAAAGCTTGACTCCATAAACAGAAGCAATCAAACATCATATTTTAGTATTTACCTGCACAGTGTCTGTCAAATTGGTTTGTCAGTAATATCCGATATATGAACATCAGTATTCCCATACAAAATGTGTGGAAGTATATTTAGGACTTCTTCCAGCGTGTGCATGCTAAGTTGCTTCAGTCGTGTGCAACTCCCTGTGCCCCTATGGACCATAGCCCGCCAGGCTCCGCTGTCCATGGGATTCTCCAGGCAAGAACACTTGAGTGAGTTGCCATGTCCTCCTCCAGGGGATTTTCCCAACCCAGGGATTGAACCCATGTCTCTTAGTCTCCTTAGGTGGGTTCTTTACCACTTGGGAAGCCCTTTCAGCTTAGAAAGGCTCTTTGATCAAAAGCTTAGGTTGAAAGAGTTCAGACTGATATTTAGAAGATATCAGAATGATATTAATGTAGTATTAAAGACTGGTCTAGATCCCATTCCATTTCTTATCTCAGCATGTTGATATTAACTCTACAAAATCAAGTGCTACCAACATAGCTACTTATACATACAACAGAAGTGTTTCTACATTAAGCCTTTCTATTGCATGAGTAAACATGCATTCACACTTTGGCTGAGACTGTTTTTATTTGTCAAAATCACAAACATAAAATTTACCATCTTAACCGTTTCAAATCTATGTACAGTAATGTTAACCATATACACTGCTATATAACAGATCTCTAGAACTTTTTCATCCTGTAAAAGTAAAACTCTATATTCATTGAAAAGTAAATCCCCTTTCCCCCTTCCCAGCCCCTGGCACCCACCATTCCACTTTCTGTTTTTAAGAATTTCACTATTTTAGAAACCTCATATAAGTAGAATCACGAAGTACCGAGACAATCTGTTGAATACTAGATTCCCTTTCCTAGCACATGATGGTCTGTTCCAGATGGCACAGTCTTAGAACCAAAGTCCATTTGAAATAAATGAACAACACAATAGCCTTCTGAGATCTAGGATGGGGAATGAATGTCAAATAAAGAGTCAAATATAAGGACACACATTACTGGCTCCAAAAAGAGTGATCATGAACCTAAACTTGTTCAATGCATTTTAACCACTGTATCCCAATCATACTTAATGTAGAGAACACACAAAGTTAATGTTATTATCAGTTTAAACACTTTTCAGATTTAATTTCAAATCTATAATCTTACTAGTATAAAACATATTTCTTCATGTCAAAAACCAGACAATAATGTCTAGACTGCATTTTTCAATAGATTTTCTGGCTTGAAAAAATATTTGTGGAATATGCAAGTATATATAAAACTGTACACCCAAACTATCAATTATCACTGTGACTTGAAACAATTAACATTAAGACAATAATAAATATATGTCTATAATACTGACTTGGCTTTCAACTAGCATGGTCTTGTAGTATGTCACCAAATAATTATTTATTATTTTTATATTCAGCCTGATTTGAAGATTTGGAGTAGGCACCCATGATTTTTAATGGAGTATACAGAGGCTGATCCTTTCTCTCGCACTGGTAACAACTGGTCTATAATAATTTGTGTAGGTGTCCAAGTAAATAACAAAAAGGCAATGATAATAACAGGTAAAATATACAGCAAACTAAAATATTTAAAACCTGGTAAGAATAATTCATTCCACAGACTGGTCAGCTACCATGACAGCATCTTCAACACAAAATTCATACACAGTTGACCTTTGACAAATATGGATTTGAGCTACATAGGTCCACTTCTACATGGATTTTTTTCAATAAATATACTGGAAAAAATGTTTGAGAATTGCAACAATTTGAAAAAAACAGGAAACACATAGCCTAGAAATACACAAAAAAAATTAAGAAAAAGATATGTCATGAATGCATAAAATATATGTAGATATTAGTTTACCATTCACTACCATGAAATATATGTCTATCACAAAATATTAAAATTTACAATTTTATCAAATTAAAAAAATTTGATTTGATAAAAAAATTGATAAAATTTATCAAAATACACAAACATACTGTATAGGGCACTATTCACAGTTGAGAGAAATATAAACAATTGTAAAGGTTCAGTTTTAAATCATAACTGCATAAATGAACTATATATGCTGTATTACTGTAATAATTTCACAGTCACCTCCTAATGCTATTGCAATGTGCTCAAGTGTTGCAAGTATGAGTGTCTGCTTAAAACACCATGTGATGCTCATCATCTCTGCATGAGCAGTTTGTCTCTCCAGTAAACTGTGGAACTTTTAGTAAAAAAGTGATCTCTTGTGGTTCTCATGTATTTTTCATCGTGTTTAGTGCAATACTGTAAACCTTGAATAACTCCGTGGGACCCATACAAAATGCTACTAATGATGCCAGAAGTGGTCCCAAGAAGCAGAGAAAAGTCATGACACTACCAGAAAAAGTTGAATTGCTTGATATGCACCTTAAATTGAGGTCTGCAGCTGTGGCTACCCACCATTATAGGATAAATGAATCTAGCGTTAAGGATCATTGTAAAAAAAAAAAAAAGGAAATTTGTAAAGCCATTGCTACAGCTATTCCAGCAGACGCAAAAACCTCATGCTTTTTGTGAAACCTTTTTATCTCACACTGAAAATGCAGCTTTTATGTAGTTGCAGGATGGTCATAAGAAAGGCATACCAACAGACTCGAAGATGATTTTTTAAAAAGAACTCATTATATGACAACTTTAAGCAAAAGGAAGGTGAAAGATCTAAAACTGGAGAATTTAATGACAGCAAAGGATGGTTTGATAACTTTAGAAAGACGGTTGGTGTGAAAAATGTCAAGATAACAGGAGAAGCAGCTTCTATCATCGAAAAGGGAGCAGACGAGCTCCCAGATGCCATTAAAGAAATCATTGCAGAGAAAGGATATCTGCCTGAGCAGGTTTCTAATGCAGATGAATGTGCCCTATTCTAGAAAAAAAAGCCAGAAAAGACATCTATTAGTAAGGAAGAAAAGTGAGCACCTGGAGTTCAGGCAGGAAGGAAAAAGCTAACACTATTGTTTTGTGCAGATGGTAGTGTGGTGTTTGATCAAGACTGCACTTATCTACAAAGGTGCTAACTCATGGGCCTTGAAGAGAAAGGATAAACACCTGCTGCCATCTTTAGGGTACACCACAAGAAGACCTGGATGAGAACTCTTTTCTGGACTGGTTCCACTGATGCTTTGTCCCTGATGTCAGGAAGTATCTTGCCAGTAATGGACTGCCTTTTAAAGTTCTTTGGATGTTGGAAAATGCCTCTGGCCACCCAGAACCCTACAAGTTCAACAGTGAAGCCACTGAAGCAGTCTATTTGCCCCCAAACACAGGTGAACATTTCTAATTCAGTCTCTAGACCAAGAGGTCATAAGGACCTTTAGGCTCATCCCACACAGTACTCTATGAAAAGGCTTGTCAAGACTATGGAAGTGAACCCTGATAGAAGACTATGAAAGTCTAGAAGGATTACCCCATTGAAGATGCCATCAATGTTACAGAAAAAGTCCTGAAAGTCATCAGGCCTCCAATAGTAAATTCCTGCTGGAGAAAACTGTTCAGATGTTGTGCATGATTTCATAGGATTATGACAGAGCCAGTCAAGAAAATCATGAAAGAGATTGTGGATATCAGGGGGGAAAAAGGTGGGGATGAAGGGTTTTAAGACAAAGATCTTGGAAAAACTCAATAACAGACACCGCACCAGAGGGATCAACAGAAGACAATTTGATAAAGATCAGTTGTGTCAGAACCAGAGGGTGAGTAAGAAGATATAGAAGAAACAGTGTCAGAAAACAGATTGCATTAGACAATCTGGCAGAAGGGTTCAAATTATTCAAGACAGTTTTTAACTTATTTTATGACATGGACCATTCTGATACTCAGGCACTGAAATGAATGCAAACAGTGGAAGAATTAGTACTGTATAGGAACATTTTTAGAGAAATGAAAAAGCAAAAATGTCAGACAGAAATTAGGATATAATTCCTTAAAGTTATACTGAGTCTGCCTGCTTCTCCTGCCTCCCCTTCCACCGCCTCCATCTTTCCCACCCCCACCACCTGAGACAGCAGGACCAACCCCTCCACCGCAGCCTAGTCAGCAGGAGGACGACAAGGGCGAGCACCTTTATGATGATCCACTTTCACTTAACGAATGGTAAATAATCATCAGAGTTAGTAAACAAAGTAATCTGGGCTGTGTGTGTGGGTATGCTCACGTGAAAATCAAATAATTGTTCAGTGAGCACTGTGTGAGACCTTTTTGGGTCATCATCGTAATCCCCTAAGTTTTCATCATACAGAATATCATGTGCAAGACATGTGTTGGATAGCCTTTCCTCACATAGGCATAAGGTGAGTGATATTTAATATAAAATTAATAATGTGTCAATTTTCTCACAATCTTATAATTTTGCTTTCGTGGAATTATATTACTGTCTCTCATAATTCGAGAAACTGTGTATCAGTCTATTATCATAGGTAAATTTTTTTTTAAGTAACAATGTTTTCAATATTGTATTATGAAGATGACTGTAATACTGTATGCTATAAGAATTTTATTTGACAATGATTCATTCACCGGTGTATAGATTCGGCTACCATGAAGCAATCATTAACAACTACACTGCTGCTGCTGCTGCTAAGTCGCTTCAGTTGTGTCCGACCCTGTGCGACCCCATAGACGGCAGCCTACCAGGCTCCACTGTCCCTGGGATTCTCCAGGCAAGAAGACTGGAGTGGGTTGTCATTTCCTTTTCCAATGCATGAACGTGAAAAGTGAAAGTGAAGTCACTCAGTCGTGTCCGAATCTTAGCGACCCCATGGACTGCAGCCCATCAGGCTCTTCCATCCATGGGATTTTCCAGGCAAGAGTCCTGGAGTGGGGTGCCATAAGACTACCATAAACAATCACACTGTTGCTTCTTCATTAAAAATGGATGAGTTATTAAACCTGATCAATTTCTTTTTCACATCGTCTTTTCATTTTGATGTCCAGTGCTAGTGTTTATATATATGTAACATCTACAGTGTTTTATATTATATAAGACAATGCTGATATAGGAACTGAATGATAGCCAATTCATCTTGTAAACAGACATAAACTTACAGTATTGATAGTACAGTACTATAAATGTACTTTCTCTTCTTAAGATTTCATCAATAGTATTTTCTTTTCTCTAGCTTCCTTTGTTATAAGAATATGGTATGTAACAAATATAACATACAAAATATGTGTTATTCAGCTGTTTATGCTATCAGTTAAGGATCAACAGTGGGTTATTATTAGCAGTTAAGTTTTTTGGGGAGTCAAAATTTATATGCAGATTTTCAACCTTGTGGGGGTTTAGTACAGTTTGCAACCAAACAAACTTGGGACCAGAATGTAGACAGAGTAGGATGTGACCAGGCTGGAGTGGCCCTGCCCTGGTTTAAACTCTGCTCCAGCCTAACAAAAACCAGCTGATTTGGGGTCTCTGCCTTTAAGTTCTGCTATGACTCGAATAAAATTTTTAAAAAATCTAATTTTCACATTGTTCAAGGGTCACTTGTGCTTAAATATCAGATAAATCAAGTATCTAGAAAACAGAAAATAAAGATATAATTTCCATAAAACAAAGTAGAATCTTAACTAGAGAAGTATGTCCTATGAACTTAACCAATTTCCAGATCTTCAAATCCCACTGTGGCATACCATTTGCTTAATTTCTCCTGTGGCAGGCAGCTTCTCTGACGGCCCCAGTGATCACAGCCTGTCTCCTGCAGCTTGTGCCCTTGTGTGTGAACATCGCCCCTGCACGCAGGCAGGACCTGAGACTTGCTTCTGTTACAGCAAAGGTGATAAAATGTCATCCCTACAATTAGGTTATATAAACAGGAACTTCTGTCTTGCTAGTAGATGCTAGTGCCTTCTTGGCTTACCTGTTTTGATGAAACCAACAGCCACACTGGAGAGGTCTACATGACAAGGAACTGAGGTTGGCCTCCAGCCAAGAGTTGGGTAGGAACTGAGGCCTGCAGTTCAATAGCCCACAAGGAACGGATTCTTTGCAACTACATGTGAGCATGGAAAGTGGATCCTCCCCCAGGCTGTCAACACCTTTATTGTAGTCTACAGGAGACCTGAAGCAAAGGAACCAGCCAAGACTTGACTGGAATTCTGACCCACAGAAACTGTGTGATAATAAGTGTGTTTTAAGCTGCTATCTTTTGAAGTACTTTGTTACAGAGAATAGATGACTAATACATCATCTTTAAAGCAGGAGTATCTGATAGTCTGGTTACATTAATTAAATGACATTAAATATGTAAAACTAAATTGCCTAAAATATAGATGTTATATGGTTAGCTCTGCTCACTTGTGGTATTCCAATCAATAGTTCAGAGAACACAGTTTGTTTAGAATATAAAACAAATCTTCGTAGCAAATAACTTCAGAGAAACTTAAACTGTGTACTTTACTTTCACTGTATGTTTTAAATTAACAGACTTTTAAAGAGCAGTTTTAGACTTAAAAATTGAGCAGATAATTCTCATTTATTCCCTCACTTCTCCTCATGGTTTCCCTGATTTTTTAACATCTTCCATTAGCGCAAGAAATTTGCTACAATTTTAAAAGTTTTATTTATTTATTTGGCTGTACCAGCTCTTAGTTGTGGCATGTGGGCTCGAATTCCCTGACCAAGGATTGAACCTGGGTCCCCTGCACTGGGAGCAAGGAGTTTTAGTCACTGGACCACCAGGGAAGTTCCATGAATTTGTTATAATTTATTAGCCAATTTGATGAATTATTATTACCTTAAGTCCATAAAATCAACAGTGTACATTAGTATTCACTCTTTGTGTCTCTGTGTTACACAGCTCTATGGATTTTGACAAATGTTTTGGTTATAAGCCCCACCTTCTGTCTCCCTGACTGTAGGCAACTACGAATCATTTTACTGTCTGCATGGTTTTGCCTTTTCACTGTACTTAGGGTTCTGATCTGTCACAGTGATAGAGCTTACTCTTTCCAGACCAGATAATATATAATGAGTCGGGGACAGTAAGTGTGAATAAGTATTCATGCTTCTCATGTTCCCCATTAGAGTTGAGAATTCTCATGTTCTTTATTAGAGTTATCCTCATTTACATTCAGCTAATTCTTCTGCATTTTGATAAAGCATTACTTTCTTTGGTCAGTCTCTCTCACATTCTTTATATCATCTATTTTGCTACAATAAATACAAGTTTAAATCATCAAATTTTAAGTTTACTTTCTGGGTAAAGGACATTAAAATAGCAGACAAGCTGAAATTCTATGTACTGGGCTGAAGAATATATCTGCTTGATAGTGGTGGGAGACACAGGAATTGGCTTTCTAATTGTTTGCTTAGCTCAATCCCCATAGTGACACAAAAATTCAATAGGCATAGTCATCTTAGGATTCAAAATTCACATAGCACAGTGCAGACCACACAGCCTTGCCTGCACCCACGACCTTTGCTATCATGATTCATACCACAGGACCACATTTTAAATAAATCTATGTCAAAATAAATCCTACAAACACTTTTAACATTAATTTCCCTTAAACCAAGAATCTTTGCAACATAACTGATATTATACCAGATTTATTAGCTTCACCCATCTGTCAAGGGTAGTATTTCTTATTCTGTTTCCTTGGCTATCAAAAGTACATATTTTATTGACTAGCATTGTTTATTGACTTAAGGGTACAGCTGTTAAAGTGATCTGGCAATCAATTCTACAAGCACAGTGAATTTACCAGCAAGATATCCAGACATTTCAAAATGGTCTTAATATTATGGTTCCAAAAAGCAAAGCTTTCGGCACTATTTTAGAATCTCTTGATTTTTGTAGTTACTTGAATACTAGAACATTCACTGGTTTTTGTTTTTTTTCTTATTAAGGACTTCATGTACCATAAAAGTAATACTTTATTCTTAATTAAAGGCAGTACTTCTGGTTACTATTAATTACATAAGACTAATCGAAATACTGTGATCAATATTGAAATTCAGGTGGTCATTGTAATATGCATAAAAAACACTGCACCTGAAGAACAAAATCTGACACTGAAAAAAATATGACGTTAGGTTTCAAAAAAGGTGTCTTCAATGTTTGAATAATGTTGAAGTTAATTTTTCTGCATGGTGTGAAGGGTTTAAATTCACCTTTTCTGCACATGTCCAATTGTCCTAGTGATGCCTGTTGAAAAGATTATTTTATACCCACTGGATTGTGTTGGCACCTTTGTTGAAAATCAAGCAACCATAACTGCTAGAGTTTATTTCTAAATCCACAATTCTGTACCATTGATCTAAATGTCCATCATTATGGCAGTACTACATTCTTGAATACCGAAGTTTTCTATTTCTATATAACAAATTACCACAAAACAGAAATTTACAATAAAACAAATTTACTACCTCACAGTTCTATGGGTCAGCAGTTCAAGCAAGTTTGACTAGGTTCTTTGCTTAACTTCTCACAAGACTGAAATCAAGGTGTCAGCTAACTGATAAGGTGTCTGTGCTCTAACTGGAAAAATCTGATGAAGAACCTGCTTCCAAGCCCAGGTTGTTAACAGAATACAGTTCCTTGTGGTAGGAAGACTTAAATCACTATTTTCTTGCTATTGGTCAGAGACAATTCTCAGCTTCTAATCCTTTCAATCTTCAAAGCCAGCAATGGTATGCTAAATACCATTCTTAGGCTTCAAACCTCTCTGACCTTCTTTTTTGCTCCTGGCTAGGGAAAACCCTCATTTTTCTCATGTAATTAGGTTAAGCGCACCTAGATAATCTCCTTTTCACTATAACACACCCAAAAGATGTCCTTTTCATTATAGGGACTGGAATGCAAAAGTAGGAAGTCAAGAAACACCTGGACTAACAGGCAAATTTGGCCTTGGAGTACAGAATGAAGCAGGGCAAAGGCTAATAGAGTTTTGCCAAGAGAACGCACTGGTCATAGCAAATACCCTCTTCGAACAACACAAGAGAAGACTCTACACATGGACATCACCAGATAGTCAACACCGAAATCAGACTGATTACATTCTTTGCAGCCAAAGTTGGAGAAGCTCTATACAGTCAGCAAAAATAAGACCAGGAGCAGACTGTGGCTCAGATCATGAACTCCTTATTGCCAAATTCAGACTTAAATTGAAGAAAGTAGGGAAAACCACTAGACCATTCAGGTATGACCTAAATCAAATCCCTTATGATTATATAGTGGAAGTGAGAAATAGATTTAAGGGACTAGATCTGATAGAGTGCCTGATGAACTATGGACGGAGGTTTGTGATATTGTACAGGAGACAGGAATCAAGACCATCTCCAAGAAAAAGGAATGCAAAAAAGCAAAATGGCTGTCTGAGAAGGCCTTACAAATAGCTGTGAAAAGAAGAGAAGTGAAAAGCAAAGGAAAAGGAAAGATATTCCTATTTGAATGCAGAGTTTCAAAGAATAATAAGGAGAGATAAGAAAGCCTTCCTCAGTGATCAATGCAAAGAAATAAAGGAAAACAATAGAATGGGAAAGACCAAAGATGTCTTCAAGAAAATTAGAGATACCAAGGGAACATCTCATGCAAAGATGGGCTCAATAAAGGACAGAAATGGTAGGGACATGACAGAAGCTGAAGATATTAAGAAGAGGTGGCAAGAATACACAGAAGAACTGTACAAAAAAGATCTTCATGACCCAGATAATCACGATGGTGTGATCACTCACCTAGAGCCAGACATCCTGGAATGTGAAGTCAAGTGGGCATTAGAAAGCATCACTATGAACAAAGCTAGTGGAGGTGATGGAATTCCAGTTGAGCTATTTCAAATTCCAAAAGACGATGCTGTTCAATTGTTGCACTCAATATGCCAGCAAATTTGGAAAACTCAGCAGTGGCCACAGGACTGGAAAAGGCCAGTATTCATTCCAATCCCAAAGAAAGGCAATGCCAAAGAATGCTCAAACTACCGCACAATTGTACTCATCTCACACGCTAGTAAAGTAATGCTCAAAATTCTCCAAGCCAGGCTTCAGCAATACGTGAACCATGAACTTCCAGATGTTCAAGCTGGATTTAGAAAAGGCACAGGAACCAGAGATCAAATTGGCAACATCCGCTGGATCATTGCAAAGCAAGAAAGTTTCAGAAAAACATCTACTTCTGCTTTATTGACTATGCCAAAGCCTTTGACTGTGTGGATCACAATAAACTGTGGAAAATGCTGAAGGAGATGGGAATACCAGACTGCTTGACCTGCCTCTAGAGAAACCTGTATGCAGGTCAGGAAGCAACAGTTAGAACTGGACATGGAACAACAGACTGGTTCCAAATAGGAAAATGAGTATGTCAAAGCTGTATATTGTCCCCTGCTTATTTAACTCATATGAGAAATGCTGGGCTGGAGGAAGCACAAGCTGGAATCAAGATTACCAGGAGAAATATCATAACCTCAGATATGCAGATGACACCACCCTTATGGCACAAAGTGAAGAAGAATTAAATAACCTCTTGATGAAGGTGAAAGAGAAGAGTGAAAAAGTAGGCTTAAAGCTCAACATTCAGAAAACTAAGATCATGGCATCTGGTCCCATTACTTCATGGGAAATAGATGGGGAAACAGTGGAAACACTGGCTGACTTTATTTTTGGGGGCTCCAAAATCACTGCAGATGGTGACTGCAGCCATGAAATTAAAAGACACTTGCTCCTTGGAAGGAAAGTTATGACCAACCTAGATAGCATATTCAAAAGCAGAGACATTTCTTTGTCAACAAAGGTCCATCTAGCAAAGGCTATGGTTTTTGCAGTAGTCATTTATGGATGTGAGAGTTGGGACTATAAAGAAAGCTGAGCACTGAAGAATTGATGCTTTTCAACTGTGGTGTTGGAGAAGACTCTTGAGAGTCCCTTGGACTGCAAGGAGATCCAACCAGTCCATCCTAAAGTAGATCAGTCCTGGTTGTTCATTGGAAGCACTGATGTTGAAGCTGAAACTCCAATACTCCACCTGATGGGAAGAGCTGGCTCATTTGAGAAGACCCTGATGCTGGGCAAGATTGAAGGCAGGAGGAGAAGGGGACGACAGAGGATGAGATGGTTGAATGGCATCACTGACTCAATGGACATGGATTTGGATAGACTCCAGCAGTTGGTGATAGACAGAGAGGCCTGGCATGCTGTGGTTCACGGGGTCGCAAAGAGTCGGACACGACTGAGCTACTGAACTGAACTGAATAACATGGGAGTGAAACCATGTCATCAGGGGTCAAAAGACATGCAAATCAAGTTAAAATTCTATCTACATACTGTACCTTTAGAGTAAAGATTCAAGTTAGAAACAGTGATCTTATACTTTGCTGTTCTTTCAGAAATTATTTCTGTCTATTAGTGTCCCTTTGCATTTCCATATTAATTTTTGGATCATCTTATCAATTTCTGTGAAAAGGAAAAATGCTGGAGTTTGCAACAAACCTATAAACAAATTTGTGGAAAATTACCATCTTAATAGCACTGAGTCTACAATCCATGAACATGGAATAGTATCTTAGATATTTAATTTCTCTTAGCAATGCTTTATTATTTTCAGTGTTTTATTGCACTGCTTTCTTAAATACATACATTTTAAATTGTTCATTGATAGTGAATAGAAATAGACTTGCATACTGATCTTATATCCTGCAAACCAGCTAAACTGATTTATTCTATCAGTTTGTGTGGTGTGTGTGTCTGGATTTCTTAAGATTTTCTACATATAAGATTATGCTGTCAATGAATAAAGACGGTCTTATTCCAGTAATACAGAGAAAATTTCCTCCAACAGAGCTTCCTTCTGTCTTCTTCCCTTCGTGCAAGTACACACACATACATACACACAAAGTCTTATATCTTATAAGCTCAATAATACAATTTTATAATTGTTGTTTTATTCAGGTGACTTTTATGTTGTCTATTTAAGAAAAGAAAGATATATAATTACTTTTACCAGTGTTCTATTTCTTTATGTGAATTTGAGTTACTGTCTATGTCATTTTTTTTCCTCTGAACAGACTTCTATTAGTATTTATTGTAAGGCAGGTAAGCCAGCAATAAATTCTCTTTGTCTTTATTTATTTAGGAATTTCTTATTGTCACTTTCATTGTTGAAGGATAGTTTTGCTTGATTGCCAGTTTTTTTCCCCTTCAGCTCTTTGAATATGCCATCCCACTGCCTCTTTCTTCTACTGTTTCTGATGAGAAGTTAACTGTTAATCACATCTTTTTTTCTATCTACAAATCTTTTATTCCATGAAGAATTCTGTAGTACACTTGAGTCAAACATGTAACAGATATTCAAAGAGCATGACATTTTTGATTTGGCTTCTTTGTCAGTTAGAAGTGTGGTGACACTTCTGGACTGCCAAGAAAATCTGGGTTTATATAAAAAACTCAAAAATATCTTAGTATAGACAGAAATAAAATAAATATTAC
Organism: Bison bison bison; assembly: GCF_000754665.1. Classification (NCBI taxonomy): domain Eukaryota; kingdom Metazoa; phylum Chordata; class Mammalia; order Artiodactyla; family Bovidae; genus Bison; species Bison bison. Next base: position 1,124,917 of record NW_011494858.1, read on the forward strand.
ATATTAAAATACATAAGTAAATAAGATAGAAGGTACTAGAAGAAGAAGAATGGTAAGGAGCTTTATTAGCGCATGCCTGTATGTGGTAAACAAAAAATTTTAACCAAAAGAACATATGAAAATAATCACAGTATAGGAAGTTGTCTCAAGACATTGTGGTCCAAAGTGCTACCAAACTCTTTAACAAACTATAGCGACAGCAGTAATAGAAACACAGAAACAATTAAACATGCACTCAGCAGTGATTTATCTTTATTATGGTTCAGATTCTGTCTGGTCCATGATGCAGACCTAAATAGAGAAATACAGAACAAGTAATCATGGGAAAAATGGAAAAATTTCTATAAAAGGCCTTTTACCAGATCAGAACAACAGAGATTCATTAATATCCACTGCCCATGGTTAAAAAGTAATGGAGATTTTATCCATTTGGTAGAAAAGGGAGAAATCTCAAGATGATTCCAAATATACCTTTTAATATCCACTTGGCAAAAAAATGAAGAGTTGAGAAAAACAGTAAGTCAATCTTGCATAGGGACATTTTCAAACTACAGTGGGAAAAGCTAGTCAACATGCGCCCTAGGTTTTAATATAAAGAGTTCTGTGGAAATACTATACCATTCCTGGAATGATACAGCTTATCAAATAAGATTAAAATAGGGGACTTCCCTGGTGGTCCAGTGCCTAAGACTCCGTGCTCCTGATGCAAGGGGCTTGGGTTGGAACCTTGGTAAGAGAACTAGATCCCACGTGCCACAACTAAAGGTCCCACCTGTTGCAACTAAGACTCAGCACAGTCAAATAAATAAAAATAAAATAGAAGTTATACGCATCATAGTTTAAGGTGACATTAAGTTCAGATTCACAGAAAAAGAAATTAACACTCACCTGTGATAAGAAGAGCTATATTCTAAAATGTACACTGACCAAAACTATGGTTACTGGATCCTCCCATGTCCAAGAACCAAGGTCATATTTGTTAAGTACTGTTTCTTAAGGATCAGGAAACGGAGTAACAGACACACATCAGTGAGGTGTCTCAGTCTAAATAGAGTAAGTGAAACATCTTTCTAGATTCCACAGTGAAGAATTTGTAAGGCTGAACAAATTATAAGATGAATGGAGAATGTAAATTCATCTTTGAGGCAAAGCAAGAAAGAGGACTGGGGAAAAGCAAGGAAAAAATTTACTTTGTAAATGGAGCAACTTCTTTTCAACCAAAAGGCAAAAAAGAAAACCATAAGCTAGGGCATTCTTCATAAGAACTGCAGATTTAATAAAACTATACACAAAACCTATAATAAGCAACTTGAGCCACAGGGCAACCAACACAAAGAAGAAACTGAACAAGTCCCTTAAAGTCAAATGAATCTCATGAAAAATGAATTGCTGACTCTCCATCACAAAATCTAAAGATGAGTTTAAAAAAACCTTACTTTGAAAACAAATAAAATTTTACATCTACCTAACATTATGGCTACTCACAGAAAAATCAAAGTGTTTCCCACCATCTCTAGTAGATTTGTGCTCTGGTATTCAAAAAACTGGATTTCAGATTAAGATTCAAAAGAGGGTTAGTTGTAGAAACAAGGGCATTTAAAGCAAATTTTCTATAAATCTATATTTTAGCTATCTCAAGTTTTTCTTGTCTTTCTCTCAAGAAAATACAGATTCAGGTTGTTTGGGTTCATATCTTGATTTCCCAGGGCTTCCCAAGTGGCTCAGTGTTAAAGATTCTGCCTGCCAAGCAGGAAACATGAGTTCAATCCCTGGCTTGGGAAGATCCCTTAGAGAAGGAAATGGCAACTCTCTCCAGTATTCTTGCCCAGGAAGTCCCACAGACAGAGGAGCCTGGTGGGCTTCAGTGCATGGGGTTGCAAAGAGTCAGACAGGATTTAGCGACTAAACAGCAGTTGCTTGATTTCCCGACTTGCTACCTAGATGACTTGGACAAATCTCTTCCTCTGCCTCAGGCTTCTCCTCTATAAAATAACTTCACTGGGCTACCAAGGGAGTAAATGTTTTAATGTACGTTAAGAGCTAAGAACAGTACCAGTACACAGTATGTACCACATTAAATTTTGTTAAATAAAATTAAATATTTATTAAGCCAAATATATTAGTCTCTGAGTGTACAAAAACCAACAGGATGCTTGTTTTCAAAAAAGTTTGGTGAAAGAGATGGATGAATAAACAGTGATTACAAAAGAATAAGAAGATGTCCACTAGATTCACCCAGGTTCCAAGATGTCGAGTGAGAAAGTGCTTACTTTGGTTTAGCTAAAAGAAGCCTGTCACAAAGAACAAGTCAGGTAATACAGGTGACAACTGCCAATTACTGTTCAAAAGGAAACTTATTTTCCCAATTCAGGTTCAAATAGTAGAGCCTACAGTTCACTTCAGTCACTCAGTCGTGTCTGACTCTTTACGACCCCATGAATCGCAGCATACCAGGCCTCCCTGTCCATTACCAACTCCCGGAGTTCACTCAGACTCATGTCCATCGAGTCAGTGATGCCATCCAGCCATCTCATCCTCTGTCGTCCCCTTCTCCTACTGCCCTCAATCCCTCCCAGCATCAGAGTCTTTTCCAATGAGTCAACTCTTCACATGAGGTGGCCAAAGTACTGGAGTTTCAGCTTTAGCATCATTCCTTCCAAAGAAATCCCAGGGCTGATCTCCTTCAGAATGGACTGGTAGGATCTCCTTGCAGTCCAAGGGACTCTCAAGGGTCTTCTCCAACACCACAGTTCAAAAGCATCAATTCTTCGGCGCTCAGCCTTCTTCACAGTCCAACTCTCACATCCACAAATGACCAGTGGAAAAACCATAGCCTTGACTAGACGGACCTTGGTTGGCAAAGTAACGTCTCTGCTTTTGAATATGCTATCTAGGTTGGTCATAACTTTCCTGCCAAGGAGTAAGCATCTTTTAATTTCATGGGTGCAGTCATCATCTGCAGTGATTTTGGAACCCCAAAAAATAAAGTCTGACACTGTTTCCACTGTTTCCCCATCTGTTTCCCATGAAGTGATGGGACCAGATGCCATGATCTTCGTTTTCTGAATGTTGAGCCTTAAGCCAACTTTTTCACTCTCCTCTTTCACTTTCATCAAGAGGCTTTTTAGTTCCTCTTCACTTTCTGCATATATGAGGTTATTGATATTTCTCCCGGCAATCTTGATTCCAGCTTGAGCTTCCTCCAGCCCAGCATTTCTCATGATGTACTCTGCATATAAGCTAAATAAGCAGGGTGACAATATACAGCTCTGGCATACTCCTTTTCCTATTTGGAACCAGTCTGTTGTTCCATGTCCAGTTCTAACTGTTGCTTCCTGACCTGCATACAGGTTTGTCAAGAGGCAGGTCAGGTGGCCTGGTATTCCCATCTCTTTCAGAATTTTCCACAGTTTATTGTGATCCACACAGTCAAAGGCTTGGGCATAGTCAATAGAACAGAAATAGATGTTTTTCTGGAACTCTCTTGCTTTTTCGACGATCCAGCGGATGTTGGCAATTTGGTCTCCGGTTCCTCTGCGTTTTCTAAAACCAGCTTGAACATCTGGAAGTTCATGGTTCACGTATTGCTGAAGCCTGGCTTGGAGAATTTGAGCATTACTTGACTAGCGTGTGTGATGAGTGCAATTGTGCGGGTAGTTTGAGCATTCTTTGGCATTGCCTTTCTTTGGGATTGGAATGAATACTGGCCTTTTCCAGTCCTGTGGCCACTGCTGAGTTTTCCAAATTTGCTGACATATTGAGTGCAGCACTTTCACAGCATCATCTTTCAGGATTTGAAATAGCTCAACTGGAATGCCATCACCTCCACTAGCTTTGTTTGTAGTAATGCTTTCTAAGGCCCACTTGACTTCACATTCCAGGATGTCTGGCTCTAGGTGAGTGATCACAGCACCGTGATTATCTGGGTCATGAAGATCTTTTTTGTACAGTTCTTCTGTGTATTCTTGCCACCTCTTTTTTTTTTTTTTAATTTTTTAATTTAACTTATTAACTTTACAATATTGTATTGGTTGTGCCATATATCAACATGAATCTGCCACAGGTATACATGTGTTCCCCATCCTGAACCTTCCTCTCTCCTCCCTCCCCATACCATCCCTCTGGGTCATCCCAGTGCACCAGCCCCAAGCATCCAGTATCATGCATTGAACCTGGACTGGTGACTCGTTTCATATATGATATTATACATGTTTCAATGCCATTCTCCCAAATCATCCCACCCTCTCCCTCTCCCACAGAGTACGAAAGACTGTTCTATACATCTGTGTCTCTTTTGCTGTCTTGCATACAGGGTTATTGTTACCATCTTTCTAAATTCCATATATATGCCTTAGTATACTGTATTGGTGTCTTTCTTTCTGGCTTACTTCACTCTGTATAATAGGCTCCAGTTTCATCCACCTCATTAGAACTGATTCAAATGTATTCTTTTTAATGGCTGAGTAATACTCCATTGTGTATATGTACCACAGCTTTCTTATCCATTCATCTGCTGATGGACATCTAGGGTGCTTCCCTGTCCTGGCTATTATAAACAGTGCTGCGATGAACATTGGGGTACATGTGTCTCTTTCAGTTCTGGTTTCCTCAGTGTGTATGCCCAGCAGTGGGATTGCTGGGTCATAAGGCAGTTCTATTTCCAGTTTTTTAAGGAATCTCCACACTGTTCTCCATAGTGGCTGTACTAGTTTGCATTCCCACCAACAGTGTAAGAGGGTTCCCTTTTCTCCACACCCTCCCCAGCATTTATTGCTTGTAGACTTTTGGATCGCAGCCATTCTTACTGGCGTGAAATCTTGCCACCTCTTCTTAATATCTTTTGCTTCTGTCAGGTCCATACCGTTTCTGTCCTTCATCGAGCCCATCTTTGCATGAAATGTTCCCTTGGTATCTCTAATTTTCTTGAAGAGATCTCTAGTCTTTCCCATTCTGTTGTTTTCCTCTATTTCTTTGCATTGATCACTGAGGAAGGCTTTCTTATCTCTTCTTGCTATTCTTTGGAACTCTGCATTCAGATGCTTAAATCTTTCCTTTTCTCCTTTGCTTTTCACTTCCCTCTTTTCACAGTTATTTGTAAAGCCTCCCCAGACACCCATTTTGCTTTTTTGCATTTCTTTTCCATGGGGATGGTCTTGATCCCTGTCTCCTGGACAATGTCACGAACCTCAGTCCATATTCATCAAGCACTCTATCAGATCTAGTCCCTTAAATCTATTTCCACTGTATAATCATAAGGGATTTGATTTAGGTCATACCTGAATGGTCTAGTGGTTTTCCCTACTTTCTTCAATTTCAGTCTGAATTTGGCACTAAGGAGTTCATGATCTGAGCCACAGTCAGCTCCTGGTCTTGTTTTTGTTGACTATATAGAGCTTCTCCATCTTTGGCTGCAAAGAATATAATCAATCTGATTTTGGTGTTGACTATCTGGTGATGTCCATGTGTAGAGTCTTCTCTTGTGTTGTTGGAAGAGGGTGTTTGC
>NW_011494858.1:1130519-1131823 GCF_000754665.1 Bison bison bison
AGAGGGTGTTTGCTATGACCAGTGCATTTTCTTGGCAAAACTCTATTAGTCTTTGCCCTGCTTCATTCTGTATTCCAAGGCCAAATTTGCCTGTTACTCCAGATGTTTCTTGACTTCCTACTTTTGCATTCTAGTCCCCTATAATGAAAAGGACATCTTTTTTGGGTGTTAGTTCTAAAAGGTCTTGTAGGTCTTCATAGAACCGTTCAACTTCAGCTTCTTCAGCGTTACTGGTTGGGGCATAGACTTGGATTACTGTGATATTGAATGGTTTGTCTTGGAAATGAACAGAGATCATTCTGTCGTTTTTGAGACTGCATCCAAGTACTGCATTTTGAACTCTTTTGTTGACCATGATGGCTACTCCATTTCTTCTGAGGGATTCCTATCCGCAGTAGTAGATGTAACGGTCATCTGAGTTAAAGTCACCCATTCCAGTCCATTTTAGTTCGCTAATTCCTAGAAAGTCGACGTTCATTCTTGCCATCTCTTGTCTGACCACTTCCAATTTGCCTTGATTCATAGACCTGACATTCCAGGTTCCTATGCAATATTGCTCTTTACAGCATTGGACCTTGCCTCTATCACCAGTCACATCCACAACTGAGTATTGTTTTTGCTTTGGCTCCTTTCCTTCATTCTTTCTGGAGTTATTTCTCCACTGATCTCCAGTAGCATATGGGCACCTACTGACCTGGGGAGTTCCTCTTTCAGTATCCTATCATTTTGCCTTTTCATACTGTTCATGGGGTTCTCAAGGCAAGAATACTGAAGTGGTTTGCCATTCCCTTCTCCAGTGGACCACATTCTGTCAGATCTCTCCACCACGACCCGCCCGTCTTGGGTGGCCCCACAGACATGGCTTAGTTTCACTGAGTTAGACAAGGCTGTGGTCCTGGTGTGATTAGATTGACTAGTTTTCTGTGAGTATGGTTTCAGTGTGTCTGCCCTCTGATGCCCTCTTGTAACACCTACCGTCTTACTTGGGTTTCTCTTACCTTGGGCGTGGGGTATCTCTTCACGGCTGCTCCTGCAAAGCGCAGCCGCTGCTCCTTACCTTGGACGAGGCGTATCTCCGCACCGCCGTCCTTTCTGACCTTGAATGCGGAATAGCTCCTCTAGGCCCTCCTGCACCAGCGCAGCCACCGCTCCTTGGAGGTGGGGTTGCTCCTCCCGGCCACCGCCCCTAACCTGGGACGTGGGGTGGCTCCTCCTGGCCACCGCCCCTGACCTCACACGTGGGGTAGCTCCTCTCGGCTGTTCTTGCGCCGTCGCAGCCTGGCACTCTTGGCCGCTGCCCCTGA
>NW_011494858.1:1131966-1136789 GCF_000754665.1 Bison bison bison
CGCAGCCGCCCGCGCCAAATGCGCTTGTAGAGCTTACAAGTGGCCTTAATTTCATTCAAATAGTAGAGGCTACAAGTGGTTTGACCACCAGGAACTTCCTGAAAACATGGTTTTAAATTTTTCTCATGATAAAGTTAAAATGAAAATTCAAAAGTATCTCCTTTTGAGAATATACTTTCTCCATACCCTTGACCAACAATTTATAATATTTGTTATTTTTTTTTAAGTTTTGCCTCTCAAGTTTAAGGTTAAGTAAGAAGGCAGTGTTAACTATGGCTGGCTGCTAGGGAAACGTCCAAGAGTCACTAGTTTAAACATAAAACACTATTCCTTGAGGAAGTTTTACTCCCTCCCGCCTCATTTTCAGTTCACTTCAGTTCAGTTCAGTCACTCAGCCTTGTCAACTCTTTGTGACCCCATGGACTGCAGCATTCCAGGCTTCCCTGTCCATCACCAACTCCTAGAGCTTGCTCAAACTCATGTCCATTGAGTCCAGGATGCTATCCAACCATCTCATCCTCTGTCGTCCCCTTCTCCTCCTGCCTTCAATCTTGCCCAGCATCAGGGTCTTTTCAAATGAGTCAGCTCTTCACATCAGGTGGCCAAAGTATTGGGAGTTTCAGCTTTAGCATCAGTCCTTCCAATGAATATTCAGGACTGATTTCCTTTGGGATCGACTGGTTTGATCTCTTTGCAGTCCAAGGGACTCTCAAGAGTCTTCTCCAACACCACTGTTCAAAACCATCATTTCTTCAGTGCTCAGTTTTCTTTATAGTCCAACTCTCACATCCATACATGACTACTGGAAAAACCATAGCCTTGATGGAAAAACCATAGCCTTGACTAGATGGACCTTTGTCAGCAAAGTAATGTCTCTGCTTTTTAATATGCTGTCTAGGTTGGTCATAGCTTTTCTTCCAAGAAGCAAGTGTCTTTTAATTTCATGGCTGCAGTCACCATCTACAGTGATTTTGGAGCCCAAGAAAATAAAGTCTGTCACTGTTTCCATTGTTTCCTCATCTATTTGCCTTGAGGTGATGGGACCGGATGCCATGATCTTAGTTTTCTGAATGTTGAGTTTTAAGCCAGCTTTTTCACTCTCCTCTTTTTAGAAGTAGATAGAAAAAGGACTGGGCCTCCTTAATCTAGATGTCTTTAGAGTGCCCTAATGACTATTTCTTGACTCTCAGTCTCTATCCTTATGTGTGTGTGTGTTAGTCACTTAGTCATGTCCGACTCTTTGTGACTGCACGGACTGTATCCCACGAGGCTCCTCTGTCCATGGGATTCTCCAGGCAAGAATACTGGAGTGAGTTGCCATTTCCTTCTCCAGTCTCTATCCTTAACTACTGGCAATTGAAAAGTCCCTCTGCCTTTCCTCCAATACTCTGGTCAGTGTTTCTGTGCCCTGTTAACACCCATCATGGAGAGGGAGGGAGTGGAAATGAAAAAGCAGAGCTCAGAAATCTTAACTTCATGCTATAGTTTTCCCTAGCCCACTCATGAGAGCAACAGACAAGGGCCACCTTAAAATACACCTGCCCTTTTGCAAAGTGGCAAAACAAATCCAGACAAACAAGATTAGCTGCTACCTTCTCTGCCTCATTTTATAGCCTAAGTTTTCAGAAAACAGAACCAAAGAAAATTTTTCAAAAGTTAGAATACAAATAAACCACTCATACTTTGGTTGTTTCTTATAAATATTACAGACTTCAAAAAAAGGGTGGGTATATTAAAAGTCTAAGATATACCACCTTCCAGCAAAATTATTATTCTTTCTTTTTACTGCCTCCTAGGTGGTGCTAGTGGTAAAGAACCTGCCTGCCAAAGCAGGGGAAGTACGAGATGCAGGTTCAATCCCTGGGTTGGGAAGATCTCCTGGAGAAGGAAATGGCAACCCACTCCAGTATTCTTGCCTAGAGAATCCCATGGACAGAGGAGCCTGGCGGGCTACAGTCCATAGGGGTCGCAAAAAGTCGGACACAACTCAAGTGACTCAGCACACAGGCAGGCATGTCAAAACTTGAGGTTCAAAACTGGAGTTTTCTTGACCAAAACTGTTAACCCATCTGAGACAGGTGTCTTTAGGTTGAATAAAACTTAGAAGGGTTACAGAAAACCACTCAGGACTTGTTACTACTCAAAGGGAAAGGATAATCCTTGCAATCAATATAGAATCTGAACCTGTACAATTTAACAGAAAAGACAGGATAATCCTTCTAAAAGTTGTCCATCCATGCATAAATGGAAAATGAACCTGGGTAATGAACAATTAGTAATAAAGTAGCTGTGCTCAACCTACTGAACCATAACCAGGATGGAATCTACTCTGATAATAGGTACATTATCAATGTCTTAATACTAATATGAGTGACTTTGACCCTACTATACATATAGCTTTTTTCCTACAGTGTTTCAATACAAAGGGTATCCTTATCCATTTGAAGATTTAAATTCGTTTGGATGTGAAAAAGACATCTGGTGTTAGTTGCTAGAGAGAAAGAAGTCGATTTTCAGAGCTTGTTTCACATCACAGCTGGCAGGGTTCTGAACTTTCATTTAATTATGTAATATGTACTATTTGATGATACGTATACAAACTCTAATACACAAACACTCATATATACTTATGTGATTAATAAGTATATACAAACACTAAATCACATTAACTATTCCAGTTTCTCTAATTAAAGCTTTTACCAGTCACCAAGACACTTTTATTATTCTAAAACTCTGAACATAAATTAGAAGAGGTTTATGAGTAAAAAAGAGCCCATCTGATTGTCACTAAGTAACAGAACACTGGGTTTTCTTTATCACTCCTGCAGTGCTTCCATACAACCAGGAGCTGCCCTCCTGATGCACAGCCTGGTCAAGGAATCATTCCTGACCTCCAGGCCCCAGAACAGGAGAGGAAAAGAAAATAGGGAAGTAGATTAAACCAACTCAATCACACACTGTAATTGCACGTCTAAAGACAATGTATACAGTGAGACAATTAAAGTAAGAGGCCAAATGACTCTTCTGACATCTGGTTGATTCATTAAAAAACAAGGTAAGAAGTAAGACACTTACCTGTTGTTCCTGCATTTTAGCAGCACCAAGTTCTGAGACAGACATAGTGAGCTTCTCCTGCTGTTCTGATAGATACTTCTGATAGAGACTTAGAAGTTCTTGGCATTCTTTATATTGTAACTGAAGAGGTGAGATTGCAAATTAAGGGAAAAAAAACTAATAAATGGATTTAAACTGCATCCAGCAGGGTAGTACTTCAGATTTCAACAAACAAAACAGAAGCAGAAATGCAACCATAGTTGGTGAGAGTGCAGGTAAGTATAGTCATCAGATGAACACAGCACATGTATCCCCCTCAAAATCATGAAACAATATTTCAGAGAGTGACAATGTTCATCCCATTTAAATATTTCTTTCTCAAATCTTTAAATTTGAATAAATAAGAACAAATGCAAACATACGCAAAGAAAAGTTGGACCCCCACCTCACACCATAAATAAAACTAACTGAAAATGGATTACTGACCTAAATGTAATAGCTAAAACTATAAGTTTCATAAAAGCAAAATTTTTGTGACCTTGGATTATGCAATGTCACCTAAAAGCACAGCAACAAAGAATAAATAAAGTGGAGTTCAAATTTTAAAACTTTGTGCTTCAAAGGACACTATTAGGAAATTGAAGAGACAACATCTAGAATCATAGAAAATATTTGCAAATCATCATGGGGTCACAAAGAGTCGGACATGACTGAGCGACTGAACTGAACTGAACTGAACAAATGGTAAAGGTCTGGTATCTATAAATATGAAGATGTTATGTGTATGTGCATGCTAAGTTGCTTCAGTCATGTCCAAGTTTTTGTGACCCCATGAACTCTAGCCTGCCAGGTTCCTCTGTCCATGGGATTCTCCAAGCCTAGAATACTGGAGTGGGTTGCCATGCCCTCCTCTAGGGGATCTTCCAGAACCAGGGATGGAACCTGCATCTCTTATGTCTCCTGCATTACCAGGTGGTTCTTTACCACTAGTGCCACCAGGGAAGCCCATGAAGGCGTTACATAACTCAACAATAAAAAACTATCACCTAATTAAAAATGGGCAAAGGACTTTGACATTTCCTCAAAGAAAATATACAAATGTCTAAGCAGTGTAAGCGAAGATGCTTTACATTATTAGCCATTAACCACTAGGAAATGCCAATCAAAACCATACTGAGATACCACTTTGCATTTGCTAGGATGGCTATCATCAAAAAGACTGACAATAACAAGTGCTGGCAAGAATATGATGAAATCAGAACCCTCCTACACAGCTGAGGGGAATGTAAAAAGCTGCTGCTTTGGAAAATAATTTAGCAGTGTCTCAAAAAATTAGACACAGTGTTTCCGTAAGACTCAGCAATTCCACTCCAATTCTCCAAGAGAACTGAAAATATAGGTTCACATCAAAAACTTGTATATGCATATTCAAAGTGGCATTATTCATAACAGTGAAAAAGTGAAAACAACTCAAATGTCTATCAAGTGATAAATGGATAAACAAAATGTGGTATACCTATAAAATGAAATATTTTTCAATCATAAAAGAAACAAAGTATCACTACATGCTACTGTATGAATGAACCCTGAATACATTAATATGCTAAAGAAGTTAAGACACAAAAGGCTACATATTCTATGCATGCTACTGTTGTTGTTTAAAATAGGTCTTCCAGTGAGCCAGGGCCAGGGAAAAGAAAACTTAATTCCAAGTAGGTGTGTGTTTTTGTGTGTTGTGCTCCTTTTCTTCCTAGGAGAGTGGCTTCTTT
>NW_011494858.1:1136889-1149161 GCF_000754665.1 Bison bison bison
TTTTTGTGTGTGCTAAGTCACTCAGTCATGTTGACCCGACCCCATGGACTGAAGCCCGCCAGACTCCTCTGTCTATAGAATTTTCCAGGCAAGAATACAGGAGTGGGTTGCCATTTCCTACTCCAGGGGATCTTCCAGATCCAGGGATCAAATGCATGTCTCTTGCCCCCTGCATTGGCAGGCAGATTCTTTACCAATTTAAGTATACCAGATCACAAATAAGCGTTATACTTATCCATGTTCATTTCCTGCCCCCTTCTCCAATTTTCTGAAATATTCATTATATGAGTTAAAGGGCAGGGAGATAAATGTCCATAAGAGGCAATCCCATATAGATAGAAAGTATATTAGTGGTTACCAAAAGATGGAGGAGGAAAACAGGAAGCAATTGCTGATGGGTATGAGTTTTGTGGGGTAGGTAATGAACATGATTTGGAATTAGATGCTTGTCTTTGCACACCTTTGGGAATATACTCGAACCACTGCAAACAGTGGTTACTGCAAACAGGTGATTTTTACTGTATGTGAATTATATCTCAATAAAGCTGTTAACAAAAATTCAGAGTAGAAGTGATGAAACTGTTTTGATCAAAGCAATGACTGCCTAATTTACATAGAAAGTTCTAACTATACTAAACATAAGATTATAATTAGATTTGGCTCTCTTTGGTTTTGCATGTCATTTAAGTCAATATTTCATTAATAAAAGCAACAGCAGAAAATTTTATTCCCATATACTTCCCTACGTGTTTTACAGTCTAGCATGTAGAACACGGCAACCTAACTTGGGGTTACCCTCTCCCACAGCTTCGCAAATTTGCAAAATACTCAAGAAGAATATGCTCAGACTGCACAGATCAGGTGTCTGGGAGACAGGTAATTCTATTCAAGGGTGAGTTCTCTGTTCTATACTTCTCATTGTGGTAATTCCTTACCCAGGCCCATTTTTCTCTCAGATCATTTCAGAGTCTCCCCTCAACACCTAATTATGAATGCTATTGGCATAAAATTACTGTCCAATGAGATTAGTCTATATAAATACCTTTATAACAGGCCATCATGATTAAGGGTGGGAATAGTATTTCTTAAATGTCAAAAATGGTGACTGGCTTCAGTATTCTTCTTAACATTTTCATAACCTAATCATTGCTCCTGGGCAGATTCCTATTCTAATAACTTTTGCCAATCCTGACTGCATAAATAACCAATTGCTTCATTATTCTCATTATTAACCTTTAACAAAAAAGGAGCCAGAGATGACCTGTAGGATACGAGCTGGTTCATAATGAAAGGCTGGTTACTAAGCTAAAGAATATATTAAACAGGAGAAGATTTAACACTCAACATCTTAAAAAACAACAACGAACAATGTACAGTGGTCTAAATAAGCTAATATCCTCTCAATCTATATCAAACCAGGTTGGTTTTACATTCCCATGCTTTTTCTTAATCTCAAAAAGACAGGAATGATTTGTGGCGGTCCCAAGAGTCTCTGCCAGCTATATGATGCATATAAAAAGAGTTTTTTATTCTTGCTGTTACCATAAGCAATAATGCTTACAGTAGATGAACATATTAGCCTGGACACAGAATATGAATTTTATTCATGAAAAAGTTAGCACAATTATACAGCTTAAGAGTTAAATGTCAGCATTTGAAGGCAAATTATAGGCAAATTCATTTAAATACATGCTATGTGGCAGAATATAAAACAGGCAGTCCTAACTTTATCAATTTTTTATATCTGTATTGATTCAACAGATTTTGAAATGCCCTCCCCTTTCCTGTAAAATCCAAAATATATGTACATGCAAAACAGTAATTTTCCTTCCTCCCTAGCACAATGAGACTACAATCCTCCATCTGTAGTGAGAGATTTATGTGAGGAAAATGTGGGTAAAATGCCTTCTTAACTGATGGTGGGGGGATGGGAGATACTGAGAAAGAAGACATATTTAACTCAGTCCTGGCCAACAGACGGGGCAGAATGCAACAGATGGATGAATTCAACCTAAGGGAAGGTGTGCACCAACCACGATGTGAACCCAGCACTGCAGGTCTGCTCAACTGTGATTCAAGAACTGAGAGAAACAGCAGTCCTCATGATCTCATTAGAGAAATAAAGCTTCCCAACAGAAAAATAAATTAATATTAAGCACTATCATATCTAAAGCTAAACATCAAATTAATTTGCTAAAACAGCTGCTGGAAATGGTGATTTTGCAAAGCTTAAAACCTTTAACCCCAAAATGCATTATATAGAAAAATACTAAAACTAGAGATTGAGGCAGAATGAATAGGGAGATGAAAGATTAAAAAACTCTGTGAGAGAAAAATCAAGGGTGGAAGGAGAAGGAACAGAAGACAGCATGTGCTACTAGCATGTTGCCTAAGCAACTAACTGTCTCAAACTGGAAGCATTCTCTGGCGCAGTGGAGACCACTCCCATTACCCCATCCCACCCTTGCCTCAGAGGTCTAGGACACCTGAATCTGGTGGTTTACCATGTAATTCCTGATCTAATACAAAATGAAATGAAAAAAGGTCTCCGGGAGAGGACAAAACAGGAAAAAAAAAAAATATATATATATATATTTAAACAACTCCTTTTTAGGGAACCAAGACTCCTTAGAAAAAAGGCTGATTTCAATGGCTGGGACAGGGAAAGTACAAAGTGATCCTAAACTCTTATTCTAATGCAAGAAAGTGTTTAAAACAAATAGATGAGGGCATATCAAAGAAATAGCAGCAGATCTAAAGGGAACTCTCAGTCCCTCTCAGCTGGGGCTTTTTGGCCAAATTTGGGATAAATTGAGCATCAAAAAGAATGACTCATTAATAGCAAATTAAGTTTACAAAAATCCACCAGTCTATTGTGGTACTTCACAAAAGAAGAAAAGAGTGAAAGGGGAAAAAATTAAAGTCCTTCTTTATAGAAAAATGCTAATTATATAGGAGGAATGGTCAAATTTTAAAAATCACCATTTTGTAATCCCCAATGTAATAACTAATTCAGGTGAGGCTCATTAGTTGATACTAAAATCAGTAGGTAAAAGGTTAATAAATAAGAAATTCATATGGTGTTAAGATTAATTATTTACAGCAAAGAAGAAAATGACCCTTAAATGGTAAAATTTGGTAGTCATCATCTAAACAAAGTAAATTAATTTAGGATTACTAGTAGTGAAACAAGCAGAAATTATGTACTTCCTAGTGTCTGAACCAGGCAACATCACCTAAGAAATATTTTTGCCAAGTATGCTTTACTTGAACCCAACCAAATCTGAAATCTAACTCCCATTTAACAGGAATTGAAAGAAACAAAGGGATAAGTTACACCACACGCATCACACGCATCAGACAAATCCATAATGTGGGAGATTTTGCAAAGCACTTGAACTCTTCAAAAAGTTACGTTATGTGGAAGAAAGAGGGTAGGACTATTCCAGATTAAGAGATCAAAGACACAACCAAATACAACCCATCAGTCAGACTGAATTTTGGCTCAGGAAGAGAAATAGCTATAAGAGACATTCTTGGGACAACCAGGAGAATTGGAATATAGACTCAGGAAAAGTTATTATAGAATTACTGCTTATTTTCTTAGGTGGTTTATAATATGGTTTATAAAGAGAAATATTATTCTTATGAGTGTGAAATATTTAGGGTGACATATAACAGCTGCCACTTTAGGGAAGAAAAAGCGCAAAATAAATTTTATATCTGTAAGTAAATTTATTTATATAAATTTATAATAGAACTAAAACCTAAATATGTACATAGATTTGTGTGCATGTATATATATACATATATAAACATATATATGAGGAGACAAAGCAAAAAGAGCAAAATGTCAACAAGTGTGGAATCTAGGGAGCAGGTATAGGGTGGTTCGTTGCACGAGTTTGTTAACCTTTCTATATATTTGAAATAGGTTGGTAGGTGCCCAACATGCTACTGGGGAAGAGTGGAGAAATAACTCCAGAAACAATGAAGAGATGGAGCCAAAGTGAAAACAACACCCAGCTGTGGATATGACTGGTGATGTAAAGTCCAATGCTGCAAAAAACAATATTGCATAGGAGCCTGGAATGTTAGGGCCATGAATCAAGCAAAGTAAACTGGAAGTGGTCAAACAGGAGATGGCAAGAGTGAACATCGTCATTTTAGGAATCAGCAAACTAAAATGGACCAGAATGGGTGAATTTAATTCAGGTGAACATCATCTCTACTAATGTGGGCAAGAATCCTTTAGAAGAAATGCAGATAACACCACCCTTATGGCAGAAAGTGAAAAGGAACTAAAGAGTCTCTCAATGAAAGTGAAAGAGGAGTGAAAAAGCTGGCTTAAAACTTAAAACATTCAAAAAACTAAGATTATGGCATCTGATCACATTACTTCATCACAAATAAAAGGAGGAAAACTGGAAGCATGGCAGATTGCTCCATAGCTTTAAAGCTATGACAAACCTAGACAGCATATTAAAAAGCAGAGGCATTACTTTGCCAACAGAGATATTATTTTGCTGACAGAGGTCCATTATGGCAGCAAGTGAAGAAGAACTAAAGAGCCTCTTGATGAAAGTGAAAGAGGAGAGTGAAAAAGTTGGCTTAAAGCTCAACATTCAGAAAATTAAGATCACGGTATCCAGTTCCATCACTTCATGGCAAAGAGATGTGGAAACAGTGGCTGACTTTATTTTTCTGGGCTCCAAAATCACTGTAGATGGAGACTGCAGCATGAAATTAAAACATGCTTACTCCTTTGAAGGAAAGCTATGACTAACCTAGATAGCATATTAAAAAGCAGAGACATTACTTTGTCAACAAAGGTCCATCTAGTCAAGGCTATGGTTTTTCCAGTGGTCATGTATGGATGTGAGAGTTGGACTATAAAGAAAGTTGAGCACTGAAGAATTGATGTTTTTGAACTGTGGTGTTGGAGAAGACTCTTGAGAGTCCCTTGGACTGCAAGGAGATCCAACCAATCCATCTTCAAGGAGATCAGTCCTGGGTGTTCATTGGAAGGACTGATGTTGAAGCTGAAACTCCAATACTCTGGCCACCTGCTGCGAAGAGCTGACTCATTTGAAAAGACCCTGATGCTGGGAAAGATTGAAGGCAGGAGAAGGGGACAACAGAGGATGAGATGGTTGGATGGCATCACCAACTCAATGGACATAGGTCTGGGTAGACTCCAGCAGTTGGTGATGGTCAAGGAGGCCTGGCGTGCTGTGGTTCATGGAGTTGCAAAAAGTTGGACACAACTGAGCGACTGAACTGAACTGATGGTTTTTCTGGTAGTCGTGTATTGAGAGTTGGACCATTAAGAAGGCTGAGCGCTGTGCTGTTGGAGAAGACTCTTAGGAGTCCCTTGGACTGCAAGGAGATCCAACCGGTCAATCCTAAAGGAAATCAGTCCTGAATATTCATTGGGAGGACTGATGCTGAAGCTCCAATACTTTGGCTACCTGATGTGAAGAACTGACTCACTGGAAAAGACCCTGATGCTGTGAAATACTGAGGGCAGGAGGAGAAGGGGGTGACAAAGGATGTGATGGTTGGACAGCATTACCGACTCGACGATGCCATGGACATGAGTTTGAGCAGGCTCAACGAGTTGGTGATGGCCAGGGAAGCCTGGCATGCTGTAGTCCATGGGGTTGCAAAGAGTCAAATACAACTGAGCAACTGAACTGAACTGAACTGATATATTTGAAAACTGTCATGATAAAGAGTTGTAAAAAAAAAAACTTCTCTGTGTTCTTTTTGTTTTTATAGTATATTAAATGAAGTGAATTCTGGAAAAGGAGTTTACAGATGCACTGGGTAGGAAGGAAGGAGAGTACCCTTGGCTGAAGGGTCATCCGGAGCAAAGGACAGAGAAATGAAACCGATTTGCACGTTAAGGGAACTGCAAATATGATGGCATGGGTGGTTGACTGGTTGAGAGTAAGGAGAATGAGTGAAGAGGCTGCAGAGACAAACAGGGGCCAGATCTTGAACGTTTTACTAAGTTGTTTGAATTTTATTTTTGTGGAACCCATTGATATCTTACAACCAATTTGTATGTTGCAAATATCCCTTTAGTAGGAATGTGAAGGGCGGACTGGAGGGCTTGAAGATGGAATGAAGGCAACCAGTTAGAACTGGCTACAACAGTATAAAGGAAGAGATGAGAGGGGTCCGAGTTGAAGTAATAATGGTAGGAAACGGGGGGGGGGGGGATTTGGCTGATTTAAGACGAAATCAGCTTATGAATTGAGTAGAAAGTTGTGTGATGTACATTTCCATTTTCCAAGATAGGGAATGAAGAACAAACAAAAGGTATGGGGGAAGGGGTGGAGCTTTAGACACACTGAGTTGGAGATGCTTGGGGAGCAATTCACTGAGATGGCCAATTGGGACACTTGAAGCCCTGGGCCTGGAATTCAGAGAAGAGGTCTCAGCATAAATAGAGATTTGGGAGTTAATCATTTTGTATGCGGTGGCCAAAGACATGAGAATGTTTAACACTGTCTAGGAAAGTATTCAGTTTTGTTTGCTTGTTCGTTCTTTCTTTCATTCAACAAATAAGTATCTTGAGGGCAGGAATACTTGTTTTGTTTACTGCTGAATTCCTTAGCCTACATAATAGGTGCTCAATAAATATTTATTGAATAATATTTACTGAGTACATTAATAACCCAGACTGTGCCAGGTACTAGACATAAAATGATGAACAAGACCAACACTGTCTTCTGCAGGGAGCTTGTTATCCAGCAAGGAGGGCAGGTAAGCAAGCACATACTTAAGATAACAAATAATGAAAGCAACAGCAAGAACATTAATGTTCTTGTTAATGCAAGTACTTCCTAAGGGGACCCAAATGACTGAGGAATGAGGAAAACCCTTTTGGAGAAAGAAATGTTTAAATTAAGAGAAGAGGGCCAATGTAACAACTACATGTAAAGGGCAGGCAGAGAAGAGGAACTGATAAAAAGATGTGTCAACTGAGCTCAGTGCTGCAAGGGCCACACCAGTTGAAGATGACGTTAAGGCAGCTACAGTGACTCTCGCCAGAATACAAGTTTGTTCACAACTTCCCCCACTGTTTTGAAAGATTCTATTTCACTTTAGAGAGAAGATCCTGGAAAGAAAGAGCTGTTTTTACTCAGAGTCACCTTGTGCCATCCATTAGTCACAAGCTTTCAAGGGAATCTAGAACTCAAAGATCTTCACTATGGCAGGGACTCCCTTCATTCTGTACCCCAACATACTACTTATTATATAAAGACAGCACATACTGTATATTCTGCTTAAAATGTTTTGCCTGATCCCAATTCTATGAAATTCCTCCTTATCCTTTCAAACTTAGCTTTATGTCACCTTTTCCTCCTAACTTTGAACTTCAGGCAGAGTTAAGTACTTTTATTATAGTAAATAGATACAGTTAAAACTATATGATTATATTACTATCAGTTGAAGTGGCCTGTGTGTTTCTGAAATCATAGTATATTAAGCTTGCTATCTCTTTAGTACATAGCAGTCATTTTTAAAATGATACAGGAATGAATAAAGGCATAAAAGTAAAGGAGTAAGGAGGGCCTCAATTTCATGTGAGGTTTGGATCTGGAATCAAAACAAACCAAAGACACGCTGTGTGGTCTGTAGCCAAGAAGACGCCTAAAAATACAAATTTATTAAAAACTTTAAATTGTTCTGACATCACAAGACTTTCCTATCTTGAAGCAAATATGGTTTCTGATCATGTTATATTTCTCACTCTACAATCACTATCTTATTTCCCTTTTCAAAAAAAGGGGCACATTTCCTGAGATAAACACTGAAGTCCAAATTATATATCTAGTTTGGCAGTCAATGACAATTTTTGCAAATGAAAACAGATTTGTTGGTAAAAGAAAAACTGATACCAAGATGCACTGACTAGCAGAGCTAGACAAAAATTTCATATGAATGTTGATACCCTTTTATTAAACTGTGATCTGTACTGGGGTACAACCCACTGATACAAGTCTGAAATTTTCCATCTAATTAAAAGAGAAATTCATGGCAAATTAGGTGCATAGCCACAGTGTTTTTCAATTTCCTGACAAGAGTAACCTGTTAGGAAGGGAAATAAATCTCCAAATCAAACAGGGGAAAACTTGATATTATGGACACTTACAAAGGAAAAAAGAGTCAAACGCCTCACCCATTTTCTTCTGAACTCTACTTGTTCTGTTTGAAAAACACAAGACACTGAAAGATATCTAATTAGAGTATATATTAATAACTAGCTTTATGCGAGTTTTCGTAGCATTACAGTCTTTACCTTATTTCTTGCAGTCACAGAAAATGGGGCAGAGACAGACTTGGAACTAAGAGTAAAGCTCTACATCATGTCTTTGCTCAGATCACTGAACTCTGAGGTTTTTTAGAAAATCAGCTACGTAAATGAAGACCCAAAATTTATTTCTCCAACTTTAAAGCTAAGTATGCTTATTTAAAAGTTAATATGCAGATACCTTAAAAAGCAGGCTATCAGTGTACTAGATTGCTTAGAATTTTAATTTCTTAATACCAGTTTCCTTTCCACATAATACTCTAAGGATACATGTCTTTTCAAGAAATCATGGTAAATGTTAAAGACAAGGTTGCAAAAGCATTTCTAGTGAAAGTCACGCATTTTATCTAGTTTCTAACCTGCTTAAAACATAGATTTTGTGTAAAGGTCCCATGTTGCAACTAGACCTGCAGGATAAGTATTTAAAGCAGCCATTTGTAAGGCTGCTTTAAATCAATACAACCTTTCTTGAGTTACAGGAGCCAGCCTAGAACCGAAGAAAAAAAGGTTGTTATCACACCCCCTCCCCTCACCAGAAGCTACTTTATAAGGCAAACTATGGTAACAATGATGAACACTTGAACATTTCAAATTTCCAAAGGGGTAAATTCCTGACAACACAGACCACTGAAAAGAATTTGCACACTAAGCTCCCTAGACTGAAGTGAATAGGCTAAAAGCACCTCAGAAAGAAGTCATCTCATTGTGCTCCCTACCTTTAAGAAGAGGAGTTTTGTTCTTATCATTAAATTAAAACCCTTCATGAACTATCAACATCAATATATATGACACACCTCTCTCTCTTCATATGTCTTTATTTGTCTGCTTGAACTATTTATGCTGCTGTGTAAGATCATCCATTTCTGAGTGGAAATGTAAAATGACTATAAGAGGTCCCTTAAATCTTTTTTTCCACACTAAGTAATCCAGGGGCATTATGCTTCCCTTATACAGTTCATCTTCCAGCTCTTATCAGCCTTGTGCTTGTCATCTCTCCCTTTTTCAGTTCCTTATTAGAGTTCTTTTATAAGAGTCAGACAGACCACCAACACCTATTGCACAATTAAATGCTTACAACCAGAAACAGATACTGAATTAGAATATCTGAAGACATTTCCCGAGATAAACACTGAGGTCCAACTTACATATCTAGTTTGGCACTCACTGACAATTTTTGCAAATGAAACAGATTTGTTGGTAAAAGAAAAACTGATACCTCAGTATAACCTCTGCTGGGGTGTGGGACACTTCTAAGTGCTTTAAAGAAATTATCATATTTAACCATCATCAAAAGACAAAAAACAAAGTACTATTATTAGTCTTATTTTACCAATAAATTTGCAGCCCAGAATGGCTAAACACTTACCCAAGGTTAGTCACTCTGTCAGTGAGCTGTGGTTTGGATTAAAGTATCGTACACAGGAATCACCTGTGAATCTTGTTAGAAAGCAGATACTGATTCAGAAGATGTGAGGTAAGGCCTAAGGTTCTACATTTCTAATAAGCTTCTGAGGGATGCTAAGCGCTGGTCCAGGGACCACACTGCGCATATCATCTCCAAGACCCTCCCAGCCTCCTTCTTTACGTTGAAGTGTAATACATTATTAAACTTCCTGTGCTTCTTCTCTTTAATCTACCCTTACAACATGATGCTTTTTCTCTTTTTGGTCAATTGTTCCAGTATTCTTGCCTGGGAAATCCCACAGACAGAGGAACTTGGCAGGGTACAGTCCATGGGATCGTAAAGAGTCGGACATAGCTGTGCAACTAACACTTTCACTTTTATTTTGGGAAAAAAGTATATAGAAATACTTTTCTACTGTGGCTGACTACTGAAGTAATAACAATTAGCAAGTATTACCTGTAGGGATTGAGAATTTATATTGGAGGAAAGTCCACAGGAAAAAAATGAACAACACATGTTGTCTCTTCTACTTTCAAACAGATATCCATCCTCATTTTTAAGCCTTAAGTCTGCAGTATAACTTCTGAACTCAGTTTAACATTGTAGACCATTAGCTATGGCCTTGGGGACAGGCACCCTCACCAAAGATGCAAGCACTTTTTAATGCAGTATGAAAATATGACTAATACAATAACTCAAAGTAAAAATCAAATGATTTCCATAAAATAGTAATACTATTCATGACTAGAGTAAAAAAGGAGAGTTCTTATAGAATGGAATCATATCTAACATTTTAAGGTTAAACTGGAAAAAGTAGTAGGAATATCTCATTTCTTCCCTCTTTGAAAATGACTAGGGATACTGCTCACAAATGTAAATTATTGCACAGAGAAAAATTAAGTAACTTCTATGTGCAGGTTTATTATCTAAACCCAGCAAATGCTGCAAAGACTCAGGGTAATAAAGCGTTTTATGAACAACTTCAATTCACTGGTTCCTAATATAATTGAGCTTATGTGAACTGTTTAGCAGAATGGCATTTTAAAAACTGGTAAAGAACCAGATTATCTTCTTGACCCTCCATTCAAGAAGTTATAGAGAAATAGTCCAAAATATTCAAGGAGAAAAGTTTTACAGTGTCAATAAAATCAAGGAGTCAAGTTTCTGATTTACTGTTTTTAAACAATATTGACCACTAAATACATTAATACAAGAGGACACATTTAAAAGAACAATCCCTGAGACCTAGGATTTTATCTACATATGCTTAACAACTGAGAACTAATCTACTATAAAATTCAAAAGTAACGAGCTGAAGAGCCAATGATTTCTATTCTATTCTTTGACTATTTTAAGCAATTCCACTAGGAGGCAGAAGCTTTATATATTCAGTCCGTCTAGTAGTGATTTTTTATTTTTTAAAAATCAGTCTTAGATAAATCAATTCACCCATGTCTGCACTGGAAGGGAATATACCATCTTATGGACAAAGGTAAAGCATCTAAATGGGCTTCCCAGATGGTGCTAGTGGTAAAGAACCTGCCTGCAATGCAGGAGGCATAAGAGACATGGGTTCGATCCCTGGGTCAGGAAGATCCCCTGGAGGAGACCATGGCAACCCACTCCAGTATTCTTGCCTGGAGAATCCCATGCACAGAGGAGCCTGGCGGGCTATGGTCATAGTATCGCAGAGTTGCATATGACTGAAGCAACTTAGCATGTACGGACACAAAGCATCAAAATATAACAGGATATGTTCAGAAAATTAAGTCAATGTACATAGCCAGAAAAAACATTTTTTAAGAGTAAAATTAAAGTTAAGTACAATGGGATTTCTAATTCCAGATAAGATGAAGTAAGCATAATTTACCCTATTTGTCTCATTGCTGCTGCTGCTGCTGCTGCTGCTAAGTCACTTCAGTCGTGTCCAACTCTGTGCAACCCCATAGATGGCAGCCCACCAGGCTCCACCATCCCTGGGATTCTCCAGGCAAGAACACTGGAGTGGGTTGCCATTTCCTTCTCCAATGCATGAAAGTGAAAGTGAAAGTGAAGTTGCTCAGTCATGTCCGACCCTCAGCGACCCCATGGACTGCAGCCTACCAGGCTCCTCCATCCATGGGATTTTCCAGGTAAGAGTACTGGAGTGGGGGTGCCATTGCCTTCTCCGATTTGTCTCATTACGCACAGTTAAAAGTGTGGTCATGATATACAATATAAACATACTACTACTACTAAGTCACTTCAGTCATGTCCAACTCTGTGCGACCCCATAGAGAGCAGCCCACCAGGCTCCCCCGTCCCTGGGATTCTCCAGGCAAGAACACTGGAGGAGACTCTAAAAGATGGAGAGATGGTAGACTGGCTGAAAGCCTCAGAACCTGGGGAACAACACAGAGAAGAGTTGCCTAGTTTTGTTTTTACTTTGTATATCTGGGACTGTGTTGTAGAAAACAATTCAGAAATCCCAACTGCCACTGACAAAAAGAAAATCCAAGAGGAGCTTACTTTCATCAGCCAAAAAAAAAAAAAAATTGGGGG
>NW_011494858.1:1149261-1168089 GCF_000754665.1 Bison bison bison
AAAAAAAATTGGGGGGTGGGGGTTGGTGGGAACCTAGTAAAATTAAAGGCTTTTAGATAAGAACTGCCTGACTTGAGCCAAACATCACATAAATGACTGCAATGCCACCACCACCTCCATCAGCAAAGGCTCCGTGAGGAGCTCAGACTTCTACTCCCTCTACTCCCCAACCCCTCTCTGCTGGAGAAGGGTCAGAAAAGACTGAATGGGGAAGACTGACGTTAATGACTCCCTCCCCAACTTCTTCACCCTCATGATTATTAACAGAGATCTCTTGGCTTGAAGTTCCACTCCCATCTACCTTTAATGAGATATCCCTCCCAGCTGGGGTGATGTCAGAGGAAGCTGAATGCAAAGCCAAGAATTTCGTGACATATCAGCGATAACAGTGGAGGCCAATTGGGAAGCTGCTGTCCACAGCTAGGGTGGCATCAGCAGAGCGCTAGTACAGTGCTGAACTTCTATCCCTTACTCAGCAGTAATTAAGTGCCCACCTCACCCTGGAGAGGCTGAATAGAGATCGTGAACTTCCACCTTCACCTAAAAGTTATGAGGTGGAGTCTCCTGTTTCACCACTGCTGTGATGTCAGAAAAAGTCTGCTAAAAGAGATCATATAAATAACACCACAACATAATACCTATCCAAAATGTCTGGAACACAGTTAAAAATCATTTGTAATACCAAGAACCTGGATAATCTAAACCTGATAGAAAAGACAATCAACAGATGCCGGTACTGAAATGATACAGATTTTAAAAGTGCAATCATGAAATGCTTCAACAAGCAATTACAAGCATGCTTAAAACAAATGAAAAAAGTCTCAGTACAGAAACAGAAAATATAAAGAACAATCAAATGGAAATTTAAGAACTGAAAAATATAAAATCCAGAACAAAAAGATTCCTGGATGGGCTCAACAAGAGAAAGGAGTGGACACAGGAAAGAATTAGTGAAGCTTAAGTCAGAACAATACCTTAACCAATACCTTAACCAATACCTTACCCAATTTGAATATCAAAGAGAAAACAATCAGAAAAAGAAAATGAGAAGAGCCTCAGGAATCTGAGAGACTATAGTAAAAGATCCAGCATTCCTGTCACTGGGTCCTGGAAAGAGATCAGAAAGAGGGTGGAGCTGGAAAAAATATATGAAGAACTGACACCTGAAAATTCCCCAAATGTGGCAAGAACTGTAAACCTACAGTCAAGAAGTCAAGCAAACCCCAAACCAGATAAACTCCCCAAAATCCATGCCAAGACATAGTATAATCAAACTTTTGAAAACTAAAGACAAAGAAAAATCTTAAAAGCAAGAGAGAAGCAACCTCATTTAAAGGAAAAACTGAATGACAGTTGATTTTCATCATAAAACATGAAGGCCAGAAGGAAGTGGCCCATTTTTCAAGTGCTGAAAGAGAAGAACTACCCACCCCAGAATTCTGTGTCCAACAAAAATTTCCTTCAGAAATGCAGGCGAAATTAAGAAATTCTCAGATGAAAGACAGCTAAGACAATTTATATCTATTCTAAAAGAGTGGCTACAGATTCTCTAAGTAGGAAAGAATTTTGGAACATCAAGAAGGAAGAACAGAAAGAATACAAATATGGATAAACAGACTTTCCTTTCCCCTCTTAAATTTTCTCAATTATGTTTGACAGTTGAAACACAAATTATAACACTGTCTGATGTGGATTTAAAAAGACTCACAATGGAATGGTAATACCTTAAGCAAATGCATCTGCAAGCAATCAATTTACTCATTTTTAAGTACATCCTGTTTCACTGAAAAGGCAGATGGCCAGCATGACCTTGTTAAACACTCCCAGCTTCCATCTCAATATCTCATCCCCTCATGTCTTCGCATTCAATAAGTGCTGAATGAATGAGTGAATGAAGGAATGCTTTCTAAGACAAACTTCTCCACCTGTATTTCTAACTGCACCCTCTTCTATATGATTCAGGTTCTATTAATTATACTATCTTTCTCATGATCTCAACAGATTTGGGCTCCCTCTCATAAGCCTTCAACTAAGTGCATCCTAAGAAATTCCCTCCTCACATAAAACTTTCTTCCTGAGGAGCCGATTACCATTACCAAAACACTAAAAAATTAATCCATAATCATTATCTCTAATTCTTATGTCCATTTCAATTCTGGCCTAAAACCATGTTTTTCCTGTCCTGTCATTTTATTTATACTGTGTTCTTGACAAATATCCTCTAATTTATTAATTGTTAAATATAAAAATGACTCAATGGACATGAATTTGAGCAAACTCCAGGAAACAGTGGAGGACAGAGGAATCTGGCGTGCTGCAGTCCATGGGGTCGCAGAGAGTCAGACATGACTTAGCAACTGAACAACAACAACAGTCATAGCAGCCTGATTTTATCTTCCTTGCTGGCCACTTCTTCCCTCTTCTGGTCTCTTGAGTTACTGACCCATTCAGCTTTTTCTTTATCAGTTACTCCTTTTAAAATCTCTTTCACTGACTGGCTCTTACTTTACCCCCATTAAATGCAAATATTCCCTAAGATACTGTCCTAGAACCTATTCACTACCTCTTCCCATGACCTTATATAATACCAAAGCTCAAATTCAATATATATGCTGGTGATCCCCAAGTTTCTGTTTTTCAACTAGTCCAGCAAAGTGACTAAGGTTCTATAACCGTAGAATACATGCACATATTTGACCCTATATGTTTTATAAAATGTAAGTAAGATAATTGTTAAACCTCTAATTTCTCAAATCATTTTTAATATTTTCAAATCATAATGCTGAGTTTTTACATTTAAATAATTGAAGTTAATACGCTCCAAGAGTTTGCATCCTACTATCACTCAGAGCACCACCACAATGCTGTTGAATGATGTCACTTTTTATTTTAAAATGCTAATACATACCAGTTTTATGTGAAGGAAACATGAAATTTACTAAATAATAATATTGTATAATCAGTTCCTGACTTGATTACACTTTGAAATGAATCCAAAATGACATATGCTATACTGCAAATGAAGTAAGTTAGGGTACCATAGACAACAAAAAGAAATCACATTGAATAAAATTAAGGACTATGTTATCCATCAATATAAAATTTCTTCTTTATTAACAACTAGTATCAATAAGATGACAGTAATATTCAGTTTCATAACCCCCAAAAGAATTGTTTTCTAGGGCCATCTACACCATTTGTGCAACAACTGTTTTGAAATGACTTAAAAGCAATGACTCTCCACTCTGGACTTTAACACAGGTGTTAAGGTGTCGATTATCTGACATTCCCTTTGCATATACAAGTCCCAAACAACCAAGGGAGGCACTCTGCACATCTTTTGTCTGGCACATGCCTTCAATTAAAAAAAGGGCTGTATGTATAGATGCAGATGGGCCACGATGCCTGTAACCAGCAGGCACTCCAAGTAGCGTCAAATTCTGATGGGGCTCAGGGAAGTGCATGTGCTTTGGCATCATTTCTAGAGATGGCTCCTGGAATAAAATCTGAGACTGTTCTAGCTCTAGGAGATGGTAGAGGATTTTTTAATTTATGTATTTTTTAATCCAACTGCCAGCAAAATCTCCTTTTTAATAAGCAGTAAGAGTTATGATAATGTTGCTGAAAACATTCACGCCCCAGAATACAAACATAACCTCTCAGCTATATGCTTCACTTGCTATCATATACAAGAAATCTGTTAAAAACGAAATGCTAGCTCCACTGGGTGGCACACGACTAAGACACAGGAAGGGTTACTCCTAGTACTAAAAATTATTCTGCCTTTTGTTTCCTCATTAAAAAAAATATATATTTAGATTACAAAATTAAAACAAATAAAAGTAACACTGCATAATTTAGCTGTCGTTTTCTACCAAATTGCTTATAACTGTAACCATAAAATGATAATAATCTACCATATGTGCAGCTGCAAAACTAAGAAAAGCACTGGTCAGTGCTGCTGCGAAATGTGAACCTACTACTCCCCCTGGTGACTGTGCAATTGAATTGCAATAAAATAAAAAGTTTTTTATTTCTCCAAGAACAGTGTCAAATTTTATATACTGTTAGTTCTAATGCTTGTTTTGAACACACAAATTTGTTTCACTGCATTTTATGTATTTGAAAATAACTTGAGTACAAGGTGACTCTCACCCATGAGACATGCTAGATGCAGGCAGAAAATGGCAGCCAACTAGAAATATACAAAAACACACCAACGTGCCTCACACCTCAAACATCTACCAGCTAAGGCAGTTTACCCAGGATTATGGCCACACCCACCCACATCTAGTGTTAAAACTTTCCATCCATCTCAGTAACTGTTCTTTGACCACTTTACCATACCTTAGAAGCTATAGTCCCTTTCAGTATCCACTTTCACCAGCAATGGCTGCTCAGTATCAGTCAGGTCAACTTTGTGACCCCATGGACTGCAGTCCACTAGGCTCCTCTGTCCATGGGATTTTCCCAGCAAGAATACTGGAGTGAGCTGCTAAGCCCTCCTCTAGGGGATCTTCCACCAGCATTCTTCAGGTATTTTCAAGGTAAAGTGCCATATTTATTGTAGTATTTATGCATTTGGGGCTTCCCTGGTAGCTCAGATGATAAAGAATCCGCCTGTAAGGCAGGAGACCTGGGTTCAATCCCTGAATTGCGATGATCCCCTGGAGAAGGGAATGACTACCCAGTCCAGTATTCTTGCCTGGAGAATTCCACGGACAGAGGAGCCTAGCAGGCTATAGTCCATAGGGTTACAAAGAGTCAGGTATGAATAAGTAACTAACACAGAGACATACTTATGCATTTATTAACTAGCTAAAAAAGGGTTGCATTGATGAACTTTTTGAGTGTTGTGGCTCTAAAAGTATTTTTTTCCCATAAGTGTGGTTTTGGAGGCATGATTTTGCAGTGTGACTTTTAGGAACATGTGGTGCTGGAGAAGACTCTTGTGAGTCCCTTGGACTGCAAGGAGATACCAGTCCATCCTAAAGGAGACCAGTCCTGGGTGTTCATTGGAAGGACTGATGCTAAAGCTGAAACTCCAATACTTTGGCCACCTCATGCGTAAAGTTGATTCATTGGAAAAGACCCTGATGCTGGGAGGGATTGGGGGCAGGAGGAGAAGGGGACGACAGAGGATGAGATGGCTGGATGGCATCACCGACTCAATGGACATGAGTCTGGGTGAACTCTGGGAGTTGGTGATGGATATGGAGGCTTGGTGTGCTGCGATTCACGGGGTCACAAAGAGTTGGACACAACTGAGCGACTGAACTGAACTGAACCGATGTCTCCTTTTAGCAGAACTGTATCATAAATAGTCAAATGCATGCCTCTACTATATTTGTGTATAAGACAAGAGTAATCATAAATAATTATCTAAGTTTTGTAACTTAAAAACATGTTTTATGTGTTTATTTTCACTTTTTCTATCACTTTTTCTATTTCCTGTTAGAAAGCCTCTCTTCTCTGTTATAAACCTTTATTAAGAAATCAGGAGGGAAAAATTTTATATACATATGTATATTTTGCATATATTTATTATGCATATACACGCACACACACACACTGCCATTTTTCCTATTCAACCTATTAATCATACCAAATAATTTGTGCCGCTGCTCTGCCTTGACAACCATATCTGGTATCTCAGCTGATACCACTGCACTGGAATCAACTGAGAGCTTTTAAGAAATGGAAAATCCCGAGACCCTCTCCAGATATGGGTCAGTCTGCATTTTCTCAAGCCACACAGCTGACTGATGTACACATTACAGTCTGAGAAGCAGTGGTGTGAACTACTTTGACAAAGGCCCAGGCTCCATTTCCATCTATTTTGCACTTCTATAGAGTTAAGAAAAACAGCTTTCCTGCCACCAAAGTATAGGTCTTTTACAGTGAATTAACTGGAATGCTTATTTACAAAACAAAAGAAAACTGCTGCTATTTTGTTAGTCTTTCTAACTTTATTACAACACAATCTGCTTGGATCACAATGGATAACATTAGAGAGAATGGCCACAAAAGATAAATGAGATAAAATATGACTAAATATTAATTCCTAAAAAGGCAGGATGTTATATATATATATAAGTTTTTATATATAAAATATAAAACTGCTTTTTCATTTACGTGTGTAAAACGGCATATGTACAATAAAAACCCTAGCAACTCACGCTATGTCATATGCCTGGGACATACATATTTCATTAGACAAACATTTAAAAAACTACAGAGAGTTAATGTTTCTTCCCCAATTGTATAAAAAAGCACTAAACTGAGTGTCCTGGTTACAGTGACTTACAAGCTACAGAAGAAATGGTTTAATAATGGTACCTTTATAAGATCTGCTATGATAGGGCTATTTATCACAGATTTTTACTAAAAACCAGTATATAACTCATTAATATATGCATATTGCCATATAATAAGTGCCAAGCACCCAGAAATTCTCTGGTAAAATGTTCCCTGTTCTCTCAGCTGTCTCCACTGACATCTAAATAGGCACATAAAGTATGCACTTGACACAGACTAGCCTGGCTAGTCTGTGGCTTGTCCCCTTCATGGGGACAAGGGGCTGCAAAGAGCTCAGCCTCCACTTTCTCTACTGTGTGTGTGTGCATACTTTCATTTTTTAACTAAAGTATGTGTGACATATTGCACTGTATAAATTTAATGTGTACAAAAATGTTAATTTGATACGTTTACATATATTGTAATATGATTGCCTTATAGCGAGAGTTAGCACCTCTATCATGTCAGATAATGATTATTTCTTTTTTGTGGTGAGAATAACTAAGATCTATTCTCTTGGCCAAGTTAATAATTATAATACAGCTTTGTTATCTAAATTCACCACCCTGTGCATTAAAACTCCAGGACTTCCTTCTCTCCCAGTCAGAAGTTTTCCTCTTTCTTTGATCTGTTTCTTACATGTCCATAACAAAACCAAACCAAACTAAAGCGAAAACCCAACTAATCAACTATATGGTTCCAGATAACATAAAGCATCAGATGGTCATATGCTATTTGGAATGGCAAAGATGGTGTTATCTGGGTAGCTATTCACAAGTAGGTGGATGCCCTTTTCTTTAAAATATAAACTGAGAGGATTATACCAAAGAAGCTCCAAATCTGCGGTTTTTAGTAAGTGACTTCAAGTCTGGATAAGTGGGAAAAGGGAAGAGGAGAACAGAATAGAGGAAAATTCATCAAGGAAGAAGAAATGTGTGCTCAGGCGGACAAGACTAGCCAATAAAGTTTAAAAATAAACAGAAATGCAAAAGTAAAACAAAAGTAAATTTCCTCCTAATTTACAGGAGAACTATAATGTTTTGCTTTCCTCAGAAAGATAAGGGTACAAATTCTTCAACTGAAAAGTTGGAATTCCAGATATAAGCAGTATTAAACATAAGAATCAGCAAGAGAGGAAAAACAAAAGGAACTATGCTAGGCAATAAAAAACACAACAGATTAAGACAGAAAAGGGAGACTGTTTGGACCTAGAGATTTCATTTAGGGTGGATAATTTTCATGTAAACTTTGTCAAACTTCTAAAGGTCCAGATAGTATTTCATATTTTGTGAGCCATTACAGCAACTGAACAGCTCTGCCATTGAAGTGTAAAAGTAGCCATAGATAATACGTAACCAAATAAGCATGGCTGTGTTCCAAACAAGCTTAATAAACAAAAGTGGGTGTAGTCTGGACTTGACCTGCAGGTTGCAGTTTGCAAAGAGCCTAGCTGAGAACTAGAAAAGCTATGGCTGTAAATTTACTTGGATTTTAAGAGAAATAGAAATGATGAGTGAGAATCACTTGGACTCCAGCAGGAAGTGGTCTCTAAGATCACTGTGACTGGTTTTGAGAGTGATGAGCCTTTTGAAAATTAACTTGGACTAATATTAAATAAAACCACATAGTTGTTACAGATTTACTTTATCATATGGCAATGACATTTACTTTTCCTTTCCCTAAGCTTCCTTCTTGTTACTTTCATTGATTTATTAAATAAAAAAACAAATTACCACTGGAAATGACAGCCAGAGCAATCAGGTAAGAAAATGAAATATAGATGGCCCTCCATATACATGGGTTCTGTATCTGAGAATAGAGGGTCAATTATACAACACTGTTGTATATAAGGGACTTGAGCATCTAGGTTACCTACAGGGATTCTGGAACTAATCCCCCAGATAGTTATCTCATTATCTCATGGATAATGAGAGCTAACTGTAAAAGGCATCCAAATCAGAAAGGAAGAAGCAAAATTCTAAAGGTGTCACCAAAAAAATATAAGAACTAACAAATAAGTTCAATAAAGTTTAGTTCAATTCAGTCGCTCAGTCGTGTCCGACTCTTTGCGACCCCATGAATTGCAGCACGCCAGGCCTCCCTGTCCATCACCAACTCCCGGAATTCACTCAGACTCACGTCCATAAAGTCAGTGATGCCAAATCAATATACAGAAATCTGTTGCATTTCTGTACAACACTAACAAACTATCAAAAAGAGAAATTAAGAAAAAATAACTGCATTTACTATAGCATGAAAAAAGAATAAAACACTTAGGAATGATTTTAATCAAAAAGGTGAAAGGTCTGTATACTGAAAACTATAAGACATTGATGAAAGAAAATGAAGAAGAAAATGAAAAGTATTCCATTTCATAGACTAAAACAATTAATACGGTTAAAATGTCCATACTGCCCAAAGCAACCTGTTGATTCAGTGCAATCCCTATCAAACTTTCAATGGCATTTTTCACAGAAATAAAACAATCATAAAATCTGTATGGAACCACAAAAGACCCCAAATATCCAAAACAATCTTGAGAAAGATGAACAAAGCTGAAGGCATCATGCTCCTTGATTTCAAACTATATTACAAAGGTATCATAATCACAACAGTATGGTACTGGCATAAAACCAAACACACAGGGACTTAACTGGTGGTCCAGTGGTTAAGAATCCGCCTGTCCATTCAGGGGACATAAGTTCAATCCCTGGTCTGGGAACTAAGATCCCACATGCCACGGAGCAACTAAGACCATGTGGTCCATGCTCTATAGTCTGTGCTTCTCAACAAAAGAAGCCACCACAATGAGAAGTCCATGTACCACAACTAGAGAGTAGCCCTCAATCGCTGTAACTAGAAAGAGTTCACATGCAGCAATGAAGACCCAGTGCAGCCCAAAATAAATATTTATATAAAAAAGATGCACAGATCAATAGAACAGAAGAGAGTGTCCAAAAATAAACCCATGAATATATGGTCAGTTAATTTATGACAGAGGAACAAAGAATATACATGGGAAGAGGATAGTTTCTTCAATGAATGGTGTTGGGGACACTGGAGAGCCACATACAAAAGAATCAAACTGAACCATTATCTATCTTACACCATACACAAAAATCAACTCAAAATGGATTAAAGACTTAACTATAAGACCTGAAACCATAAAACTCCTGGAAGAAAACAGAGATAACTGACATTGGTTTTGACAATGACGTTTTGGATTTGACACCAAAGACAAAAACAAGTGAGGCTATACCAGACTTAAAAACCTTCTGCACAGCAAAAGAAACCATCAACAAAATTAAAAGGCAACCTATGGGATAGGAGAAAATATCTACGAACCACATACTCAATAATGGGTTAATATCCAAAGTACACAAGAACTCATACAATTCAATAACAAAATTCAATAACAACAACAAAAAACCAAATTAAAAAATAGGCAAAGAGCCTAAATAGACGTTTTTCAAAAGAAGATATACAAATGGCCAACAAGTACACAAAGAGGTGCTCAACACCATTAATCATCATGGCAATAGAATGATCCCTTATTTGTGGGCAGAAACATTAATATCAGTGGCAGAGAAGGGTAATTATGGGACTCGATTATAATCAAAAGCTAGGGCTTCCCAGGGGGCAATGGTGGTAAAGAACCCACTTGGTAATGCAGAAGACATAAGAGACGGGTTCAAACCCTGGGTCAGGAAGATCCCCTGGAGGAGGGCATGGCAACCCACTCCAGTATTCTTGCCTGGAGAATACCATGGACAGAGGAGCCTGGCGAGCTATGGTCTACAGGGTGGCAAAGAGTCAGACACGACTGAAGTGACTTAGCACGCATGCAATCAAAAGCTGTAGCAAACAAAATGATTTAAACACAGAGATTAGGAAAATCCTGCAAAGCTGGAAAAACAAAGAAGAGACTCGATTTGTCCATCATTTCATCTCCACTCTAGAAAATAAACAAAATTGGCTAAATTAAAGAAACCCTGCTTCATTATTCTTTCTTATTCTTGTACCCTCAATTTTTGACTGAGTTTCTGATGCTCTGTACCGAAGTCTAGACATCTGTCCCTCTGAGGTAAAAAGACAAATGAAAATGGCATTAAAATACCTAATGCAGACATAAAACATATATACTGGAGTCCTGAAAATCCAAGGGTGAACATACTTTGATCATTTTTATATACTGATTAAAAATTAGAATCTGAAACCAGTTCCAATATCATTAACAGTTTTCATCTTCTACTAATTCTGCAGGCAAAACTCACACAAGACAGAGCACCTCAGCTTTGTTCCTGTTTCTGAGCTCAGAGCAACTGCTTCAGAATGTGCTGTGGGGCTACTCTGCCACATTCACTGCTGAATCTAATTTCCCTTTCAGGGCTTTGAAAGTGAAAGTTAAAGTATTAGTAGCTCAATCGTGTCCCACTCTTTGTGACCCCACAGACTGTAGCCCACCAGGCTCCTCTGTCCATGGACCCTCCAGGCAAGAATACTGGAGTGGGTTAACATTCCCTTCTCCAGGAGATCTTCCCGATCCAAGGATCAAACCCGCGTCTTACGCACTGCAGGTGGATTCTTTACTGTCTGAATGACCAGAAGTTAGGTAATTACAATAAACGTCAGTTACAGAAATACTTGAATAAAATTGCAAACTTTTTTAATGAAGATCAAAAGATTATTATAAATGTTTGTGGTCACTAAGGTGTCTAATATGGTCCAGGTCATAAAGATAATAAGATTATAATCATAAATTCACTTTCAATAAAACTTTTGTTCATACTATATATATTTTCTCCTATGCTCCCTTGGTAAAATAAACTGATAGAATAGTTACATCATGGATATAAAGGAAGGAAAGGGGCATTACTTTTAAATGCATATGGTTTAAATTTTTTATAACTGATTTTCTTAAATTATACATCATACTTTCTGTGTAATATAATATGCAAGGTGGAATTCTAAGGAGCAAAGCCATTCTTATAGCATATATATATAAGTGTGGATAAACTGTTAGATGTTAAAACTACAATTTAAAAAAATAAAACAGCTAGGCTTGGTAATCTTCAAAAATTTATATCACTGTATAGATTCCCTAAAGCAAAGAACAACAAAAACACTGCAAAACAGAAAATTATTTACTACTTTATTTCTGGTTTAAAACAAAACCTAGAGAATAAATGAATATTTCACAATTCTGAAAGTCAGAGAAAAACAAATCTTCAAATATGTCATCAGGCTAAGCTACCTCAAGAGTGAGGCCAACCAGAAGCAGAAGTCTTAATACTTGCAGAGAAAAAGGTCAAGATGTCTTGAACTGTCTTTATAAATCCAAGTCCTAGCCAAAAGACTTCTTCATTTGAGGTTTCTGCTGATTTGTTTTTTCTTTTTCTTTTTTTGCTTTTTCACTGGATTCATGTTGGAAAGAAAAATCCACGTGACAGCATGTACCATCAATGGGGAAATACACGTGATGGCATAAACATAAAGGCATTATGAGACAGCAAAAACTGGTACCTCTGGTGAAGTACAGGGTCCCACCTTTGGAAAGATTTTTTTTTTTTGACTTTAATACTAGCAATTATTGTGAGTTGCTATGGAACTATTCGGAGAAGGCGATGGCACCCCACTCCAGTACTCTTGCCTGGAAAATCCCATAGGCGGAGGAGCCTGGTGGGCTGCCGTCTATGGGGTCGCAGAGTCGGACACGACTGAAGTGACTTAGCAGTAGCAGTATGGAACTATTATAACATTGAAACTCTACCATAATATTCAGATTCATTTTGAATGGCATCTTTTATTCATCCTATATTTAAAACAGGAGAACTAAAGAAAAATTGATTGGCCATTGCTTTGATCTGATGTAATAATCTATAGAACACTAATTATAAAGTGAATTCCATATCTGCACGCAGAGTACACCAGGTGGTCCATTCTTTTAATACCACAGATTCAAAGTATCTTGGTACACAGCTCACCTCATCATATAGCATACTTTATAACATCTCCTTGTGAGACTCAACATGCCTATTAAAAATAAGCTCCTATCCATTCATTTCAGCATTGCTACTACTATTTTAAAACCTACTACTATTAAATTCAAAGTTAGAAAAGGCAATTCTATATGTGAGGTAATTTTTCTTAGAACTATTTAACTCTTGTATAAAAGATGTATCATGATTATAAGGGAGGTCCACTCTGCTTAGAATGCATGAAGTTTCAAGAGAATGTTGCTCCCACACTAACAGTGAGAAAGAGCCAGGGAATCTGTAGAACTATTTTGGGCCCATCAGAGTTCAGGTCACAAGATAATCAGGTGAAGTGAATTCCAAAGGTGACAAACCTCTTTAAGGACACGGATCAAAGGAAGTGGTGGTCATCGTAAAAAGCAGATAAAGAACACCTGGAAAATTAAAATAAAATTTTATAAAGGTGGTGTGTGCATGCTCAGTCACTTCAGTTATGTCCGACTCTTGGTGACCTTACGGCCTGTAGCCCACCAGGCTCCTCTGTCCATGGGATTCTCCAGGCAAGAATTGTTGCTTGCCATTTCCTCCTCTAGGGGATCTTCCCAACCCAGGGATCGAACACACATCTCCTGCGTTGCAGCCAGATTCTTTATTGCTGAGCCACTGGGGAAGCCCCAATAAAGGCTGAGTGTGGGCTAACGTGACAGCTTACACATCTCTGGGAGCACCAGACACAGGACAGTATGTACTCACTCACCAGACGTTTCACACAGGCCCCTATCAGGGTCTTATAAGACATATTTATGAAGCAAGAGACCTAAGAGAAGCCCCATTAGTGATGCATATGTACAAACTGCCCTCTTCCGGGACCACTGTCTTATACAAGGAAAAAGCTAGAAACTTCCAGGGGGTCAGGAAACACTCCTGCCCTACCTATACCCAGAGACCAGAAACATTAGGAAAACTGTGCCAGTATCCCAGAACCCACAATAAGCACAAGGCAGCAGAAGCCCATCACTGGAGAAATGTCAAGTGCAGTAATAAGACACAAATCCAACTCAACAGCTGACTGGAACGACTCAAAGTGGATACTAACTGCCTGTCTGATACAGGAGAGAGGTGCCATTTCTGAGCATAAATACTGTTTACCTCAGTCTCCAGTATTCTTTAACACACAATGTCAGGCATTAAATAAAAGATAAAAAATTTATCCGATGGCTTTATTAGCAGCCTGTACACAGCACAGAAAACAGTCAACTTGGAAGTAAGGTAGCAGAAATTATCCAAAAGGAAACACAAAGAAGATAAAAAGGACAGAGCATTCCAGATCTGTGCTATCATATCAAACATGTGCAATGGGAATCCCAGAAAGAGAAAAGAGAAGGAGATGGAAGGAATGTCTGAAGAGATAATGAATGGTCAGGAACTTTGCAAAATTAATGAAACAAACCACAAAGGCTTCTCCGATGGCTCAGCGAGTAAAGAATCTGCCTGCAATGCAGGAGACACAGGAAACATGGGTTCAATCTCTAGGTCAGGAAGATACTCTGGAGTAGGAAATGGCAACCCACTCCAGTATTCTTACCTGGAAAATTCCAAGGACAGAAGGACCTGGTGAGCTATAGTCCATGGGCTCGCAAATAGTCAGACATTACTGAGGATGCATGCATAGGTCATAGGCATAATCACACACAAAAGAAGCTCCAACAACTCCAAACAGGATAAACATACACACATACACAGACACACACACACACACATAAACACATACACACAGACACACACACACACACCCCTCTCTAGACATATTGTAGTCAAATTGCTGCAAATCAAAGCCAAAGGAAAATTTTGAAGACAGCAGGAAAAAAATTATTTTAAAGTATTTTAAAAAACATATCATAGCAGCTATATTCCACACTGTGGCTTGACAGTTACAAGTAATAAAACAACAGGAATAACTAATACTTACTGAGTACTTATTACATGTGAGAAACTCTTCTAAATTTAATACCCCTTTAATACCTTAAATTAATATTGAAGATATTAAATGAAGTACATTTAATAATTTATTTTACAGATGAATAAACTGAGATACAAAGAAGTTAAATAAATTCCTCAGGACCACACAGTTAAAATCTGTGGCATCAGGGTTCGGGTCCCAGCAGTATGACACCAGGGTCCATACTCTTAATCACTCCATCATTCTGTTTTGGTCAAGACCTTTATCTCCACCCCATGATGGTACCATAAACAACCATAATTAATACATCATGAGTGCCACTAACATACACATCTTGCCCCATCTGTGCTCCTAAAAAAGAAAGCAACACTAATGGAAGGAAGAAGAGTCACTTATTCTATTATACTATGGTTGGCCATGAATGTTAGCCTAGTTTATACAATTCCTTCTGAATTACGTAAATACTTCTGTGCAAGAAGAAATCTGGACTTTAAATGTACTGCATGAACTGCTGGTGCTGAACTATAACTACCTGTCCCTACAAGGGCACTCCCTTTAGAGACTACTTCTCTCCTTTAAAGGGCAGTGAACATAACAGTATCAAGGGAAAATTTGTTACTATTTCTAAATTGTCTATGCTCACAGCAGGCAAGCTTTAGGCAGAAATTCTGCCATAGTATTATGATTAATTTATTTTTAATAAGCTTTATTTTAGAATAATCTTAGATTTGCAGAAAAGTTACTAGAGTTCCCAAAAACCTCTCATCCAGTTTTCCTTATTAATATCTTCTATCACTATAGTGTATTTGGCACACCTAAGAATCCAACATTGTTACATTACTATTAACTAAACTCCTGAGTTTAATCAAATTTCACTAATTTTTCCATTCATGTCCTTTTTCTATTCCATAGTCCTGTTCAGGATACATTGAGTTACCACATCTCCTGAATTTTCTGTAGTTTGTGACAGTTCCCTTGTTTTCCGTGACTTTGAATATTTTGAGGAACAATGACCAGTTTCCAGTTTGGGCTTGTTGAACGCTTTTCTCATTGCTGGAGTGGGATGATGGATTCTGGAAAAACATAGCACAGAGGCAGCAAGTGCCATTCTCACTGCATCCCAGCAGGGCTATCTGAGAGCCACAAGACTGGTGATGTGAGCCTCCACCGCTCGGTTAAGGTAGTGTTTGCTGGGTTTCTTCATTGTGAGGTTACTTTTCCCTTTCATTCCCTATTCTCTGAAATGCAAAAAAGTGAGAGTATCTTAGGAGCAGAGGATGGAAATTAAGGTCCACCTTTTGAAAGAAGGAGTAGCTACATTTATTATTTGAAATTCTTCTATAAGAAAGCATTGTGTCTTCTCCCCCATTTGGTGAATTTATATTTAAATTATTATTTAATACAGGGTAAAATGATTAGACAAAGTACATGTTTTTAGCTGAGATTTCACTCTCTTAAAGCCAAGGAACAAGTTCCTAGTCCAGTTTTCAGTGAAAAGAAAAGAAACAAATTTAAAGTGTCACAGCTGAGAAACAATTTTGCCCGTTATGTATAACATTAACGGTAAGATAGAAGCAAAGATCATCCAAGGAATGCGCTGAATGAAGGAATACAGAACAGGACTTGGTATGTTCATCACTGTGCAACCACAGTGCGTCCATCTGCCTTCTTCCCTCTGTCCCCCCTCCTCTCTTCTCCTTCAGGGTGGAAGGTGAGCAGGGTGGAAAGAAGAAAAGGAAGCGCGTGAAACTGGTGTTCCTCTTTATAACAACGCAAAGACACTGCGTGCTGTTGTCTACTAGATCTGCCAGAATTTACACCTCTAGAGGCCAACGAAGTCATGATAACCAGACATGCTAAAATAAGAATTTCAATTATTCTTGATCAGATTATAAATAATTTCTCAGATAATTTATCCTTCCATCCAATCAGTTAGACCCCAGAAAACAGAACATCTTGGAACAAGGAGCTCACCTCATGGTAAAATGAATGTGAAAGTGCCTAGGAAACTCCACACCCAGAAGACCTGTACTCAAAAGCTACAAAAGATGAGGGTTTCAGAGAACAACTAAAACAACAAGAGAAAAGGCGTTCAAAAAACTATTAAAAGGAGAAGAAATCAAAGGGATGAAGAAACAGAAGGAGAAGGAAAACTAGATAACCTTCACAACTATTTCAAAGAAATCATTGGTAAGAAATGTGTTAAGAGTCAATTTTTTTTCAAGCAGGCTAAATTGTAACTACCGTAACAAGTATAAACACATCTAAGGAAGTGTGATCTGTTTGTACAGTACAGAAACGGCCTCAAACTTTTTTAGTGTCTAGATTTGCCCAGGAAAAAGGTATTCAATCAAACAGTCTGCTAATCACAAATATTCTGTTTCTTTTTCTTGCTCAGCCTAGGCCTACTCTTTCCTGGCTCATAACTCCACTGTTCATACGGTTCTAACTGGTCTTAGAATTTCTAACATTCTACCATCATATGTCTTCATGTTTTCTGGCTTCACCTAAAATCTTCCCTCCCATCTTCTTAACCTTCAATTAAACATAGGCTTCACCTAAAGTGAAAGTGAAAGTGAAGTCGCTCAGTCCTGTCCGACTCTTTGCGACCCCATGGACGGTAGCCTACCAGGCTCTGCGGTCCATGGGATTTTCCAGGCAAGATTACTGGAGTGGGCTGCCATTTCCTTCTTTAGGCTTCACCTAAAAGTAACCACAAATCTGCAAACTTTTAAAAAAAAACGTTAACTTTAGAGTTTATAAGATACTTTTTCTCTTATTCCCTCACTTGACTTTCATAATAGTAAAAACACCATAGTGTATTATCATCTTACAGATGAAGTAAGGGGAACTTATTACGTGGCTGAAGTTACCATAGCTATTTTGTTACTCCTTCACAAAGGAGTAAGACCTTCACAAAGTCACCTCAAATGAAGATCTGAATTCACATGGTAGTTCAGTATATTGTAATTTCTAATAATACAAGAATGAATATGAAAATGCCTAGGAAACGCCACATGTATTTCTCCTTCAACAAATTCAATATATATTTTATGGTTCTCCTACATGACTTCTCTGTACAAGTAATTCTTTTGAAATGCTATCTTCCTTCAGCTTCTTCTGACACACTATTAACACTATTCCTTTGTCTCTAGCTATTCCTTCTCATTCTCATTCTAAGGTCCTATCTTTTTACAGCTAATAAAAGTTAGGATCTGACTATGGCTTTTTTTCATGTTATATGTTCTTCCTGGGCAATCTCACCCAAAGTCTAAGTTTCAATTATATTCTGACTCCCAGAAGCACATGTCTGGTCCTAAATTATATTCCCAACTCAAGACTCTTATTTTAATTAGATTGAACTTATATTCAAAGTTAATGTGGCAAAAATTAAAGTCATAATC
This sequence comes from Bison bison bison, assembly GCF_000754665.1. Lineage (NCBI taxonomy): Eukaryota > Metazoa > Chordata > Mammalia > Artiodactyla > Bovidae > Bison > Bison bison. The sequence continues at coordinate 1,166,898 of NW_011494858.1, forward strand.
TATGTTTTTAAAACTTGCTTTTTCTCATATATCTCCTATCCCATCTATCTACATGCCCTATCCAGAAATCAGAGTCACTCAGATTCTATTGGCTCTGCAACAAATCATCGTCCCTACTCTACCTCTAAATAGCTATCAAGTCAGTCTCCTTCTTTCTATCCTCATCACCTCTGATGTAGCTCAGATTTTAGCATCTCTCCCACCTGAACTCCTGCTCTACTACACAGTAAGCTTCTGAACACTAATTTCACCCTTTAATTTATCTTTTGTCTTGCTGCTGAAAAGATTCTTTCACAACACCAAGCAGATCAATTTACCAGGCCCTACCCTCAATTATCAAAACCAAACACTGAGAGCACCCTCCTGCCCCCAAACTGACATCCCACAGGGTAAGTCCAAAGGCCTTTGCAACTCAAGACCCTCAGTGATCTGAATCAAGGTTATCCTTCCAGCATCATTTCCTTCCACTTTGCTTTACAACTTCCATTTCACTGATGCAACCCATACTTTCAGTAAATCAAACTCCTGAAGTTTCTTAAACACATAATGACAGTGCTATTCAACAGAACTTTCTGTGATGATGTGTATGCTCTATAGTCATCCTATACACTACTGGTCACATGTGGGTAACTGGCAATTTAAAACACAACATGGCGACTAATGTACTGAGTTTTTTATTTTATTCAATTATAATTAATTTAAATTTACATTGTCACATGTAGCTAGTGGCTTCCGTTTTATAGACGGCGACTCTTTATGTTCTCTGTATCTCTGTATCTTGGGATATGTCCCTCTGTCCAGAATATTCCTTTATCTTTCTTTAGCCCTTAATTCCTGGAATGGTAATTTTCTATTCATCTTTCAAGTCTCAATGCAATGACTTTTTTTATACTAAGTCTTCTTTGTCTCATCAACTCTTATAACCCCTTTCCCCAAAAGAAGTACAATTTATCATATTGTGCATATTATGGTCATTCTTTCAAGAAATATTTATTCAGCATCTGTTATGTGTTAAATGCTGTGCAAGGCACTGAGGAACAGAAGAAGATAGTGAAGTCACTCAGTTGTGTCCGACTCTTTGCGACCCCATGGACAGTAGCCAACCAGGCTCCTCCGTCCATGTGATTTTCCAGGCAAGAATACTGGAGTGGGTTGCCATTTCCTTCTCCAGGGGATCTTCCCGACCCAGGGA
>NW_011494858.1:1168189-1190293 GCF_000754665.1 Bison bison bison
ACTGCAAGTATCCACCAATACTAGTCTCTGAACAATGCTACATTTGTTTACATCTCGATGCCTTTTCACATGCTTTTCCTTTTGTCTGACATTCTCTCCTTTGCCTTCTCTACTAGATAAAGTCTTTTTTGCTTTAAGATTCAGGTCAAGAGTCAATTCCTCTGGTAAGTCTTCATTAATACCTAGTGAGCCTCTTCTCTGCTCTCTGAAGTCCCACCAGAGGGACTAAAAACAAGGGATACTGGCTCGCAATTCACTTTTCTTATAGTATCTTTGTTGAACCTGGGCCTCCTGCATTGACAGGAGGCTTCTTTACCACTAGCACTGCTGTGTGTATGTATGTGTATGTGTTATGAAGGCTTCCCTGATGGCTCAGAGGGTAAAGAAGCTGTCTGCAATGCAGGAGACATAAGAGACTTGGGTTTGATCCCTGGGTCGGGAAGATCCCCTGGAGAAGGGCATAGCAACCCACTCCAGGATTCTTGTCTGGAGAATACCATGCACAGAGGAGCCTGGTGGGCTATAGTCCATAGGGTTGCAGAGTCAGACATCACTGAAGCGACCTAACACGCACACAAGCATATATATATACAACTCTGACTTTTCACCCGAGTCTTATAGGCAAATTCCCGTTTACTATTTTGGTAAGTGGACATATTCCAAAAGACCTACATGCAAGTCAAACTGAACACATTCAAAACGTATTTAACTTATCCCAAAATACCTGAGCCATCTCCTGGGTCCCTGTCTCTTTAGGGGACCAATACCTACAGGTAAAAAAAAATGTTTTAAACATTCTGAAACCAAGTACCATAAATGTTAAACATTGTTCACTTTTACTCAAAGCACTACAGCCACCTATCATTATTTTAATCTTGCACCACTTGTCCTCTTAAATCAAACTAAACTTAAGAATCATGACATGACCACTTAAAAAATTTGGTTATATATACTCAGAAGAGTTTTAAACCAAAAAAACATTAATATCTTTCAGTGAGTTTCACAGAGCAAAACCAAAATTACTCAAAAGTTTCTAATACATTACTTTTATTCTGTCTTATCCCATTATTCACAATGCTTATACGAATATAAATTAAATACAACAAATGATAACAAAATACCAGGAGAAAAAAAAAAACATATGGATGATATAATAGTGTCCCACCCCCAAAAATGTATTTGTTGCACTGAACTGTGAAAGTTCCATACAAATGTGAAAGTAAAGAATCATAAATTAACTTAAAATGATGGTCAGGAGTTCTACTTCCAACTTCCAGGCTTGTTTCTAATCTTAAGTGGAAAACTATAAAGCCTTCCCACTTAAGTACGAGTGCTAATTTTTCATTAATACCCTAGAAGAGGTTAAAGAAATTCTGTTTATAGTTGGCAGAGGCATTTATAGGACAGAGATGTTGAATATTGTCATATTTTTTCTCTATTGAGATAATCATATAATCATATTATATGATATGATAATGAGATATTATATGATATCATATCATATTATATGATCTGATAATGAGATAATCATATAGGTGTTTGTTTTGGTTAATATGGTGAATTACACTGACTGATTTTAGAATCTTAAATAAATCTTGCATTCTAGAAAAAAATTGGTCATGATAATTACATATATTCTATATTGTTCAATTTGATCTGCAAATATTCTGTTGAGAATTACTGCATCTATGTTAATAACAAGGAATACTGGCTTGCAATTTACTTTTCTTGTAGTATCTTCATCAGGCTTTCCTATCAGGATAATGTAAGTAATAATTTGGGAGCTTCTAGAAAAAGCTTGTGTAGAAACATGTGAGGCTTTATTTGCTCAAATCTTGTACACTTCCAGAAATGTCTGATTTTGTGACTGGCTCTTGAGAACTGAACTCTTGGAATGTTCTAAAAAAGTTGTTTTGCACATTTGAAGCCTTGAACTGCACTGTACCAATTTGATTTGTCTAGACAGTTTGTGCAAACAATGTGGTTTATAGTGAATACTTATTTTCAGTTACTACAGTGATCCCTGCAAAAACCCTAGATTATTAGAATCAAGCAAGATTCCCTGGTAGATAATACTTATACATACTGCTTTTGCATAGTTTGCTGTTTTTAAAAAAATGTAGGTATGAGTATGACTTCTGGTCCTGTGGATCCATCTAGCAAATCACTAAACCTGGAGGTGATCTTGGGGACACGCAACACAGTGTGATACTGGGGGCCGTCAACAGACATTAGCAGTATTTTTTCCTTACATACTTAGCATCGTTCACCAGTGAAGCCATTTGGGCTTGAAATTTTCTTTATGGGAAGTTTTTTCTCCCTTAGTTAATAGACTTTATCTTTTAGAGAAATTTTAAAGTTTATAGAAAAATTGAGCAGAAAGTTCAGGGAGCTCTTGTACAGAGCCTCCCTTTTGAGTTTCCCCTATTAATATAGTAACTGAGCGACTGAACTGAACTGAACAGGTTGCATTAGTGTGGTACATTGCTACATCTATGAACAAATCTTAACACGTTATTTCTAGCTAAGATTAATAGTTTAGAGTTCACTCTCCGTGTTGTACAGTTCTATGGGACTTAACAAATGCATAATGTCATGTATCCACCATCACAATCATATCATCATACAGAAGAGTTTCACTGCCCTAAAAATCCACTATGCTCCATCTACTCATCCTTGCCTCCTTCTCAAAGCCAAGTCCCTGGCAATTATTAATATTTTTACTGTCTCTACAGTTGTGTATTTTCCAGAAATCAACTTTTCAGATTGATTTCTATCACTGGGCAATATGTATGTAAAGTTTTTCATGTCTTTTTAAGGCCTGATAGCACATTTCTTTTCTCAAGGAATGATATTCCACTGCATGAATATGCCACAATCTGTTTATCTATCTGCCCACTGAACAACTTTTGGTTGCTTTCAAATGTTGGTAGTTGGTTTCTGTGTGGATACAGGCTTCAAGTAAATAGCAAGGATATGATTGTTGAACCACATTTTAACACTAGGCTTAGCTTTCTAAGAAACTGCCAAACTATATTCCAGAGAGGCTGTACCACGTTGCATTCCTACCAGCAACAGTTCTTGTTGCTCCACATCCTCGTTGGCACTTGCTACTATCAGTGTTTTAGATTTTAGCCATTTTAATAGGTATGTAATAGTATTTGTTTATGTTTACACTTGCAATTACCTAATGACATAAAATATTGAGCATCTTTCCATATATGCTTATTTACCAACACTGTATCTTCTTTGGTGAGGTGCTGCTTCATATCTTTTGCCAATATTTAAACTTGAGTCCTTAGTTTTCTTCAGTTCAGTTCAGTCACTCAGTCATGTCCAACTCTTTGCGACCCCATGAACCGCAGCACACCAGGCCTCCCTGTCCATCACCAACTCCCAGAGTTTACCCATATTCATGTCCATTGAGTCGGTGATGCCATCCTATCATCTTACCCTCTGTCGTCCCCTTCTCCTCCTGCCTTCAATCTTTCCCAGCATCAGAGTCTTTTCAAATGAGTTAGCTCTTCGCATCAGGTGGCCAAAGTATTGGAGTTTCAGCTTCAACATCAGACCTTCCAATAAACACCCAGGGCTGATCTCCTTTAAGATGGACTGGTTGGATCTCCTTGCAGTCCAAGGGACTCTCAAGAGTCTTCTCCAATACCACAGTTCAAAAGCATCAATTATGTGCTCAGCTTTCTTTATAGTCCAACTCTCACATCCATACACGACCACTGTAAAAACCATAGCCTTGACTAGATGGACCTTTGTGGATAAAGTAATGTCTCTGCTTTTTAATATGCTGTCTAGGTTAGTCATAACTTTCCTTCCAAGTAGTAAGAATGTTTTAATTTCATGGCTGCAATCACCATCTGCAGTGATTTTGGAGCCCCGAAAAATAAAGTCAGCCACTGTTTCCACTGTTTCCCCATCTATTTGCCATGAAGTGATGGGACTGGATGCCATGATCTCAGTTTTCTTACTGTTGAGTTTTAAGATTTCTTTATACATTCTGGGTTTAAGTCCTTTATCAGATCCTTTCATTCTCTTTAACAATGTCTTTTACAGAGAAGTTTTTAATTTTAATAAAGTCCCACTTAATAATTTTCCTTTAATGAATGGTTTTTTTGATGTTATATCTTAAAACTTGTCATGCAATCAAAGATTACATAGATTTTCTCCTATCTTCCAGAAGTTTTGCTGTTTTGCATTTTATATTTAGGTGTATGACGCGTTATTTTTATGAAAGATAAAAAGTTTGTGTCTAGATTCATTTCTTTGCATGTGGCTGTCCAGTAGTTTCAGTACCATTTATTGCAAAGACTATCTTTTCTCCACTGAACTGTCTTTGTTCCTTTGTCAAACATCAGCTCACCATATTTGTGTGGATCTATTTCTAGGCATTCTAATTAGTTTTGCTGATCTATTTGTCTATTGCCAATGCTACACTCTCTTCATTACAATAATTTTATAGTTAGTAAATCTTGAATTTGGATAGCATCAGTCTTACAACTTATTCTTCTTCAATAATATGTTTGCTCTTCTGGGTCTTTTACCTTGCATAAACCTTAGAATCAGTTTGTAAACACACATAAAATAACATGCTTGGGTTTTAACTGAGATTGCATTGACTCTATAGACCAAACTGCTGCTACTGCTGCTAAGTTGCTTCAGTCGTGTCCGACTCTGTGCGACCCCATAGATGGCAGCCCACCAGGCTTCCCCTTCCCGGGGATTCTCCAGGCAAGAACACCAGAGTGGGTTGCCATTTCCTTCTCCAATGTATGAAAGTGAAAAGTGAAAGTGAAGTCGCTCAGTCGTGTCCGACTCTAGCGACCCCATGGACTGCAGCCTACCAGGCTCCTCCGTCCATGGGATTTTCCAGGCAAAAGTACTGGAGTGGGGTGCCATTGCCTTCTCCGATAGACCAAACTGGGGAGAACCAATTTCTCCAAAATATTGTCTTCATAGCTGAACACAGAACCTCTGTTTTTTAGTTCTCCTTTGCTTGTGCTCATCAGAATTTCACTGTTTTCTTCATTTAGATCTTGTATGTATTTTGTTAGACTTATACCTAGGAATGAATTTCTTTCTATTTCTCTTTTTCTTTAGCCATGAACATACTGATTATTGTTACTGTTGTTGTTCAGTCGCTTAGTCATTTCCAACTCTGAGACTCCATGAACTGCAGCATGCCAGGCTTCCCTGTCCTTCAGCATCTCCCGGAGCATGCTCAAACTCATGTCCACTGAATCGGAAATGATATCATTTCGGAAATGACATCCTAAAGGAAATCAGTCCAACCATCTTGTCCTCTGTCATCCCCTTCTTCTCCTGCCTTCAGTCTTTCCCAGAATCAGGCTTGTTTCTAATGAGTGAGTTCTTCGCATCAGGTGGCCAAAGTATGAGAGTTTCAGCTTCAGCATCAGTCCTTCCAATGAACATTCAGGACTGATGTCCTTCACAATTGACTGGTTTGATCTCCTTGCAGTCCAAGGGGCTATCAAGAGTCTTCTCCAACAGCACAGTTCAAAAGCATCAATTCTTCGGCACTCAACCTTTTTTATGGTCTCATATCCACACATGACTACTGGAAAAACCATAGCTTTGACTAGTTGGATCTTTGCTGGCAAAATAATGTCTCTGCTTTTTAATATGCTGTCTTGGTTTGTTACAGCTTGTCTTCCAGGATCAATTATCTTTTAATTTCATGGCTGCAGTCATCATCTGGAGTGATTTTAGAGTTCAAGAAAATAAAGTCTCTCACTGTTTCCCCATCTATGTGCCATGAAGTGATAGGGACTCGATGCCAGGATCTTCACGTTTCTGAACGATGAGTTTTAAGCCAGCTTTGTCACTCTCCTCTTTCACCTTCATCAAGAGGCTCTTTAGTTCCTCTTCGCTTTCTGCCATAAGGGTGGTATCATTTGCATATCTGAGGTTATTGATATTTCTCCCAGCAATCTTGATTCTGGCTTGTGCTTCATCCAACCTGGCATTTTCCATGATGTACTCTGCATCAACAAAGGTCCGTCTAGTCAAAGCTATGGCTTTTCCAGTAGTCATGTATGGATGTGAGAGTTGGACTATAAAGAAAGCTGAGTGCCAGTGAATTGATGCTTTTGAACTGTGGTTTTGGAGAAGACTCTTGAGAATCCATTGAACTGTAAGGAGATCAAACCAGTCAAAAGGAAATCAGTCCTGAATATTCACTGGAAGGACAGATACTGCAGCTGAAACTCCAATACTTTGGCCACCTGATGTGAAGAACTAACTCCCTAGAAAAGACCCTGATGCCGGGAAAGATTGAAGGCAGGAGGAGAAGGAGACAGCAGAGGAGGAGATAGTTGGATGCAACCAACTCAATGGACATGAGTTTGAGCAAGCTCCAGGAATTTGTGATGGACAGGGAAGCCTGGCACGCTGCAGTCCATGGGGTCACAAAGAGTCAGAATGAGCGACTGAACTGACCTGACTCGACATAGAAGTTAAATAAACAGGGTGACAATATACAGTCTTAATATACTCCTTCCCCAGTTTGGAACCAGTCTGTTGTACCATGCCTGATTCTAACTCTTATATCTTGATTTGCATACAGATTTCTCAGGAGATAGGTAAGGTGGTCTGGTATTCCCATCTCTTTAAGAATTTTCCACAGATTGCTGTGATCCACACGATCAAAGGCTTTAGCGTACATGAAGCAGATTTTTTTTTCTGGAATTCTCTTGCTTTTTAAAATGATTTTAATTGCTAATTCAATTGCTCATTGTTGGTATATAGAAAGCAATGGACTTTCACATAGTAACCTTGTATCGTATAACCTTGTTATAATTAGATTACAGGAATCTGGGGGTAGAGTCTTCAGAAATTTCTACAGGGACATTCATGTCATCTTTGAACAAAGACAGCTTTTTATTTCTTCTTTCCTAATATGTATACATTTTCTTTTCTTTTCCTGTCTGATTGAACTAGTAAGACTTCAAGACGTTAAAACTCTTTAAAGTACAAGTTCATTTCTAAAAATATTATAGATATAGACCTTGGTGGAATTCCTACCTGTGAAGTCAGCTGGTCCTGGACTTTTGTTTGTTGGCAGTGTTTAAATTATGATTCAATTTCAGTACCTGCAACTGGTTTGCTCGTATTTTCTATTTCTTCCTGGTTCAGTCTTGGGAGACTGTACCATTTTAAGAATTTATCCCTTTCATGAGAGACCTGGGTTCATTCCCTAGGTTGGGAATATCCCCTGGAAAAGGGAAAGGCTACCTACTTCAGTATTCTGGCCTGGAGAATTCCATGGACTGTATAGTCCATCAGTCACAAACGGTAGGACATGACTGAGCAACTTTTGCTTTCACTTCACTTTCTAGGCTATCCATTTTAGAAGTAACAGCTAGAACCAGACATGGAACAACAAACTGGTTCAAAATAGGGAAAGGAGTACAACAAGGCTTATATTGTCACGCTGCTTATTTAACTTATATGCAGAGTGCATCATGAGAAATGCCGTGCTGGTAAATCACAAGCTGGAATCAAGATTGCCAAAAGGAATATCAACAACCTCAGGTATGAAGATATATGCATGCATGCTAAGTCTCTCCAGTCTTCTCTGACTCTTTATGACCCTATGGACTATAGCCCACCAGGCTTCTCTGTCCCTGGGATTCTCCAGGCAAGAATACTAGAGTGGGTTGTTGTGCCCTCCTTCAGGTGACCTTCCCAACCCAGGGATTGAACCTGCATCTCTTGTATCTATCTACATTGGCAGACAGGTTTTTTACCTCTAGCACCACCTGGGAAGCCCCAGATATGCAGATGATACCACTCTAATGTCAGAAAGTGAAGAGGAACTAAAGTACCCCTCAGTGAAGGTGAAAGAGGAGAGTGAATAAGCTGGCTTAAAACTTAACATTCAAAAAACTAAAATCATGGCATCCAGTCCCACCACACCGTGGCAAACAGAATGGGGGAAAAGTGGAAGCAGTGACAGATTTTATTTTCTTGGCCTCCAAAATCACTGTGGACAGTGACTGCAGCCATGAAATTAAAAGACATTAGCTCCTTGGAAGGAAAGGTATGACAAACCTAAACAGCATGTTAAAAAGCAGAGACATTTTTCCAACAAACGTCTGTTTTTTCCATAATCAAAGCTATGGTTTTTCCAGTAATCATGTCCAGATGTGAGAGTTGGACCATAAAGAAGGCTGAGTGCTGAAGAACTGATGCTTTCAAATTGTGGTGCTGGGGAAGGCTCTTGAGAGTCCCTTGGATAGCAAGGAGACCGAACCAGTCAATCTTACAGGGAATCAACCCTGAATATTCATTGGAAGGACTGATACTGAAGCTGAAGCTCCAATACTTTGGCCACCTGATGTGGCAAGCTCACTCATTGGAAAAGACCCTGATGCTGGGAAGATTGAAGGCAAAAGTAGAAGGGGCAGCAGAGGATGAGATGGTTAGATGGTATCATTGACTCTATGGACATGAATCTGAGCAAACCTCATTAGAGAGTGAAGGATAGGGGAGCCTGGCCTGTTGCAGTCCATGAGATCACAAAGGGTCAGATACAACTCAGTGACTGAATAACATAATTGCTTGTAGTAGTCTCTTGGGGTCCTTTGTATTTCTGTGGTGTTGGCTGCAACTTATTTTTCATTCTAACTTTATTGATTTGGCTCTTTTCCCTTTTTTCTTGATGAGTCTGGCTAACGGTTTACCAATTTTATTTATTTCTTCAAAGAATCAGCTTTTAATGTTTGCTACTATTTTCTTCATTTCTATTTCATTTATATCTTTATGATTCTTTCCCTTCTACTAGATTTGGGTTTTGTCTGTTCTTCTTTCTCTAGTTGCTTTAGGCATAAGTTTACGTTGTCTCCTTGAGATTTTTCTTGTAAGATGTCAAATACGCATAAAGTTGTTCATAGTGATCTCTTACTATTCCTTTAATATCTGTAGAATCTGTAGAAATGAGACCTATCTCATTAGAGATTTTGTAATGTCTTCTCTTTTTTGCCTGATCAACGGTATGAGTAAAGTTTTACCAATTTCATTTCCTTCTCAAAGAACCATGTTGGCTTCACTAATTTTTATCTATTGGTTTTCTGTTTCATTGATTTCCTTCTTGATCTCTACTATATTATTTCTCCAGAAAAGTTCTCATTTCATTTGTTTTTCTTTTTCTACTTTAAGGTGAAGGCTGAGGTTACTGACTTGAGACTTTTCTTCTTTGCTAAAGAAGGTGTTCAGTGCTAAAAATTCCCCTCTAAGTATTGCTTTAACTGTATCCAAGTGATTTTAATACACTATGTTTTTATTTTCATTAAGTTCAAAATACTTTCTAATTTCCATATGAATTTCTTCTCTGGCTCTTGAGTGTTTAGAAATGAAAAGTAAGGTAAGGGGGGGAAAAAAAACTCAGCTGTAAATTTCTACATTACTCTTTGACATAGAGGAAGCACTAACTCTATTAAAAAAAAAGGTTAAGGATGGTATTCCAAGACTTAATACAGTTTCTTTCACTGTAACAAAGTTCTATATCTAAATGCTACACATACATTTTAAACCAAGATAACAAAAGTATTTTCACTAAATAGCACTTAAACAGTAAAAAATCTCTAACAGGAAACAAAAAGAAAGAGGTCAAAGAAGAGTGCAAAAATATCAGACGAGTTTTACCTCATGAGGTATGTAGGGGTAGGCATGACAATAGGATATGCTTTCAAAATAATTTACGTATACAAGAATGAACAAGGGGGCAAGAAAAGTGTCCAACAGTCAATCTGTAAACACATTAACATATATCTATATATTACAATACATGCAAACATTAAGAGTAGCATTATGATGACCAAACCAAAAGGAAACAAGACTCCTTTCAGAGAAATGTGTAAATTGTCTCGGAAATAATCTATTGTGAGACATACATTTCCAACCTGACTGACTTAAAGGATGAAACCTGAGTATAGTCTTATGCTCATTAACTCAACACTTGGGATCACCATTAAACATGTAACAATCTAACTTGTTTAGACTTCTACTGAGCTAAAAAGAAACTTTTCCCTTTTACAAAGGCATGCATAAAAGGAAGAAATATTACCTCAACAGGTCCAAATATAAATATTTTAGATGTAATCATTTCAGAAGGGCATTCACAGGCCAGCTTACTACATCTGAATCAATGAAAAAGCAATCTACTAAGTCTTAACAGTGGAAAAGGAAATGGCAACGCACTCCAGTATTCTTGTCTGGAAAATCCCATGGACAGAGGAGCCTGGTAGGCTACAGTCCTTGGGGTTACAAAGAGTCGGACACAACTGAGTCTTAACAGAGAACCACATATAAACCATACAGGGATGAAAACAGGCAGCATTCCCATCAGCCAGAGTACAGAAAATATGTAATACAAAAGGTATTTGATAGGGTCCTCAGAGAGGTCACACCTTAATAATGGGTCTAACTTAACCCTATAGTAAAGACTGATATACACATACTAGAATGAAACTTCAAAGCAAGAACTGAAAAACACCACCTGCTTCCAAGTAACTTGCTTTAGTGTCTGAACAAAGGCTAAAACTTTTTGTGATCTCAAAAACTAAAACAAATCAAGGTTCACAAGGTAGAGTGTAAATGTTATTCTACTTTTGCAAGGTTCCTTTAACAAGATATAGAACAATACTGACTCTATGCAGATTTTGATAATTTAAAGTTCATATTGTAATTCTTAGAGTAACTTAATAATGTAAAGTGATAAAGCTAAAATGCCAATACAGGAATCAATATAACATGCTGAATATTCAACTAACTCAAAATAAGGCAAGAAAGCTGCTTCAGAGACAAAACACAACTATAACAAAGAATAAACAAATAGTACAGTGGAAGACCTAAATTCAACCTTACCATTAAATAAACCAATATAATAGACTAAGCACACATGATTAAAATACAGAGATTGTCAGACTGAATAAAAGAATACCCAACTATACGTGCATACAAGAGATGCACCAGAAATAAAGTAACAGATAGAATGAACATAAGATATGTTACACGAACAGTAAGTTTAAAAGAGTAGTGACCACATCAATATCAAATAAAACAGCTCTCAAGGGAAGTATCACCGATACAGAAATTTTCATAATAAGAGGAGAAAAACAGCATGCACATATAACAATATAAAGGTATATATACCAACACTGCTTCAAATGATACCATCAAGCACCTTGATCCAACTGACAATTAAATTTACAAAACATTACTCCAACAACTGTAAAATATACATTCTTACAAATGCACAAAATGTTCTCCAACGTACACCACATACTGGACTGTAATACAGGCACACCTCAGAGATACTTGGAGTTTGGTTCCAGACCACCACAATAAAACAGATTAATGCAATAAAGCAAGCCAAACAAACTTTTTAGTTTCCTGGTTCATATGAAAGTTATGTTGACACTACACTGTAGCCTATTAAGTGTGCAAGAGCATTATATCTTAAAAAAACAATGTTAACTACACTAATTAAAGCATACTTAGTTGCGAAAAAATGTTGACCATCATCTGAGCCTCCAACAAGTCATAGTAGTAGCATCAAAGATCACAGGTCACCATAACAAATATGACAATAATAAAAAAAAGGTTGAAATATTATGAGAATTATCAAATGTGACACAGAGAGATTAAATGAGCAAATGATGTTGGAAAAGCAGCACTGACAGACTTGCTCAATGCAGACTTACCACAAAACTTCAGTTTGTTAAAAAAAAATGCAGTATTTGTGAAGAGCAATAAAGCAAAGTGTAGTAAAATGAGGTATGCCCATGTAAGTCTCATTACATTTTAAAGGGTAAAATCATGTACAGCAAAAAGAAATTAAATTAGAAAACAGTAACAATATACTTTTAAATAACTCACATGTCAAAAAAAAAAGAAATTTTTAAAAACACAAGAATATTTCAAACCAAATGACAATGCAAATACAGAATTTCACAATTTGTGGAATGCAGCTAAATCAGAGCTTAGATAGATATCAGTGTATTTAAATGCTTATGCTAAAAATGAAGGAAGGTTTAAAAACAATGATCTCAGTTTCTACCTTAAGGTGCTAGAAAGTGATTAAAAAATTAAGCTCAAAGTCAGTGGAGGGAAAGAATAAATATAAGAACATAAATCAAGAAAATAGAAAACAGACATTAAGAAAAATTAAGAATGCCAATTGTTGGCTTTCTGAACATTATTTAAATTGATAAGATCTTTCCAAGACTAGTAGGAAAATTAAAAAACATTAATTACCAACATAAGGAATAAAAGGTATCACTATAAATGTTATATAAGTCTAAATAAAAGAAAATCCCATTTCCTATAATGCTGAAGTAGTTTGATATGAACCAACCCTCCTACAGATAACAGTTTAAAGTTCCAGATGTCAAGATACTACACACACACACACACACACACACACACACACATATATATATATATAACAACTATCTTAGATGTCAAGATACTATATATATATATATATTATATACATATATGTATATACATATACATATACATATAAAAACAACTATTTCAAGGCACTAGAGGTTAACCAGAAGGAAAACTGGAAGATAATTGCCATCTGGAAAAAGCGAATGAGAATAATGGGTGAGTTTGCTGTTTTTAAGGCTTTTTATCAGAGTGTAGGGGCTTCCCTGGTGGCTCAGAGGTTAAAGCGTCTGCCTGCAATGCGGGAGACCTGGGTTCGATCCCTGGGTCAGGAAGATCCCCTGGAGAAGGAAATGGCAACCCACTCCAGTATTCTTGCCTGGAAAATCACATGGACGGTGGAACCTGGTAGGCTACAGTCCATGGGGTCGCAAAGAATCGGACACAACTGAGCAACTTCACTTTCACATCAGAGTGTAAGTTCCAGTAGATGCTCAGCAAAAAGGCTAGATTTGAAGAAACAGTCTTAGCTGCTGTTAAGTTAGACAACAGAATTAAGGACAACAATGGCAGCTGGAAACTGAGGAGGAATATTCTAGGAAGGAGAAAGGAAGTATACAAATTCTATGTATTAAACTATGCTTAAATCTCTGGGCTGACAACTAAACTACACATATAGTATCCAAGCAGCCTAGTGAGGACTAGACAAACTAAGCAAAGATTTCACCTACTATCCAATGTGAAAAAGAGAGTTTGGAGTCTTAATTTAGGCAAAACGAAACAAAATTCAAAACTCTTTAGAGGAATACAACAGAATACAACCTGTCCACAATGAATCATTCACAATATGAAGGAGATAACCCAAAATTACATTAAAATGTGGCCAATAAAGGCAATCAGTGCAGGTCTGACCCTAAAATGACCCAGACAATAGAGCTATCTGACACGGATTTAAAGTAGCTGTTACGACTATGTTCATAATGAATAAACAGATGAGGAAATCTGCGCAAAGGAGGAGAAAATAAAAAAATTTAAAAACAGGTGTATTAGAATTGAAAATTTCAGTATCTGAAATGAAAATTTCATTGAATGGGTTTTAAAAAACAAATTAGAAATGTCAGAAGAATGAGTCAGTTAGCTTCAAGACATATTAATAACTATTAAATAACAACCCACTCCAGTATTCTTGCCTGGAGAATTCCAAGAACAGAGGAGCCTGGTGGGCTACAGTTCATGTGATCACAAAGAGTCAGACACGACTGAGTGACTAACACACATTCATCTAAAACTCAGAAAGGAAAAATGAGTTAAAAAATTAACAGAGATTCAGTGGACTATGAAACACTATCAGGGGATACACAAACAAGTAAACTGAAGTCCCAGGATAAGAAAAGTGAAAGAAAATCTTTTTGAAAAAATAATGGTTGAAAATTTCTCCAATAATTGAAAAATAGAAATGTAAATATAAAAATACAAATGAGGTTCAAGAAACACAGTGAACTCCATGTAAGAAGGCAAATCACACTTAGACACAGCAGAGTAAAACTACCTTGAAAAAAAGGAAAGGAAAAGAAAAATTACATGCAAGTAAAAAAATGATACGAATCATAACTTACTTCTTATCAGAAACAATATAAGTCAAAAGAAAATAGAATAACACCTTTAAAGAACTGAAATAAAAGAGTAATAGAATATTATGAACTATGTATGCTGAGAAATGCAACAACACAGATATATAGGAAACTCCTTAAAAATACAACAGATGAAAACTAAAACAAGATAGATTAAAAAATATAAATAGCTTTTAATATATCAAAGGAATTAAATTTTTTTATTAATTTCAATAAAGACAACTTCAGGCTAGAAAGCTTCACCAGTGAATTCCATCAATGATGGAAGGAATAAATAAAATCAATCTTATACAAACTTTCTAGGGACACAGAGGAGGAAGGATATTTCCCTACCCACTGTAGTAGATTTCTATAACCACAACACCAAAACTTAAAAAAATATTTTAAAAAATTACAGAACAATATACTCCATCAGTTCAGTTCAGTTCAGTCGCTCAGTCATGTCCGACTCTTTGCGACCCCATGAATCGCAGCACGCCAGGCCTCCCTGTCCATCACCAACTCCCGGAGTTCACTCAGACTCACATCCATCGAGTCAGTGATGCCATCCAGCCATCTATCCTCTGTCGTCCCCTTCTCCTCCTGCCCCCAATCCCTCCCGGCATCAGAGTCTTTTTCAACGAGTCAACTCTTTGCATGAGGTGGCCAAAGTACTGGAGTTTCAGCTTTAGCATCATTCCTTCCAAAGAAATCCCAGGGCTGATCTCCTTAAGGATGGACTGGTTGGATCTCCTTGCAGTCCAAGGGACTCTCAAGAGTCTTCTCTAACACCACAGTTCAAAAGCATCAATTCTTTGGCGCTCAGCCTTCTTCACAGTCCAACTCAATAAAAATCCTAGGTATCAAACCTGGACTGGCAACTCGTTTCTTACATGATATTTTACATGTTTCAATGCCATTCTCCCAAATCTTCCCACCCTCTCCCTCTCCCACAGAGTCCATAAGACTGTTCTATACATCAGTGTCCAGGTTCGATGCACGATACTGGATGCTTAGGGCTAGTGCACTGGGACGACCCAGAGGAATGGTATGGGGAGGGAGGAGGGAGGAGGGTTCAGGATGGGGAACACATGTATACCTGTGGCAGATTCATTTTGATATTTGGCAAAACTAATACAATTATGTAAAGTTTAAAAATAAAATAAAATTAAAAAAAAAAATCAAAAATCCTAGGTATCTTTAATCCAGTAATCTTTAAGAAGATACTACATCATGATCAGCTAAGAATTGTTCCAGGAATACATTTCAAACTTATATTTGAAAAATCAATCAATGAAATTCACCGTATTAATTGAGGAAAAGGCAAATACTATATGATACAATCTAGTAAATGCAAAATAAGCCTCCAGTATAGTTTGATATCCATTTACAACAAAAAATATTTAGAAAACGAGGACTAGAAGTTACTCAACCTGATAAGAAATCTATGAAAAGCTCATAGCTAACACCATAGTATATACTGAATATTAGGAAAGACTGAATGTTCTCACTAATACCAGGAAAAAAGGAAGAATGTCTGTTCAACACAGTACTAAATGTCCTGCCAGGAAAATAAACTATAAAAAAAATCAAAGGCATACAAACTGGTAGGAAAGAACTGCTTCCATAAACGACAGACTATTTAGCTAGACCGTGCCAAGAAATCAACAAATAAACCTGTTAGGACCGGTAAAACAACTGAAGAAGGTCTCAGTATACAAAATCAATAGACAAATATCAATTATGTTGTTCTTTGCTAACTGCAAACTGGGAAACAAAATTAAAAAGTTCACGTATCACAGGATCAAAAAACAAAGTACTCAGGAATACATTTGGCATAAGGCATGCAATACCTTTACACTGAGAGCTTTAAAACACTGGTGCAAAAAATAAAAGAATAAATAAATGAAGAGATCTTAACATTTTCAGAGACAGAAGATAATATTAAGATGTCAATTTTCTGCAAACTAATTTATGGATTCAAGTCTCCCAGTCATATTCCCTGCAAAGTTTTCTTTTTTAAATAAAATATGACAGGCTGATTCTGAAATTTATATAGAAATGGAAAGACCTAGAATAACCAAAACAATCTCAATAAAAAACTAAATGAAGGATTTGTATTACTTTGTTTAGACATTTACTATAAAGTTATAGTATTCGATATAGTGTTGTACCAGCATAAAAATAAAAAAATACATCACACAGAGTCCAGAAATAAATATTTATCATCAGCAAAGATGACACAGCAACAATGGGTAAAGAGAAATTTGTCCATAAATGGGGTTGAAACAACAGTATAGCTATACAGAAAGAAACCTGTTGCAATCCCTACCTCAGAGCATATATATAATTTTAAATCAAGATAATTTCTTAGCCTAAACATAAAAGCCAAAGCTGTACAACTTTTACAGGAACACCCAGCAGAACAGTTCTATGACCAACAGGTAGGTAAAGACGTTTCACACAGATCCTAGATTGTATCAGTAACAAGCATGCCTGACTCTATATATGTTACAGGGTCCACAAAACAGAAAAAGAGCTTACCTAATATATTGTTATAAACTATTTTCAAAGAATGTATATTTTTATATATTTAAGCATTTCACATAAAAAGTTCAGAGCTCCCAGTTGCTTACTTTTCCTTTTTTGTCCTTTCCTGCAATGAAAGGACTGAGTAATTCCATGCTATCTGAAGACTTAGTTATCTAAACTAACACTATGGCTGGAAAGGACTCATCCAGTAACTACTCACTGTTACAGCAGAACTCCATATCCTTGAACTGTGGGTTATACAATCATAGATCAGCACTGCTTTGAGATTTGCATATAACAATGCTGTGTTCTTTTTATTGTTGAATAATAATTCCACCAAATGGTTTGCAAATTCATTGACTCTGAAATGTATTTGAGTTGTTTCCAGTTTTTGACAGTTATGAATAGTGCTGCTCTATTCATTTGAACTGTGGTGTTGGAGAAGACTCTTAAGAGTCTCTTGAACTTCAAGGAGATCAAACCAGTCAACGCTAAAGGAAATGAACCCTGAAGATCCCATGGAAGGACTGATGCTGAAGTTGAAGCCCCAATACTTTGGCCATCTGATGTGAAGAGCCGACACACTGGAAAAGACCCTGATGCTGGGAAAGACTGAAGACAGGAGGAGAAGGGGACAACAGAGGATGAGATGGTTGATGGCATCATCAACTTGATGGACATGAGTTTGTGCAAACTCTGGGAGATGGTAAGGACAAGGAAGCCTGGAGAGCTGCAGTCCATGGAGTTGCAAAGAGTCAGACACGACTGAGTGACAGAACAACAATTCATTTACATATGAGATTTTATGCTATAAGTTTTCATTTCTCTAGGAATGTCTAAAAATAGGATCGCTGAGACTTACATAAAATTATGTGTAACTTTATAAAAAACTGCCAAATGTTTTCTAAACTGGCTATACCATTTGCATAACCATCAGTAATGTTTGAGAATTTCAGTTCCTCTGCATCACTGAGAGCACTGACTTGTCAGTATTTTTAAAATTTACCCATTCAAGTAGGTGTGAAATGGTACTCACTGTGGCTTTAATTTGCATCTCCCTAGTGAGCAAAAGTGCTGAACATCTTTTCATGTGTTTACTTGCCACTTGCATGCTATCTTTGGTGATGTGTCTGACATGGTGTTCAAGATGTGCTGCCCTCAAAAGTGGCACCCTGACATACTGAATATTTCAAGCTGAAGTAATCTGAGATACGAAATGCATAGGAACAACTTTTTGACTTTCCTCTGAAGCAGGTCACCTTGTGTGAAAAGTGCCTTTCTTATAGCTAGAGGGAGAGAAAAGGCACATCCTTATCTCCAAAGATTAGGGACCACAGAACACTATCTGAACAAAGAGGCCTTGCTCGGTTTTCCCCAGTTTGCTACACTTGGTACAACTGTTCTATCACATCTTTCCAAGACTTTCCACTCTTCACCAAACCAAGAATAAAAACACTCAAGTCATTTCTGCAGGTCTTCATTTATTTAGGAAGGCACCTACATTGTATAAAACTAATGCTAAATAAATAAGTATGCTTTTCTCTTGTTAATCTGGCTTTAGTTACAGTGGTACCAGTTGAGAACTCAAAAAGATAGAGGAAAAAGATACTTCAGTTCAAATCTTTGCTCTTTAAAAAAGTAGGTTATTTTCTTATTGTTAAGTTTTGATATGACTTTATGTAGTCTGAATACTATATCCCCCTTTGCTGGATATGTGACTTTCAAATGTTTTTTCCAGTCTATTGTATTTTTTTTTCATTCTCTTTATTAGTGTTTTGCACAGATAATTTTTTAAATGAAATCTAATTAATCATGTATTGTTTTATGGATGATTTTGGTGTCATATCAAAGAACTCTTTCCCTAACTAAGGTCACTACTGCACCTCTGTCAAAAATCACTGGCCATACTGTGCGGGTCTAGTTTTATTCTCATCTATTAATCTATGGATCTGACCTTTTGCCACTAATGTACTAGATTACTTTAGCTAAACTGGGTAGTGGAAGTCCTCTTTTAAAATACTGTTTTAGATATTCCAGCTCCTTTAGCTTTCCACATAAAATGTTAGAATTTCCCTGTCTTTGTATCTACAAAGAATTTTGCTGGGATTTTGATAGCAATCTATAATTCCAGGATATTTAACATCTTCACTATGATGAATCTTTCACTCCATTAATATGGTTGGTCAATCCATTTATTTATGTTTTCTTCTGATTTCTTGTGTTAATATTTTGTAGTTGGTAGCATATAGATCCTGCATATATTTAATACTGTTTCATTTGTGGAGAAGATATTATAAATAATGTTATTTTTAAATTTTCAGTTTCCAATTGTTCATTGTGATAGACATATTGTATCCTGTAACATTTTAAACTCATTTAATAGTTCCAGGCGCTTTTTTTTTTTTTAAGTTTTCATGAGATTTTTATGAAGATAAAGTTTAAGCTAGCACCTAATCTTCTCTTTCACAATTATGTCCAGGATATTTTGTTGTCTCATCAAAATGCCTTTCCTTATGGAACACACACTTATAGCTTTGGCACACAAACAAAGAGACAAACTCAATTCAGCAGCCTTTGTTTCTTATATTTCTTTTTTTGTATTATATACATTTGTATTATACTCTAAAGATACTTTGGCATGAAAATGAAAAGCTCAACTGACTCGACAGGATCAACCAAATAATTTGTTATCATGAGACAACCTTCTTGTACATTTTCAGGGAAAATTTATACTACTCAGCTGGTGTAAGATGAAACTCCAGATTATAGAGAGCACCCAAAAGAGAGCTGAAAACAAACCCAAATCTATATTGGAAAAACCTAACTCGATCACAAACCTACCTCAAAGAATTCCCCAAAATAAAACTACAAAGCAAGTAAATAATTTATAGCTCCAAATTCAGTAACAGCAACAAACACCATGAGTTGAGAATCAGCAAAACAACAGACAGCAGATACAGACTTATAAAGCCTTCACATTTTGAAATAATTTCTCATGGAATGTGAAAAAAAACATATTTAACATGCCTAATAAAAAAAAAAAAGATGAAAATATAAAGGAGAGGAGAGAAAACACAGAGGAGAAATACAGAGGAGAGAAAACAATTATACCTGAAAGACTTGAGGCTCTAATAACACTTTTTAGCTGCAAAAATACAATGACTGAAATTTAAATTTTCAATTAATATATTTAACACAGTAACTTAGACAGAAATAAAGAGAGAAACAGATTTCAAGAGAAATCTGAAAAAGCTAGAATGCTGCATAGAGAAACAATAAACTAATATGAAGAGAGATAAAAGGATAGGAAGGATGGAATGAAGTGATCTAAAATAAATCTAGGTTTCTTGAAGGCAAAGAATCAAAGAAAGGAGCAACAGCAATACCTGGAGAAATAAAGAATTTCTGCTAGCAGAGTTTTTGCTAGCAAAAATTTTTTTGCTGGCAAGGAAAAGAAAAGCTATACATTTAAGATAACAAATGAATCTTAAGCAGAATAAAGAGAAATTCACACCTAGAGTTATCACAAAGAAGTCACAGAAAAAAAACAGATAAAGAAAGGAGCACTGAGAATTATGCAAAAAAGACAACTCTATGAGAACAAAATGGAAAACAGAAGACAGTGGAGTGATATGTTCAATGAGCTGAGAAAATGTAACTGTCAATTAGTATTTTGAGAATGAAGATAAAATAAGAACATCTGAAGACAAAACTGGGAATAAACACCAGGAAATCCTAACAAAAAGAAACAGTGAACAACACACTCTAAACAGAAGGTAAGTGATGTAAGGTAGAAAGTCTCAGATGGAAGAAATAATTTGTGGGGATGTTATTAAGCTGTAACTCAAAAAAGCTTTTAAAAAACCCTATAACTCAAATATGCAACAATGACAACATATAAACGGGACAGCAATTAGTAGAATTAATGCGTTCTATCGGTGAACAAAAAGGATATTAGCTTCAAATTTTTGATAAGTTAAATATATATGTGAAAATCTGTAGAGGAATGAGCAAAAAATAAATATGTACTTAAAAACAGACTGTAGAACTATTTTCATGCAAAAATATTTATAAGTACACACAATTTTACATATATAAGTAACTAATAAAATATTTTAAAATAAGGCAAAAACATCTAATAGTGTGAGTTTTCTGTTGTTCAGGGGCTCAGTCGTGTCTGACTCTTTGTGATCCATGGACTGCAGCATGTCAGGCTTTCCTGTCCTCCATTACGTCCCCGAGTCTGCTCAAACTCATGCCCATTGAGTCAGTGATGCCATCCAACCATCTCATCCTCTGTCGTCCCCTTCTCCTTCTGCCCTCAATCTTTTCCAGCATCAGAGTCTTTTCTAATGAGTTGGCTCTTCACATCAGGTGGCCAAAGTACTGGACCTTCAGTCAGCATCAGCCCTTCCAATCCTGAATATTCAGGATTGATTTCCTTTACGATTAACTGCTTTGATCTCCTTGTCCAAGGGATTCTCAAGAGTCTTCTCCAGCACCACAGTTTGCAAGCATCAATTCCTTGGCACTCAGCCTTCTTTATGGTCTAACTCTCACATCTGCACATGACTACTGGAAAAGCCATAGCTTTGACTAGACAGACCTTTGTCAGCAAAGTGATGTCTCTGCTTTTTAATACACTGTTTAGGTTTGTCATAGCTTTTCTTCCAAGGAGCAAGTGTCTTTTAATTTCATGACTGCAATCACCATTCACAGTGATTTTGGAGCCCCCAAAAATAGTCTGCCGCTATTTCCATTGTTTCCCCATCTATTTGCCGTGAAGTGATGGGACCAGATGCCACAATTTTTGTTTTTTGAATGTTGAGTTTTAAACCAGCTTTTTTACTCTCCTGTTTCAGCCTTCAAGAGGTTCTTTAGTTCCTCTGCACTTTCTGCCATTAGGGTGGTGTCATCTGCATATTTGACATTACTTTCTCCCAGGATTCTAGATTCCAGCTTGTGCTTCATCCAGCCCAGCATCTTGCATGATATACTTTCAATATAAGTTAAACAAGCAGGGTGACAATACAGAGCCTTGACATACTCCCTTCCCAATTTTGAACCAGTTCCACGTCTGATTCTAACTGCTGCTTCCTGACCTAAATACAGGTTTCTTAGGAGGCAGGTAAAGTGGTCTGGTATTCCCACCTCTTTCAGAATTTTCCAGTTCGTCGTGATTCACACAAAGGCTGTAGCATAGTCAATGACGCAGAAGTAGTTGTTTTTCTGGAATTCTCTTGTTTTTTCTATGGTCCAAGAATTTGATATCTGGTTCATCTGCCTTTTCTAAATCGAGCTTGTACGTCTGGAAGTTCTTGGTTCATGTATCATTGAAGCCTAGCTTGAAGAGTTTTGACTATTACCTGGCTAGCATATGAAATGAGCGCAGTTTTGAGGTAATTTGAACATTCTTTGGCATTGCCCTTCTTTGGAATTGGAATGAGAACTGACCTTTTACAATCCTGTAGCCACTGCTGAATTTTCCGAATTTGCTGGCATATTGAGTGCAGGTTTTTTTTTTTTTTTTAAC
>NW_011494858.1:1190393-1215492 GCF_000754665.1 Bison bison bison
TCTCCCAAATCATCCCACCCTCTCCCTCTCCCACAGAGTCCAAAAGACTGTTCTATACATCAGTGTCTCTTTTGCTGTCTCATATACAGGGTTATCGTTACCATCTTTCTAAATTTCATATATATGTGTTAGTATACTGTATTGGTGTTTTTCTTTCTGGCTTACTTCACTCTGTTTAATAGGCTCCAGTTTCATCCACCTCATTAGAACTGATTCAAATGTATTCTTTTTAATGGCTGAGTAATACTCCATTGTGTATACGTACCACAGCTTTCTCATCCATTCATCTGCTGATGGACATCTAGGGTGCTTCCCTGTCCTGGCTATTATAAACAGTGCTGCGATGAACATTGGGATACACGTGTCTCTTTCAATTCTGGTTTCCTCAGTATGTATGCCCAGCAGTGGGATTGCTGGGTCATAAGGCAGTTCTGTTTCCAGTTTTTTAAGGAATCTCCACACTGTTCTCCATAGTGGCTGTACTAGTTTGCATTCCCACCAACAGTGTAAGAGGGTTCCCTTTTCTCCACACCCTCCCCAGCATTTATTGCTTGTAGACTTTTGGATCGCAGCCATTCTGACTGGTGTGAAATGGTACCTCATAGTGGTTTTGATTTGCATTTCTCTGATAATGAGTGATGTCGAGTATCTTTTCATGTGTTTGTTAGCCATCTGTATGTCTTCTTTGGAGAAATGTCTATTTAGTTCTTTGGCCCATTTTTTGATTGGGTCATTTATTTTTCTGGAATTGAGCTGTAGGAGTTGCTTGTATATTTTTGAGATTAGTTGTTTGTCAGTTGCTTCATTTGCTATTATTTTCTCCCATTCTGAAGGCTGTCTTTTCACCTTGCTAATAGTTTCCTTTGTTGTGCAGAAGCTTTTAAGTTTAATTAGGTCCCATTTATTTTTGCTTTTATTTCCAATATTCTGGGAGGTGGGTCATAGAGGATCCTGCTGTGATGTATGTCGGAGAGTGTTTTGCCTGTTCTCCTCTAGGAGTTTTATAGTTTCTGGTCTTACGTTTAGATCTTTAATCCATTTTGAGTTTATTTTTGTGTATGGTGTTAGAAAGTGTTCTAGTTTCATTCTTTTACAAGTGGTTGACCAGTTTTCCCAGCACCAGCATATCTTTAGGATTTGAAATAGCTCAGCTGGAATTCCATCACCTCCACTAGCTTTGTTCATAGCCATGCTTCCTAAGGCCCACTTGACTTCATACTCCAGGATGTCTGGCTCTAGGTGAGTGACCATACCACTTTGGTTATCCGGGTCAGACCTTGTTTTGTAATGATGTGAGTTAGGGAGGATTAATTCTTTTTAGCAGGGGAGAGACTTAGCTTGATACAGAATAAACATTGTTGTAGAATATAAAATAGACAATGACATGAATAAATAAAAAGAAAGAAAATGGGTTAACTAAAGAGAAGACTTATTTCAGGATAAGATGGCTATATAACATGGAGTCAACTAATACAAAGTCAAATTGACAAGAGCATAAACAAAAATAAGTCAATGAAGTATTTGAAAGTGTGTAAAACTGACTTTTAGGCACTTAGCTGCCCATATGGCAAAGACTGCCACTGAAACATTAATCTTTGTGGTAACTCTGGAAATTAGAGGAGCCTATTTACGCATTATTATTTTTGAGTCATGATAAATAAAATACGTATATACACATATAATTACAACTGACCGGAACACCTTATTTCACTACAATACATAAACTATGTTACCTTTAAAATTTATCATCTCAAAACCAACTGCTTCTTTAGTATTAAAAGTGTCTCTGGTAAATTGAATTCAGCAAGCATCGATCCAAACCCAGCTGGAATACTAACTAATTGACTGATCTCAGGCCAATTATATAACTTCTGTGAGTTTCACTTTTCTGAGTGGTAAAAATAATATAATAAGGAGTCACTATTCTTGTCCATCTATCCATTATTCATTCTTATCACTACAGGTAATCTTGATACCTGGCTACTTTGTTTTACTTCTCAAAGTCACATCATAGAAATGATTAAATATATTAGATATTGTCAGCCTGGTAGGAAAAAAGGCTAAGAATAGTTATACACAGTGTTTACAATCATAAAAATGACAAATTGCTTCCCAACTCTGTGCACAAGAAACTAAGAAACTGTTCTTAAAGTTTGTAGCACTAACAAATGCTTACAGAAAATAATAATTGATAACATGCAACCTTATTACACTCTTTAAAAACTGTTACAACTACTCTCCCTCAAATCACTGTGGTGAACATTTACTACCAAGTAATAACTTAATATTTCAAAGTAGGATTAAAGGCTGAAAATGTATTGGCTGCTGAAAAGATATTAAGTACTAAAAATATATTTCATTGTTGGTAAAACAATGGTGAAAGTAAAGGAAAAGAAAGTGAAGTCGCTCAGTCGTGTCCGACTCTTTGCGACCCCGTGGACTGTAGCCCAACAGGCTCCTTTGTCCATGGGATTCTCCAGGCAAGAATACTGGAGTGGGTTGCCATTTCCTTCTCCAGGGGATCTTCTGGACCCAGGGATCGAACCCAGGTCTCTCGCATTGCAGGCAGAGGCTTTAACCTCTGAGCCACAAGGGCAGTGCTAAAGGAAAAAAATGCACCAAAAAGAAAACAACAAAAACTTGCCAGATGTTTACAAAATCAGACTGACTAATGAGAGGCTTTAGAATATTTGGTGGTATTTTTGGATTACCTCAAAAAATTTTGGAAAATAATGTTTGACGAAGCTTAGATAAATTAAAACAAATTTGAAACAAAGTATAAAAATATAAGTTTTTCAGATTTTTCCTGGGAGTCCAATGGTTGAGACTATGCTTCCAGTGAGGGGGAAGCAAGCTCAATCCCTGGTTGGGAAAGTATCCCACATGCCATGTGGTGAGGCCACACACAAAAAAAGCGAGTCTTTCAATGAGAATTTATTCTACTGAGTACAGCACCAGATAAAGCAAAAAGGAAGCTAAATTAAGACACATGAAAACAACAGTTTAAACTTAAGAGCCTAACACCATATTATTATCAGTGTTCCTGGACTTTAAAAAAATTGAAACACAAATCTATGGTAGGCATTATAATGCCTCAGCAGCAGAAAGATGTCCATATTCTAATCCCCAAAACCTGTGAAAATGTTACATTAAATAGCAAAGGGGACTCTACTCAAACACATGGAATGGCAACATTTTGGTGGTGCCTTGGGAGGATCAAAAAGTCATAATATTCAGTCAAACAGAGGGATCTTAGAAGAGAGTATGCATATGACTCTGGACTCCTGCAGCCACTGAAGCAGAATCCAGATACAGAGATGGGATCACACAGGAAAGATAGGTGGAGGAACCTCTGGTCTAATAGAATGAATCCCCAAGACTAATAGAATGAATCCCACAGGAAACCACAGGTTCTTGAGACTGCCATATGAACAGAAACACTGCCAGCTTACTAAAAAGGACAGAGAGAGGACTAAATAAAAGAAGGTTCTGGACTCCCAAAATAACACAGGCTGGAAACAGCCTGATGAAGCCACTCAGCTGAAAACACGCACTGCCAACTGCCAAGTCACTTCAGTCGTGTCCGACTCTGTGCAACCCCATAGACGGCAGCCCACCAGGCTCCCCAGTCCCTGGGATTCTCCAGGCAAGAACACTGGAGTGGGTTGCCATTTCCTTCTCCAATGCATGAAAGTGAGAAGTGAAAGTAAAGTCGCTCAGTCATGTCTGACTCTTAGCGACCCCATGGATTGCAGCCTACCAGGCTCCTCCATCCATGGGATTTTCCAGGCAAGAGTACTGGCCTTCGTGAAAAAGGAAGGATAATCCTAAGGGCAGAGACATAAGCACATAAAGGTGGGGCCTCAAATTCAAGAGGATGCTTCTGTCCCCAGCATTGAAGCCTAATGGAACTTGCCAGACTGGAATTCAAAACTGCCTGGACCTGGTAATTCCATTTCTCTTTCCATTTCCTTTATTTTTGAGAGACTAATTTTCATCTTGCCCTATGATTGCCTTTTGAGAGCTGAAAACTTACTTCTTGAGTGTTACAAGTTCACAGATGGTAGGAATGGTGCGGGGAGCGAGCTCCGCCTCTGGCAAAGGTCATGAGGAAGGAGGCTTGGCATACGCAAAGGCGGGATCAAGCCTCAGGAGTCTCCCTGGAAATTCTCGAGCAATCTACCCTCAAAACCAGAGTCTGCCTACTTTCTGCTTTGTGCTTTCACCTACACCTCTGACTTTACGGGGGGCTGTCCCCCACTACCTCTCTGAAAAAAGTTAGCTTACAGCTCCAGTTAATAATTCTTGGGTGTGACAGTGTTTCAACCTACAAACTCTTTTGGAAGTCCTCTAGCCTGCCTGAATAGGTTTTTTTCCGGCAACATGTGATTGTTCAGAGCCTCCCAACTGTGAGAGGCAGGAGATGTTCTAAACTGTCTAAACAGAGATTCCTTTGAGTAGTTAAAAGATTGATTAGAAATTGTATTGGTGAAGGGTTTTTCACTTGTTGGGCCAATGTTTGCTGCTAAGTCTCCATATCCCTTACCTACTGTGTCCTTGGCAGTGTATTGATTGATATAATGGGTGTATAGAAATGTAAGCAGTTGCCTCAATGTTTGTAACCTGGGACCCTTGAGTTAATTCTTTTTCTTGTTATAGCCCACCACACCTTTGCTCTGTAGGAATGCAACTTTATCTAATGCTTTTGGAGGGTGGCTCCTGACCAATCACCTTTAGAGAAAAATAAGTTTTCTGAAGAAAAGGTCTTAAAATGTTAACAGGCCTCCGGGCCAGAAGATGATGCAAATCACCTAAGCTTTTGCATATGATAAGTTTGCAGGAAGAAAGCCTGGTTTGCTGCAAGACTCTACCCCTTCCCCCATTATCCCCTGTGCATAACTTAAGGTATAAAAACTACTTTGAAAAATAAAGTGCGGGCCTTGTTCACCAAAATTTGGTCTCACCATGTCGTTCTTTCTCTTACCTTCTGGCTGAATTATTCAGCCTCTTTTCTGCACTAAAGTTCCTCACTGAGCTATCCTTATTTCAGCCTCTTTTCTTTACTGAATTTTACTGAGCTATCCTCATTCTATTACTCTTTATATCCTTAATTAACATTTAATTAAGCAATTGTTTCCTGATCTTCGCCTACGCCGTCTCTCCTTCGAATACCCTGGATCAGCCGGGGCTGGTCCCCGGCAGAATGGTATCTTAGGAAAAATTTATACCCAAAGCTTCTCCTATGCCTAATTTATATGATGAGATTTAGAAGACATTTTAGACTTTGAGTTGATACTGTAATGTGTTGAGATTTTTAGAATGTTGGGATGGGATAGATATATTTTGCATATGGTACAGTCATGAATATCTGGGGGCCAGAGCATTGAGGATGGTAGGTAGAATAATGAGACACTTAAATTTCTATGTTCTAATTCTAGAATCTGTGAATATGTTAAATACACTACCTGGAAAAAGTGACTCTGCAAATCTGATTAATTCAAGAATTCTGAGATGGGAAGATTATCGTGAATTATCTGGGTATGCCCCATGTAATCACAGGGGTCTTTATATAAGGGAGGAAACAGGGAGTCAAAGAATGAGATACAATGACAGAAAAATAGGCTGGAATGACACAGAGTCAGAAGCCAAGGAATACTGGCAGACTCTAGAAGCTGGAAAAGAAAAAACAAACACAAAAAGGAGTATCCCCAAGAAACTCCAGAAGGATCTCAGCCATACTGATACCTTGATTTTGGCCCACTAATAATTTGTTACAGCAGCAACAGAAAACGAATATGAATATTTTAAAGAACTCATAAAAACAAAGATTTACCTACAAGATTGTTGTTGCTGTTGCTGTTCAGTCACTAAGTCGTGTCCAACTCCTTTGCGACCCAATGGACTGTAGCCCACCAGATTCCTCTGCCATTGGGATTTCCCAGACAAGAATGCTGAAATGGGTCGCCATTTCCTACTCCAGGGGATCTTCCCAACCCAGAGATTGAACCCACTTCTCTGGCATTGGCAGATGGGTTCTTTACCACTGAGCCACCAGGGAAGCCCAACTACAAGATTAAGAGAGATTTAAAGGGAAAAGAGTGTTTCAAAGTCTTAGCAGTAATCTACTACAATTCAAGAAATCGAATTCTATAATGTATAAAGCAAAAAAAAAAAAAAAAAGGTATTTTTATAAGATCTTCAAAAACTAGATTTTCCTATTCTCAGTGAAATATTAACAGCAGTAGTAGTAATTAATACTAATGACGATGATGATAATGGTATCATCATCACCATCAAGGAGCTTTTTCTGAGCGCTTATACTATCAGGTTGGCCAAAAAGTTCATTTGGGTTTTTTCATAACATCGTATAGAAAAACCTGAATGAATTTTTTGGCCAACTCGATATGTACCAAGCACTGTGCTAAGCCTTTATATGCATCCATTATCACATATAACCTTCTCAGGAACCATATGAAGTAGAATATGTTATATATTCATGGAATATGGATGGAGAAAATGAAGCTTAAAAAATAACTTGATAAAATTCATACAGCTAAAATGGAACATGTCCTTGTGTAGAATCAAAATGTCTTACTTTTTTTCAACCACTATACTACACAGGTTCATATAATTTCTCTCTTTGGGTCTGTGTCTCTTGACTAGATGTTTTAGAGAGATGGCTTGCTGTACAAGAAAATAAAGCAATTTTAAAAAGCAGGCGAAATACCCTACCTGTACTTTTCTGTACAAAGTCATACTGAGGTAATACAGAGTTAAACTTAAAGAGAAAAACAAAAATTCTGGTTGACAAGGTCTTTTTTGGTTTAAACATCATTAACAGTTTTAACAAAAAGTCCAAGTCTTCTCTCCTACCTTGGTAATTTAAGAATTTTGAAAGAAACATGTCAAATCTGCTTGATGGCTTAAAAGAATTTGTGGCCACAATACTAGTTTCTAATTACAGTATTAGCATAGAAAAGGTAGGATAACAAACTTAAAAATGCTATGATCTTAGGAATTAAGTTATAGATTGATTCTAATAGTTTTTATATAAACTTAACTCAAGCATCAGTTCACTATAATAGAAGGTGTCTTTCAAATACAAGAGTACAAAGCCAGGAAGCTTCTGGAGAGTTCTGGGAGAGGTGCAAACACCAGGCTGGTTTTCCCTCAGGATTTCTGCAAACACTGGTTGTGCAAGGCAAGAGGACAAAGGGTCATCTATGGTTTTAAGTCAGGAAAGCCATTATTATAATTGGAGGAGCCGTAAGAGAGAACTTCTAGGGAGCTGATGAAGGATGACACATTGACACTGGGCAGATAGTGGTGAATTAGTTCCAAAGACTTTTCATCCTGCTGAACATGTTTCCTAAAACAGTAACAGAAATGCAAGAAGGTAAGCGAAAGCACTCGAGCTCCCCCCCCCCACTTTTTAATGCACAGGTTTTAAAATGGCAAACCATCTTTCACGTCTTCCTCATTCTGGTTGGCCAAAGTAACACAATTACACCCAAAGTAGACAAGAAGGCAAATTTATATAACTGCCATGACACGTGGAAAGTGGATATAGGAAGGGGAAAAGAACTGGGGTCAACACTACCAAACAGACACACTCTGGTTCAATTCTGCCACGATCAAGAAAGCCTAGATGGGTAATAAAGTCTACTCCAATGTGGCCTTGAAAATAGGGATTCTTTTGCAAACTTGTCCTAATAATAAATTTTATTTCACAATGCTCCATATTACAAGAAGGGATGAACTGCTCAATTTACCTCAATTTAATATACTGTTAAGAATTGGGAATGTTTATTTTTACATATAATAATTTACATACATACTGGATTAACACTGCTGCAAGTTCTGTCTTGCAATCCCATGTAAATGAACTTTCACCTGACACACTGACTCCCAAGTTACCGTGCAAAACTAGAGTCAGTACTAGCTATAGTAAATCTTTATGGGTTCCAGATTGTCAAACTGTCCGCAAGTTGATAAAATAAATGAAAATAAATCCCCTTCGTGTCTTAAGAACAACTGTCTCCCTCAAGTAAACAGCTCAACTCAAGGGATGACAAACTGAACAATTCCTGAACAGGGGTAAGCAACTACATTTTCCCTTTTCAAGTATATCCCAAAAAGGAGAAAAGAAACTTGCTATTTTTATTCCAAGTTAGTTTAAAAAATATAATTTAAGAAGGTGATTCAGTTAATTCCCAAATTACCGTATTACTCCAGCTTTATATGTATCAATTTGAAAACATAGATTAGATGGACAAATTTCTCAAAAGACACAGACTACCAAAGTTACTCAAGAAGAAGCAAAAAATTTGAATGACTGTATATTGATTACACTTGGATTTAACTTGCAATTTAAAAAAGTCCATCAGAAAGGAAAAACAAACAAACAAAAACTATTCTAGGCTCATCTGGCTTCATTAGCGAATTCAAACACAAATTGAAGGAAAAAAACTTCATTCAATATACTCTTAAAATTCATTCTATATTGAGGAGAAATGACTCTCACTTCATTCTTTAAGGCTAGTTATTACTCTGATACAAAATAAATAAATTACAAGAAAAGATAACTATAGATGGTTTTTCCAGCGGTCATGTATGGATGTGAGAGTTGGACTGTGAAAAAGACTGAGCGCCGAAGAATTGATGCTTTTGAACTGTGGTGTTGGAGAAGACTCTTGAGAGTCCCTTGGACTGCAAGGAGTCCATTCTGAAGATCAGCCCTAGGATTTCTTTGGAAGGAATGATGCTAAAGCTGAAACTCCAGTACTTTGGCCACCTCATGCGAAGAGTTGACTCATTGGAAAAGACTCTGATGCTGGGAGGGATTGGGGGCAGGAGGAGAAGGGGACGACAGAGGATGAGATGGCTGGATGGCATCACTGACTCAATGGACATGAGTCTGAGTGAAGTCCAGGAGTTGGTGATGGGCAGGGAGGCCTGGCGTGCTGTGATTCATGGGGTCGCAAAGAGTCGGACGCGACTGAACTGAACTGAACATCTCTCATTAAGCAACAATCCTAAACAAAATATTAACCAATAAAACCAAGCAATATGTAAAAGTATAATAAATCACACTACGTGGGGTTCAGTCCAAGAATGCAAAAGTGGTTCAACATTTAAAAATCGTTCAGTGGGCATCGAGGTGGCTCATTCCTTTCCAGGGAAAGGAATCTGCCTGTAATGCAGAAGATGTGGATTCCATCCCTGGGTGGGGAAAGATCCCCTGG
Source organism: Bison bison bison (assembly GCF_000754665.1). Taxonomy (NCBI): domain Eukaryota; kingdom Metazoa; phylum Chordata; class Mammalia; order Artiodactyla; family Bovidae; genus Bison; species Bison bison. The sequence goes on from NW_011494858.1 coordinate 1,199,639, forward strand.
AAGAGGAAATCGTAACTCACCCCAGTGCTTCTGCGGAAATCCCATGGATGGAGGAGCTTGGCGGGCTATGGTTCATGCGGTGGCAAGAGAGTCAGACACAACTGAGAGACTAAACAACAACAACATAACTCACCACACTAACAGGATAAATATGCACAACTACATGATCCTATCAGTTGACACACAAAAAACTTTTGACAAAATTCAACATCCATTTGTGATAAGGACCAGCAAAGTAGGAATAAAAGAAAATTTATTTAACCTAATTAAAGGGTACCCATGTATAACCTACAGTTAAAATTATAATTCATGGTGAGAAACTAAATGCCTTCCCATTAAGACTGGCAACAAGGAAATAACGTCCTTTAGCACCATTTTTATTAAACATCATATTAGAAGTTCTACTTAGTGCTAGAAAGCAAGGAAAAAAGCATATAGATTAGAAAGGAAAAAATAAAACTGTCTTTATTTTCAGACAACACAATCACCTAAGTAAAAAATTCCGAAGAATCTACAACAAACTTCATAAAATTGGTAAGTAAGTTTAGCAGACACAGGACACAGAGACAACAGACATACGAAAGTCAACTGAATTCCTTTATATTGGCAACTAAAAATTAAAATCTGAAAAATTTAGATAACATCAATTAATATTTTTAAATTGCTTCGGTAAAATCTAAAATATGTGTAAGATCTATAGATGAAAAACTATGAATTCACAGAAGAAATATAAAAGAGCTAAATGAATTGAGAGATGTACCATGTTCATGAATTGGATGATTCAATCATATTAAGACGCAGATTCTCTCTAGTCTGCTACATTCATTTAATACAACCCCAGTTAAAATCCCAGTAAGCGTTTTTTAAACATCAACAAGGTGATTCTAAATTGATATTGATAAAAAAGTAACTAGAAGAGCCAAAATAATTCTGAAAATGAAGAACAAAGTGGTCCTTATAGGATTTCAACATTTACTGTAAAGCTGCGGTGATCTAGACTTTCTGAATTGGTGAAAGAACAGATACATAAATCAACAGAACAGCAAGAACCTAGAAACAGACTGACACAAATATAGTGGACTAAGTTTTTACAAAGGGGCAAAGGAAACACACTAGTAAAAAGACAGCCTTCCTAACAAATGGTGCTGAAACAAGTGAATAAAAAACTAAACTAGGACAGAGACTTTACACCCTACAAAAGTTAACTCAAAACTGATTATAGCTCTGTCAAATACAAAGTAATAAAACTTTTTAAGGAACACAGAGGAGAAAATATGAACAGCCTTGGACTTGGTGATGAGTTTTTAGATACAATATCAAGAGCATAAATTATGCAAGAAAAAAACTCATAAAAGTGAAATTCACCAAAATTTAAAAAATTTTGCTTTGCTAGACACAGCAAGCAAATGAGAAGACAAGGCAAAGACTGAGAAAAAAATATTCACAAATCACATGCCTGATAAGGGACTTGTATCCAGAACATATATAAAGTTCTTAAAACTCAACAATAAAAAAGAAATCCAATTTAAAAATAGGCAACAGATATTACCAGACACCTCACCAAAGAACATAGACAGGTGGGAAATTAACATATGAAGACATGATTAAAATCAAACGTCATTAAGGAAAGGCAAATTAAAAACCACAGTGAGCTATAACTGCATATCTTTTAGAATGGCTAAATGCCAAAACACTGAAAATAACAACAGCTGGTGAGAATGCAGAGCAAGAGTAACTCTAATTCATTGTTGGTGGGAATTTAAAATGTTGCAGCCACTTAAGGCAGAGACTTGGCAGTATCTTACAAATCTGGTTTTTCCATTCAATCCAACAAACGTTCTCCCAGGTGTTTACCTAACTGAGCTGAAAACTTATGTCCACACAAAACTTGAACGTGAATGTTTATAACAGCTTGACTCATAATCACACCCAGATGGAAGCAACCAATATATCCTTTAATACATGAGTAGATTAACAAACTGTGGTACTGCCATACAATAAAGTACCATTAAATGATAAAAAGCTATGGAGTATTAAGTGAAGTGAAAGTGTTAGTCACTCATTGGTGTCTGACTCTTTGTGACCCCATGGACTGTGGCCCACCAGGCTCCTTTGTCCTTCACCATCTTCTGGAATTTGCTCAAATTCATGCCATTGACTTGGTGATACTAGCTAACCATCTTATCCTCTGCTGCTCCTTTCTCCTTTTGCCTTCAGGCAAATAATAAATGTCAATGGAAGTTTCTCAAGCCGGAGGAAGTGGTAGGGAATACACTACCACTGGTAGTGATAACTACACAGGTAAATATATGTTTTCTTATTATTTAAATCTTCTTAAAGATAACTGATTGTCTAACAACAAGAGTAAGGTATGAGGATAAAATTAAAATGTATCTTGACAGTTGCACAAAGATCAGGGAGTAAGAAATGGTATTTCACTATTGTAAGGCAGTTTAAATGGTAGACTCCATCATTGGAAAGTTGACTGCTATTAGTTAGGTGAATATATACTTCTTAGTGTGAGTGAAAGTCACTCAGTCATGTCAGACTCTGCGACCCCATGGACGTCCATGGAATTCTCCAGGCCAGAATAGTGGAGTGGGTAGCTGTTCCCTTCTCCAGGGTATCTGCCCAAACCAGGGATTGAACCCAGGTCTCCTGCACTGCAGGCAGATTCTTTACCAGCTGAGCCACCAGGGAAGCTCAAGAATACTGGAGTGGGTAAGCCTATCCCTTCTCCAGCGGATCTTTCCAACCCAGTAATTAAACCGGCATCTCCTGCATTGCAGGTGGATTATCTATCAGGGAAGCCCATATACTTCTTAGAGCAACATTAAATACCAAGAAGAACAAAGTGCTAAGCCAAGAAAGGAGATAAAAATTTTTAATATTCAATTAACCCAAAAGAAGGCAGAATAAAAGGAAAAGAGAGACAAAGATCAAACAAGACAAACTGCAAAATGATAAACACAAAAGCAACATATGAAGAATCATAAAATGTAAATGGCTTAAATTATCTAATAAAAGGTATAGATGTCAGATTGGATTAAAAAGCAAGAGCCACCTATGTGTTGGCTACAAGAAATGTGCTTTAAATATAAAGACTAATTAGGTTAAAAGTTAAAGGATACAAAAAGACATACCATGGTAACACTAAACAAAAGAAGCTACATTGACTAAGCTACAGTAGTCAGTGTAGATTTCAGAGCAAAGAATAGTACCAGGAATAAAGCAAGTTATGTCATAATGATAAGGGGGTCAATTTATCAGGAAGAGATAACCATCTCCAATTATATGCAACTAAAAACAGATCTTTCAAATATGTGAAGCAAAAACTGATAGAACTTCAAGGAGAAATGGATAAATCCACAATTATACTCAGAAATTTCAATTCCTCTTTCTCAATAATTGATAAAATAGGTAGATGAAAAATCAATAGGCATAGAGAAGCTTTATAGTACATATCTGACACTTGCAGAATAAGCCACCTAATAGCAGCATGATACAAGTTAGTACAATACACTCCTCTTATACACACATTCCTTCACTATCCAAAGCTAGAACACATGTATACCTGTGGTGGATTCACTTTGATATTTGGCAAAACTAATACAATTATGTAAAGTTTAAAAATAAAATAAAATTTAAAAAAAATGGAAAGTGAGAACTTAGAAAATAAAGTGAGAGCTTTTATTTCTCCACTGCTCAAAATTTCTTAATGTAAGAAATTAGTACAAACACTGCTCTACCATACAGGGATCTCATTAAAATGTGGATTCTGAAAAAATAAAATCTAGCATGAAATCTAAGATTCTGCAATTCTAACACGCTCCCAGGTATTGTAGTTGATGCTGACATTACAAATCCATGGAGTGGGCCTGGAGCAGCAAGGGACTACAAGATGAGAGGAAAGGGAATAAAGCAAACCAGGGTCACTTTAGCATTGCCTACTTCAAGGAAGTAAACCACAGATAACCTAACAGTTTTTGAGTGATTAACGTGGCTACTCATATGCACTATTTCATTTAATCTTCAAAACAACTCTTAAAAATAAAAACAGTATTATGATTCTCACTTTTCAGAGAAGGAACCTGAAGTTTTGGAGTTATAATTTATACACATCCCAGAGCTATCTAACCACTTGGCTTAATAAAGCACAGGTATTCTGAGCACTAAATGACCACCATAGAAATTTTCTTTTCCCAATATTTCCCTTAAAATCACATCAATTGCAGACTTTTCTTTCTTTTGGATCATCCCTCACACTCCTCACTTGAAAGCAGAACCACAAAACTGAGCAGAGAACTTCTGCAAATACCATTTCACAACTGAACTGGCAAGTATTACTGTAACTATATACCATTAAATATCTTTTGGCTGACTTTTCTGTTGTGTTTAAAGCATGTTTAATATTTTACCTTAAATAAAACATAACTGATACAAATTTAAAGGCAAGAGATCTGAAAAACGCTTTCACTTAATGTCAAATTAGACCTACTTGCATCCCTTCAGCTACTCAAGTGATGATTAAATGATGAACTAGGAAAACAAAAATATGCCACACTGATGATGTCAAGAATGAAGCAATATTCTGCATTATTCCAAAATATTCCATAATGTACATGTATTGTTTTTAAAGTCAGGAAAAATAGATTAAATTTTTTAATTAAATAAGGCATTAATTTTCAAGTATTCCCAACATTCCTTCTGTGTCCTCAAATATTAGTACTAATCATTTGAGGAGAGAGAAACAGATATATATTTGTAGATACATATCTGTCAGGCTAGACAATTTTAATACTATCCTATCTAGCAATGAAAAAATAAAATATATGAATTGAAAAATCAAATACCTTAAATTAAAGTTTCCTTGTGTGTGTTCAGTTGCTCAGTTGTGTCTGACACTCTGTGACCCCATGGACTGTAGCCCTCCAGGCTCCTCTGCCCATGGAATTTTCCAGGCATGAATACTGCAGTAGGTTGCCATTTCCTTCTCCAGGGGATCTTCCTGACCCAGGGATCAAACCTGCATCTCCCACATCTCCTGCATCTTAGGCAGATTCTTTACTGCTGAGTCACTGGGGAAGCCCAAAGTTTCCTTAAACAGGTACAGCACAGCGGATGCCAAAAACTCCCTGCAGCTTTGCAGAACATGTGGCAATCATCTCACAGTGCTCGACGTTTATTTCAAAGTACTTGCACCATTTCTAAAAGGTAGTGGTAATTGTGCTCCCAGAGCCATTAAAGAGAAAATAAGTAAAACCAAACAGGTAATGTCCTCCTACTGGCTGGCACATTATGGAAAATACCTGACTTTGTCTCAAATTTTTAACTTTATAAGAAACCTACAGAGAGACTGTCCAAAAACAGCATTTAGAAATCTTCTATCCTTCTGAAGCCAGGACTTGGACACCAGTCACCTTCTTTGCTACACTGAAAGTAGTAAAGTTCTACAGCAAAAGAGACACTCAGGGGCAAGTGGTCCAATTAAATACCATGCCACTTTAAAACTGAATAGGCAGACGGAATTTTCCTTTCCATGTTAAACCTCTTGCCATTAAACAGAGAGAAATGAGAACAGTGAGGAAAAAGATAAATAATATTTTTTGGTGACAGGGAATGTATTTCTTTAGTTTTGTGAAAAACTGCACCCCACCAAAAGAAGCTTCCCTCCTGAAGAATGCAATCATAAAAACAGCTTTACAAATAGTTGCAAATATTGCCTTGCTTATAGTAAGACTAGATTTTAAGAACTTTCTAAAAGTTTTCACATACAATGTCTACCTAGCAACTTAGATAGAAGAGCACGACCAATGTTTTTAATACCGTAGTTTAAAGGATCCCATCACTGTGAGAAGGACTAATCTCAGACTATTTTAAGATACAATACAGGAAATTCATTAAAAAGTTCAGCTATGAAATTCTACCTCTTTAGTAGTTTCTTCACAACCCTTATCATATTTCTTCCCTGGAAATTCCCCAAAGAACAGAAGTCCTTACAAAAATTTCAGTTGCCTCCTGACCTGGTAAGCCAAATAACATTTTTATGCAAATAATCCTTTTATGCTGCATCAGTTTTATGCTCTATCAATTCTAACATATTTTTAGCAAGTAATTTGGGGCAAGAGCTCTTAAAACTGTTTCTTTAGCCTATCTTGCCAGAATGCCAGCCTTGCATTTTGAACTTTGCAGAGTCAGCTCTGGCACTGCAGGTCCAACTAAGCGTCAACAGTAAAATGCTGCCCTGAGCTGTAGGAACACATGAAAAGAAGGCGCTGGGAAAAAACCCAAAAAGTGGTAGTCCCAAGAAGACCTGAATCAACTCCCAAAACAATCCTTTAATTGGTTGCTCATTTAAGCTTTTCCAGTCATCCAACCGACAGCATTCACAAAAGCATCCACAATGTTGGAGAAACAAAACCTAATAGAACATACAGATGTCCAAAAGGCACTGAGTTTCTCCAGAAAACCTGTCCTTTCAATTATTTGTTCTGTGACTTCACTGACATGCTCTCGGCATCCTATCCTGCACCCTCCCCCACCACATGACAGTTTTTTACACTGAACATTTTCTAAGTGCATTATTCAAAAAGCTTAGATACCCAAGAGCATTAACATAACAGCTTCCACCATAAGATATTACAATCTAGGTTCAGAAACCAAAGGGATAAAAACATAGGGAATACTTCCAAACGAATGCTGTGGCCTGATATATTCAAAGGCACTGAAAAGCATGCATCTGAAGATCAACATTTCAGAAGCAGAATTCTAAATATTCATAAGCAACAAGATCTTTACTAAGACTCATTGCCTCATTCAAGATAACAAAACTAAACTTAGGTAAGTAGCTATTCATAATGAAGCATTTTGAAGAGAAAATCAGATTATAACATTTAACCCTAAAAGTTTTAACTTCATAGACCTATTTCTATGGAGACAGACTCTATGTCTAAAAGTGCAGATTTTAAAAACTTGCTCTGCCATGTGGGGGATGGAAAAGCATCCCTGATTTGTATATTAAAGCACTAGCATCTGTCCCACTGATGATATTCTAGGGAAGCACATTAGCATAAAATTTAACGATGTCAAATAAGTGGATGTGAAATAGGGACTGCGTAAAGACACTATTTCCAAGGCTGACAGAAACATCACTGTTTAGAAATGCAAATGAAACCATTATGTTCAATAATTATATGAAAATATGAACAGTTCAGCATGTTTTCCAGCCCTGATGGTGGTTAATGGGATGTACGCTTATGTAAATAACTACTATTAAAGCTAATGCTGAAAAAAACTAATAAATTCATACTAAAGCAACTGATTTAGTATGCTTTTAAACCCCAGCAGTGCTCACTTATTAGAAAAGAGTGCATTATTATGTTTAGAACTCATTACTGCTACAAGTCACTGCAACTCCATCAATTACCATGCATTAATGAAAATGGGACACATACAAAAAAAAATTATTGCCTCTCAGCAGTTTTCTTTAATGACAAAATCTAGGGGTATTACCATCATGGGGCCTTGTAGGGAACTTATCCACACTATAATCTTTATTACTATAACAGTACTCCCAAAACTATCACCCTAGGGTATTCTGATCGTAAAAAGGGCTAACCTTTATGCAAAAATAGCAGTATTTTACAAAACTGACCATTTAACATCAATAAGAAAGTTTTAATATTTGAACTGCATTTAAAAATGTATCAAAATATATGTGGCACATAGTTCTTCTTTTTGACGGGAGGCTAAGGAGAGAAAATACACATTGGTCAATCATACTGTATAAAGGATAGACAGTTTCATCCCAAGATGCCACATAATAAAAGAGATAAATCCCACTCTGTTCTACATTTACATCTCAGTGAATTCTGTAAATTCTACAGAATTAGTTGGGTTGGATATTTAAGAACAAGCCTAAAGTTTCCTTCTTGGCCATTAGGTGGATTTTTTTGCAATATATTAAATATTTAGTCCAAGAGATTAAGAAGCTGGAAAATCCCTGTTGTTTAAAATTCAGGTTGGCTAACATGTAAGAGCAAAGGAATGCTGACAGAGCATGAATGCAAATACAGAAACGCCTTTGCTCTTACCCTATTTGTGTCAACTTTCACAGCTTATTCTGTGTCTTTAACGTAAGTAATTAAGCTGATCCTTCATCCTTTCCTAGCATCCAGAAAAAGAGAAAATACTTTGCTGCTAAGTTGCTTCAGTCGTGTCCCACTCTGTGCAACCCCATAGACAGCAGCCCACCAGGCTCCCCCATCCCTGGGATTCTCCAGGCAAGAACAATGGAGTGGGTTGCCATTTCCTTCTCCAAGAAAATACTTTAACACCTACCAAACGTGAAAAATATTTGCTAAATCTCAGACACAGTACTGTTATACATAATGAATATTTATTTATTTGAAATTGTAACTGTCACATCAGTCCATCATGTGCAGTTTCAGTTCTCATGTTTATTCACCTCCCAAGCTTTTACTGCAATTTAGATACACTATCACCAGGTGGCAGTAGAGTGCTATGATCATGCAGTTTTGACAGTAAAGTACAACTTTTCAGTCTGATCAAGTAACTCACAGATGTTTAACAATTTGTTTATGTAACAAGTATTTTTTTGAGTACATACAGAGTACTAAGTATTATATAAAATTTTCAATGTACAATAGTGCACAAGACAAAAATGATTTCCCATGAGGGAAACAGACAGTAAATAAATATGTAATAAAATGTCAAGTGCTATGAATTATCAATATCCATTCACAACTTAAAAAATGAAAAAAAATAAACTTTAGGAAACTAGACATAAAATGGAAACTCCTCAGTATGATAAATAGCATCTATTAAAATACTATAGCTATTTATAGCTAAATCAATCTTAAGGATGTATTAATATTTCCCACTAAGATGTGGAACAAGACCAGGATGTTCTCACTCATCACTTCTATTCAGTATCTAGCTGGGGGTGCTGCAGTAATGCAAGAAAAAGAAATAAAAGGCAGACAGAGTAGCCAAAAAGAATTAATTGCTTTCATTTACAGGTGACATAACTGTTTGCATATAAAATCCAAAGAAATCTGTAAGACAACTATTAACAAATCAGAATTCAGCAAGGTCAAAGATATAAAGCCAATATACAGAAACCAGCTGTATTTCCAAATCCAACACTGAAAACTGAAATTAAAACTAAATTGAGAAAAAAAAAAAAAACTAAATTGAGAACAAACTTTTCAAAATTATTAATAGCACTCCATCCTGTGACTAGAATGTGCACACGATGGCTGAAACTTAGAATGCCAAGATAAAAAAATCTAGCTCCCCCCAAATTTATGGAGTCATCATATCTACCTCAAATTGCCAAAACTCGGATGTCTTTTACATGAAAAATAAACAAACATATACCTTGTTTTGGTTACTGTTAACTTGATGTTTCTTGTTATATACAAGGAAGATTAATCATGACACAGATTCATAAAACATCCTTAAATATGTCCATCCAATGCTAGCCTTTTCAGCTTTGTTTCTACACTACTTTCCTTGCAATCTCTTCTACACCGTGACAGAACATGAGATTTCTTAAGCAATTCCTACCTGATTTCTCTTAGCAACAAGGTTCCTTAAAACTGCTTTGAAAATTTTAAAGCATGCTCACCCATATGATCAAAAAATATTTTGCTTCAAAAACTATACTCTTCAAAAACTAGAAACCTAGCTACTCTGGGTTACAGAGATTTGAACAAGAACTCTAAAGGTAGACGACAACAACAACAAAAACTTCAAGTAGAAGACAGCATTTGAAATAAAAGGCAATTTTTGAAAGCTTTATTAAATAGAATGATTTCAGAAGCATGGTAGAATGAAAAACTACCTTTGTTTCCCCACTTTATTCTACAACCAATAAACATCCACAACTCAACAAAGGTGCCTCTGCCCAACAGAACAGGATGTTGGATAACTCTGTACATCTGGGCATCAAAAGGTGGGTGAGCTGAAGCGCACAGAGCAGGCAGAACCAAGGGAACAGCAGAGATGCTGCAATCCTGGCCCTCTGACTATGGCAGCAAGGCCCACAGGTACAGAGAACCCAGAACCAGTGGGGAAGGCAGTGCACACGACTGTGGCCTCCAAACTGCACCAGTGCCTGTGGCTGCAGGTAACTGGGCAGCAGTGGAAGTGGGGCCTGGGACCCTGCCCCTCCAGTGTTGAGATGCCCATGACTCCAGCCTCTTTCCCCTCATCTACAATGGTGGAATTCACAAGCTTTACAACCACAAACATGGCACAACCCCAAGTGCCTCATTAATGCACCCCTCACCCCACAGCAGAGCCTGTCACATCACTCAAGCCAAGAGCCCACCATTCTGACGGATGACAGTGGCTCTGGAAGAAGCAAGGCAGCAACAACCCTGGTGGCACAAGAAGCAATAATGAAGGCAAGGAGCCACATCTCTTACAGAGATGGTGGAGGCTGGAAATTGCCACTCACTCTCAAATATAAAGGCAGTGGAGGTAGAGAAACCAAAAGCTTGTGTGACAGTGCCACCTACCAGAAAACAAAGGAAAGGAAACTAACTCCTAACTTGTCATTTAATTTAAATGAGAAGGCAGAGGAACAATTCAAGCGACACGAAGAACCACAGTAACACCATACCACAAAAAGAAAGTGCCAATTCTCCAAAAACCAAACTTGAAGTTACGGAATGATAAGATCTAATTGACAGAGTTCAAAATAGCTGTCATGGATAAGTTCAACAAGAAAACTCAGAAAGGCAGCTTAATGAGCTCTAATTAATTAACAACTAATTAATAAGAGAATACTTTACCAAAGAGATTGAAACTATAAAAAAGAATCAAACAAGAATCAATCAAACAAATTCTTAAGCTGAAGAACACCAAAACAAGATTAAGAATGTTATCAGAAAGCACCAGAAACAGAGCAAACTATATAAAAGAGAGAATCAGTGAGCTGGAAGATAGAAATACAGAAATGATACAAATGGAAAAGGAAAGAGAAATAAGACTTAAAAAAATAAATAAGGAAATCCTACAGAGCTGTTCATTTAGCAGGAAGGGCAATATTAGGATAAGTGAGTATCCCAGAAGAAGAGAAGGGGAAGGGAGGAGAGTTTATTTAAAGAAATTAAGCTGAGAACTTCCCAGACTTGGGAAAGAAAATGGACATACAAGTCCATGAAGCCAAGAAAACACCTAATTACCTCAATGCAAAGAGATCTTATACTAGAGAGGTAATATTAAACTTGTCAAAAGTCAATGACAAAGAATTTAAAAGGAAGCCAGGAAAAAAAGGATGATAACCTACAAGGAAACCCCCATTAGGCTATCAGCAGATTTCTTAGCAGAAATCCTATGGGCCAGGAGGGAACAAATGACACTCTCAAAATACTGCAAGATAAAACTTGTCACCCAAGATTCAGCAAAACTGTCATTCAGATATGAAGGAGAAATAAAGACTCTGCCAGACAGAAGGAGCTGAAGGAGGTCATCAACACTAGACCTGTCTTACAAGAGATGTTGACAGGAACTCTTCTAGCAGAAACAAAATAGGAAAAATACATAAAATGTTGAACAAGGTGATAAACGGAACCTGAAAATTGAAACTATCAGAATAGATTTTAAAGATTTTATTAAAGTATGAAAATTAAAGGAAAAAAAAGAAAGTAAAAGAATGACTATAGCTATCTCCATTTGGTAACAAACTCACAACATAAAAAGGGATAATTTAAGACAACAAAAACATAAAAGTGGAAAAGAATGGAACTTCCATAGGTAAATAAAGACAAGATGCTATCAGCAGAAAAAGGACTATTTTAAACATGAGACATATTATACAAACTTCAGGTCAATCATAAAACATATACATACAGGCACAAGTATAAAAAAAGAGGAAACTAAAAAAAAAAAAATGTAGAAAATCACCAAACCAAACTGGCAGACAGAAATACAAGGGAAAAGAAACAATGGAGATACAGAACAACCATTAAACAAAAGATAAAGAGGCAGTATTAAGTCCTCATCCATCAAAACTCACCCTAAATGGAAATGAATTGAATTCACCAATCAAAAGACATAGAGTGGCTCAACAGATTTAAAAACAAGACCCAACTCTATGATGCCTCCAGGAGATACATGTCAGTTCTAAAGACAAACAGAGGCTAAAAATGAAGGAAGGGAAGATGATATTCCAAGCAAACAGCAGCCAAAGGAAGCAAGTGTAGCCATACTCATATTAGCAAAATAGAATTCAAGTCAAAAATGGTAATAAGACACAAAAAGTGGACGGTGTATAGTAACAATGGGGCCAATTCATTGAGAAAACATTGAGTGATAAAACAATTATTACCAAATCTAAAGGGAAAAACTGACCGCAACACAATAATAGTAGGGGACTGTAACAACCCGCTCACCTCCACGGATAGATCATCCAAACAGAAAGTCAACAAGGAAACCCGGGCCTTAAATGAAACACTAGACTAGATGGATTCTATAGAACAGAGCATTCCATTCAAATGTAGCAGAAGACAATTCCTCTCAAGTACACATGGAACTTTCTCAAGGATATACTATATACTAGGACAAAAACATGCCTTAATAAATTTAATAAGACTGGAATTATATGAAGCATATTTCTTGTTCACAATGGAATGAAACTAGAAATCAGCTACTAGAATAAAACTAGAGAAATCACAAACATGTGGGGATTGAATAACATACTACTGAACAACTATCGAATCAATGAAGTAATCAAAGGAGAAACAAAACATTACCTGGAGACAAGCAAAAATGAAAATATGACACATCGAAATCTATGAGCTACAGTAAAAGTGGTACTAAGAGGGAAATTTATAGTGATACAGGTCCACTTCAAGAAATAAGAAAAATCTCAACTAGACAATCTAAGCTCACATCTAAAGAAACCAGGAAAGGAAGAAAAAAACTGAAGCTCAAAGTTAATAGAAGGAAGAAAATAATAAATATCAGGGCAGATATTGAAGAAGGAATTCATAGGGCCTGGACTCCATCTTAGGCCTGTTCATGCTGATCATGCTCGGCCACATTTCCAACGGACTCTGAACTCTGTGTTTCAGATCAGATCAGTCGCTCAGTCGTGTCTGACTCTTTGCGACCCCATGAATCGCAGCACACCAGACCTCCCTGTCCATCACCAACTCCCGGAGTTCACTCAGACTCACGTCCATCAAGTCAGTGATGCCATCCAGCCATCTCATCCTCTGTCGTCCCCTTCTCCTCCTGCCCCCAATCCCTCCCAGCATCAGAGTTTTTTCCAATGAGTCAACTCTTCGCATGAGGTGGCCAAAGTACTGGAGTTTCAGCTTTAGCATCATTCTTTCCAAAGAAATCCCAGGGCTGATCTCCTTCAGAATGGACTGGTTGGATCTCCTTGCAGTCCAAGGGACTCTCAAGAGTCTTCTCCAACACCACAGTTCAAAGCATCAATTCTTCAGCGCTCAGCCTTCTTCACAGTCCAACTCTCACATCCATACATGACCACTGGAAAAACTATAGCCTTGACTAGACGAACCTTTGTTGGCAAAGTAATGTCTCTGCTTTTGAATATGTTTGCTGCTGCTGCTGCTGCTAAGTTGCTTCAGTCGTGTCCGACTCTGTGCGACCCCACAGACGGCAGCCCACCAGGCTCCCTGTCCCTGGAATTCTTCAGGCAAGAACACTGGAGTGGGTGAATATGTTTAGTGCCTATGAAAACAACAACAGAAGGATAAGACCACCTCCAGACAGGGGAACCTTGAAGATCGTATCTAGGTTACTCATCGCCTAAGAGAAAACATACACTAATAACCCCTTCCTCCAGACAGGCCATAAATTTTTCTGTATCTATCGGAGTGTAACCTCGGGTTTATTGATTGGCTAATTGTTTGACTGTTTGAGCACATGAGCACATAGCACATGAATAATGGGGTTATTGGCATTGTATTTTCCTTGGTTTATGTAAGTCTCAAGGAATTTGGGGTGCTGGGTTCAGACACGTACACATGGGGTATAAAAGATTTTCACAAATGCTGGTCGGGGTCCTTGGCTAAGAGGAAGCTCTGCCTTGGGCCCGCTGGTGTAATAAACTGCACTCCGCTGTCTGCATTGTCCTTCTGAGTGAGTTTGTTTCCTGGAACGTGTGGCTACAACAATATAAATGAAGCAGGGACTAAATAGACAATAGAAAAGATCAATGAAGCAAGCTGGTTCTTTGAGAATATAAACAAAACTGACAAACTTGTTAGCTACACTAAACTGAGAAAAAGAGACTGAAGGCCCTTAAAATCAGAAGCCAAAGAAGAAAACCAACAGTAGACACCACAGAAATACAACAGATTATAAGATAATATTATGGACAGCTACACATCAACAATGGAGAAGGCAACGGCACCCCACTCCAGTACTCTTGCCTGGAAAATCCCATGGACGGAGGAGCCTGGTAGGCTGCAATCCATGGGGTCGCTAGGAGTCGGACACGACTGAGCGACTTCACTTTCACTTTTCACTTTCACGCATTGGAGAAGGAAATGGCAACCCACTCCAGTGTTCTTGCCTGGAGAATCCCAGGGACAGGGGAGCCTGGTGGGCTGCCATCTCTGGGGTCGCAGAGTCGGACACAACTGAAGCAACTTAGCAGCAGCAGCAGCACACATCAACAAACTGAATGACCCAGAAGAGATGCATAAATTCTCAGAATCATACAACCTTGCAAAGACTGAAAAATGAAGAAATAGAAAATCTGAATAGATCAATCACTAGTAGGGACTGAAAGAGTAACCAAAAAGGTCCCCATGCCAAAAAAGTCCAGTCCTTCACAGATGAATTCTATCAAACATTCAAAGACTTAGTACCTATTCTTCTTGAACTATTCCCAGAGGAAAAAAAATTGATAAGAAGAGAATACTTCTTAACTCATCTTATGAGGCTGACATTACTCTGATACCAAAACCAGACAGAGACAACACAAAAAAGAAAATTACAGGCCACTAATCTGATGACCATAGATGCGAAAAAGCTCAACAAACTATTAGTGAACTGAATTCAACAACAAATCAAAAAGATCATGCACCATGATAAAGTGAGATTCATTCCAAGGACAAAAGGATGGTTCAACACCCACAAATCAAAGTGACACACCACATTAACAAAACAAAGGATAAAAACCATATGATTATCACAATAGATGCAGGAAAAATATTTGACAATATCTAACAGCCATTTTGCTTTTTTGCATTTCTTTTCCATGGGGATGGTCTTGATCCCTGTCTCCTGTACAATGTCATGACCTCATTCCATAGTTCATCAGGCACTCTATCAGATCTAGGCCCTTAAATCTATTTCTCACTTCCACTGTATAATCATAAGGGATTTGATTTAGGTCATACCTGAATGGTCCAGTGGTTTTCCATACTTTCTTCAAGTCTGAATTTAGCAATAAGGAGTTCATGACCTGAGCCACAGTCAGCACCTGGTCTTGTTTTTGTTGACTGTATAGAGCTTCTCCATCTTTGGCTGCAAAGAAAATAATCAATCTGATTTCAGTGTTGACCATCTGGTGATGTCCATGTGTAGAGTCTTCTCTTGTGTTGTTGGAAGAGGGTGTTTGCTATGACCAGTGCAGTTTCTTGGCAAAACTCTATTAGTCTTTGCCCTGCTTCATTCTGTATTCCAAGACCAAAATTGCCCGTTACTCCAGGTGTTTCTTGACTTCCTACTTTTGCATTCCAGTCCCCTATAATGAAAAGGAAATCTTTTTTGGGTGTTAGTTCTAAAAGGTCTTGTAGGTCTTCATAGAACCGTTCAACTTCAGCTTCTTCAGCGTTACT
>NW_011494858.1:1215592-1216444 GCF_000754665.1 Bison bison bison
ATAGACTTGGATTACTGTGATATTGAATGGTTTGCCTTGGAAACGAACAGAGATCATTCTGTCATTTTTGAGACTGCATCCAAGTACTGCATTTCGGACTCTTTTGTTGACCATGATGGCTACTCCATTTCTTCTGAGGGATTCCTGCCCACAGTAGTAGATATAATGGTACAGTCAACAAAAACAAGACCAGGAGCTGACTGTGGCTCAGATCACGAACTCCTTATTGCCAAATTCAGACTTAAATTAAAGAAAGTAGGGAAAACCACTAGACCATTCAGGTATAACCTAAATCAAATCCCTTATGATTATACAGTGGAAGTGAGAAATAGATTTAAGGGCCTAGATCTGATAGAGTGCCTGATGAACTATGGAATGAGGTTCGTGACATTGTATAGGAGACAGGGATCAAGACCATCCCCATGGAAAAGAAATGCAAAAAAGCAAAATGGCTGTCTGGGGAGGCCTTACAAATAGCTGTGAAAAGAAGAGAAGCAAAAAGCAAAGGAGAAAAGGAAAGATACAAGCATCTGAATGCAGAGTTCCAAAGAATAGCAAGAAGAGATAAGAAAGCCTTCCTCAGCGATCAATGCAAAGAAATAGAGGAAAACAATAGAATGGGAAAGACTAGAGATCTCTTCAAGAAAATCAGAGATACAAAGGGGATATTTCATGCAAAGATGGGGTCGATAAAGTACAGAAATGGTATGGACCTAACAGAAGCAGAAGATATTAAGAAGAGGTGGCAAGAATACACAGAAGAACTGTACAAAAAAGATCTTCATGACCCAGATAATCACGATGGTGTGATCACTCATCTAGAGCCAGACATCCTGGAATGTGAAGTCAAGT
>NW_011494858.1:1216603-1239152 GCF_000754665.1 Bison bison bison
AATGCCAAAGAATGCTCAAACTACCGCACAATTGCACTCATCTCACATGCTAGTAAAGTAATGCTCAAAATTCTCCAAGCCAGGCTTCAGCAATACGTGAACCGTGAACTTCCTGATGTTCAAGCTGGATTTACAAAAGGCAGAGGAACCAGAGATCAAATTGCCAACATCCGCTGGATCATGGAAAAAGCAAGAGAGTTTCAGAAAAACATCTATTTCTGCTTTATTGACTATGCCAAAGCCTTTGACTGTGTGGATCACAATAAACTGTGGAAAATTCTGAAAGAGATGGGAATACCAGACCACCCGACCTGCCTCTTGAGAAACCTGTATGCAGGACAGGAAGCAACAGTTAGAACTGGACATGGAACAACAGACTGGTTTCAAATAGGAAAAGGAGTATGTCAAGGCTGTGTATTATCACCCTGCTTATTTAACTTATATGCAGAGTACATCATGAGAAACGCTGGACTGGAAGAAGCACAAGCTGGAATCAAGACTGCCGGGAGAAATATCAATAACCTCAGATATGCAGATGACACCACCCTTATGACAGAAAGTGAAGAGGAACTCAAAAGTCTCTTGATGAAAGTGAAAGAGGAGAGTGAAAAAGTTGGCTTAAAGCTCAACATTCAGAAAACAAAGATCATGGCATCCGGTCCTATCACTTCATGGGAAATAGATGGGAAAACAGTAGAAACAGTGTCAGACTTTATTTTTTGGGGGGCTCCAAAATCACTGCAGATGGTGACTGCAGTCCTGAAATTAAAATACGCTTACTCCTTGGATGGAAAGTTATGACCAACCTAGATAGCATATTCAAAAGCAGAGACATTACTTTGCCAACAAAGGTCCGTCTAGTCAAGGCTATGGTTTTTGCTGTGGTCATGTATGGATGTGAGAGTTGGACTGTGAAGAAGGCTGAGCACTGAAGAATTGATGCTTTTGAACTGTGGTGTTGGAGAAGACTCTTGAGAGTCCCTTGGACTGCAAGGAGATCCAACCAGTCCATTCTAAAGGAGATCAGCCCTGGGATTTCTTTGGAAAGAATGGTGCTAAAGCTGAAACTCCAGTACTCTGGCCACCTCGTGCGAAGAGTTAACTCACTGGAAAAGATCCTAATGCTGGGAGGGATTGGGGGCAGGAGAAGAGGACGACAGAGGATGAGATGGCTGGATGGCATCACTGACTCGATGGACGTGAGTCTGAGTGAACTCTGGGAGTTGGTGATGGACAGGGAGGCCTGGTGTGCTGCGATTCATGGGGTCGCAAAGAGTCGGATACAACTGAGCAACTGAACTGAACTGAACTGAACACATATTTACAATAAAAACTCAATAAACTAGATATAGAGGGATGCATCTCAATATAATAAAGGCCATATATAACAAGTCCATCATACTCAATGATGAAAAGCTGAAAGCATTTCCTCTAAGATAAGAAATAAGGAAAGAATGTTCACTTTCACCACTCCTATTCAACATATTATTCGCAGTCCTAGCCAGAGCAATTAGGCAAGAAAGAAAAGCCGTCCAAGCTGGAAGGGAAGAGGTTAAACTGTCACTATTTACAGATGAAATGACTTTATATATAGAAAATCTAAAGACTTCAACAAAACTATTAGAAATAATAAATGAATACAGTAAAGTTGCAGGATCACAAAAGCAATATACATAAATCTACTGTATTTCTAAATGCCAACAACGAGCTACTGAAAGAAAACTTAAGAGAACAACCACATTTATAATTGCAAAAACATAATAAAATACTTAGGAATAAATTTATCAAGGAGGTGAATGATTTGCACACTGAAAATTATAAGACATTATTGGAAGAAACTGATATTTCATGCTCCTGGACTGGAAGAATCAACATTACCAAAATGTCCTCATTACCTAAAGCAGGGAAATATTGAGGGCAGGAGGAGAAGAGGGCACACAGTGAGAGGGTAACAGGCAGGAAGGGCAGGGATCTCCCAAGGGAGGAAATAGGCTGCAAGTGTCAGACATCTTTTCTCTCTCTTAAGCAGCAGGAGGAAACAAACTACAAGTGTTCGATTTTTTCCCCCTTCTCTACACACATTTAAAAAGAGGTTTCTTTTACAATTCTGTGTTGCCATAAGGACACCTGGTTTCACCTGAACTCTTCTTGAACCTTGAGCCAAACAATGCATTTTTCTTATGGAAATGTTTTTCTTAAGCTATGTTAATAAACTATGTATTTACCCTAGATTTTGTCTTCAAGTTGGTTTGCTTAAGACTTAGAAGTGACTTGACAAACCAGTATGTTTTGCTCATACAAAAGTTCTCTTAAGTTATGTTAATGAGACTATGTATTTGCTTGGAAACCTACCTTTCTTCAAGATTCATGTTAATCATTTTATGGCCCAGGACAACCCACCTTGTGCCAATGTTATCCCAAAATGCATGTTGTGGGTGAGAGGCCTGGTGCCAGTCTCTGAGTTTTGAGACATTTCCTTTCTCTAATTACCAGCCTGCTTGTAGCTATATAACATCTGGCTAAAGACCAGCAGGGGGCGCTCTTTCTGCCCCCTTCTCATGTCTGTGTCAGAAGTTTTCTCTATCTCTTTTATACTTTAATAAAACTTTATTACACAAAAGCACTGAGTGATCAAATGTCACTGGCCCCAGACTGAATTCTTCTCTTCCGGAGCCCAAGAATCCCAGTGACTTTCACAGCTCAGCAACAACCTTTCATCAGGATGAGATTTGTACGGCATCACTGACTCAATGGACATGAGTTTGAGCAAACTCCAGGAGATAGTGACGGACAAGGAAGCCTAGTGTGCTATAGTCCATGGGGTCGCCAAGAGTCAGACATGACTTAGCAGCTGAACAAAATCAAATAACAAGTGTTGGAAGGATGTGGGAAAAAAAAGAGAACTTTCATAAACTGTTAGTGGAAACATAAATTGGTATAGCCACTATGGAAGATAGTACGGAGATTCCTCATATATGATCCAGGTAGTCCACTTCTGGCTATTTATCCAAAGAATATGAAAACACTAATTCAAAAAAGATACCTACACCCTTAGGTTCATTTCAGCATTATTTACAATAGCCAAGATATGGAAACAACCTAGTATCCATTAACAAATGACTAGATAAAGACAATATGAAATATATATATATATATATATATATATATATATATAAGTGAAATAAATCAGATAGGGAAAGGAAAATACCATGTGATGTTACTTATATGTGGAACATAAAAAACCAATAAAGAATAAAATCAATGAACAAACCAAACTAAACAAAAAAACAGACATGTAGATACAGAGAATAAGAGTACTGGTTCCTGGAAAGGAAAGGTAAAACAGGCAAAGGGGATCAACTGTATGGTGATGAATGGAAAATAAACTTTTGGTGATGAGCACACTGTAACATATACAGAAGCAGAAATATAATGTTGCAAATATAAAACATATAATGCTACAAATCAATATTAGTTCAATAAAAAATAAAATATGAAGTAAAATATATTTTTTATATATTTTCAATATAACTTGAAAAAGAATCATAATACTATTTGCTTTGGTACAAAAAGAGGCTTAATAAAATTCACAGAATGCTTGAAATGATAACATTTTTAAATGTGTGAGGGAATAAAATAAAGAATAAAATAATCATATATATCTTCATATTAATTTGTATGTTATAAAACTTTTCAGAGTGAGATAATATTTTTGTAGACTTTAAATTTTTATAGAATTTTCATAGTCTTGATCACCTTTTTTGGTAAACAGTTCAGATATTATTAACACATTAAATATGATAAAATTCAGACTTGCAGAGGTTAGTTTATCCAAGGTCATATATCTAGTTTAAAGGCAAAATGAAATCATGATTTCATGATTTTGGTGTTCTTTCCAAAATACTAGTGTTTTTGTTATGTCACATACTTAGATAACTCATATTTGAGACACCCAATTTCTAATTAACTGGATAGAAGTTTACAAAAGCATTTTTCACATAGATTTTTCACTTAAAAGCCATCTCACATTACTGTATAACACTATGTTAAGAAGATACTTATAAAGGCTGTGCTATCTCTAAATGATTACACCTACCATCACACTTAAACTTCCTCTTATTCCCTTTGCCTCTAGAGTGTTAAACTACTCCCTGCGCTTTCAACTGGCACACTGATGCCTTGGGGTTATTATGTGAGACAGAGGTAGATATTTGGCAGCTTTTCCCGGCACTCAACTAATAACTGTTCACTTCTATCAGCATATCGCTAGGCTCTCTTCTCAACTGTCAAACTTTCTCTAGTGCAAATTTCTCATTAGGATAATCCCTATTATTTCTTTCTAACCTTCTTTTCTACTGGTTTCATCTCTTTCTTATATTCTCCTTCGCCTGTTGCCATTTTCCCTGGTTTAATGGCCTTTGTGTAGATAAAGGTCTTTTAAAGGTATGGCCAAAAAATGACACACACATTATAACTATTATTTGAAAAACTGACCAACTAGAACACCAACTGGAAGATAAATCAGTATTCTCTTTAGATATTTGCATTTTCTAGGTCATATTTATTTAGAAATTCAAGGACTGTGTAAGACTTTTGATAGGAAGGATTCTTTCTCCATTTTTCACCAGCCTGAGCATTCAGGAAAACAGCTGAATAGCCTGAGATTTCTCTATTAACAAAACATAATCAGGAGAAATTGACAATCCTTACCATCTTATCTATAAGGAGATCGATTTCAGATATTCAGTTAATTTTTTTATCATTACATGACTATACCATAACTAGATTTACTACATCTGAACAATTAAAGCACTGGGAATGTAAAATCTTGGGCATAACAATAAAACTAAAAATGGAAATGCTATTGTGTAAGTCTCTACTGGAGGTGAGAATAGTACCATCTGAATCATTTAATCATTTAACTATTCAAAAGTGAAGGTCACACTGAGGTTAAGAACACTAAGACAAATTTGCTATTGGTTAATAATAAAGCCATTCATCATATTCTTCAAATCTAAAGCAATTACAAGATGTGGTATGGCAAAAGGATTTAGTCGAAGAAAGTATGTTAGAACAGTCCTTTAAAGAAGATGAGTAATGTAAAAGGCTAAAGGAAATAATGAACTCTCCCCAACAATAATTATTATGCAATTGATTTATAGAAACCCTATTTCTTCATGCAAGAACTGGTGAAACTTCCCAAAATAATTTTAAATTATGCCAAACAGATTTAGTATCATTTATCCAGTACAGAACTAATACTAAAAAAAATTAAACAGAACTGTAGAAAACCAGTATTTTTGAATTTCAGTCTGCTTAGCTTATTTACACATGGTCATCAAAAACAAGTGAATACTTTAGCCACTCAGGCTACTTTAGAAGCCCCAAAGCACATCTATTTGAACTCCAGTGTCACTCGCTACAAAGCAACATAGAAATCGCTCTGTGGAGGGGCTCAGGCTTCATATCTAGAGCCTTCAGCAAGTCAAAGAAATCAAAACACTATCAAAACCAAACCTGGAAAGTACAGCTGTTTTTATTACAAAATGTTACACCACAGATATTAAAAGGATCTCAAACAGTAAGGTCGAAAACTCTTTAAAAGCAAATCTCATTAAAAAATACAAAATAATATTTTAAAAATTACTGTTCAAAGTGCATTAATACCCAACCAGGAGATTAAAAATAAGAGAAAATTATCAAAGAATGGTATCTGAAAACATACCAATTATTTAGAAATTGAGTGTACCCTTCTACAGATACACCAAAAGGGTTTTTTTTGATATATACACAGAATAAAAATACCAAAGAACTAGTTATGTCTGACTCTCTGCAACTGCATGGACTGTAGCCTGCCTGGCAGCCTACAGTACACTCCATGGAATTCTCCAGGCAAGAATACTGGAGTAGGCTGCCATTTCTTTCTCCAGGGGATCTTCCCCAACAAGAGACTGGACCCGGGTCTGCCGCATTGCAGGTAGATTCTTTACCATCTGAGCCACCAGGGAAGCCCCCAAAATAAGAGAAAATTACCAGAGAACGACATCTGAAAACATACTAATTATTTAGAAATTTAGTGTACTTTTCAACGACACACCAAAAGGATTTTTCAACATATACATAGAATAAAAATACTGAAGAACTAAGGACATATTAAATACTATCTAAATCTGCCATGACAAAATACCACAGACTGGGTGAAATTTATTTTCTCATCATTCTAAAGGCTAGAAAATCCAATCAAGGTCCCATAGGATTTGGTTTCTGGTGACAGCTCCCTTCTGGTTTTCAGATGGCCACTGTGTCCTCACATGTAGGGTATGGGAAGAAGGGAGGGAGAGAGATCCCCTTCCTTCTTATAAGGCTAGAGTCCTATTGGATTACAGCCCCATTCATACAGACATCCTTTAACCTTAGAGAAGTGTTAGTAACTCAGCAGTGTTCGACTCTTTGCAAGTCCATGGACTGTAACTCACCAGGCTCCTCTGTTGATGGAATTCTTCAGCCAAGAATACTAGAGTGGCTTGCTATGCCCTCCTTCAGGGGATCATCTCAACTCAAGGATCGAACCTTGGTTTCCTGCATTGCAGGCTAATTCTTTACCATCTGAGCCACCAGAGAAGCCCTTAATCACCCCCTAAAAACCCATCTCCAGATGGCTACATCAGGGGGTTAGGGCTTCAACATATGTATTTTTAGAGGGACACAGATCAGTCCATAGCAAATACAAAAATAACAAATACAAACATACATAAACAAATGAACCTTGATAAGCCCAAAATAGAGGGCAAGTGGCTGAAAAGCACAATCTCATATTTCAGTACTCCACAGCATATAAGCTTAACAGATAAATTTATCAAGATTTCTTTAAGACTTGTTTCATTTTCATAGAAAAAAAAAAACTAAAAATCAGAAAAGGTACTATGAGATGGAAAGCAGATCTTAATCATTTCCTAGCACATTTGTTTCAACATACAAATATACTTCACATTCTTTTCCAGCCTTAAAACAAACCAAAAAACATTTTTTCAAATATAGATCCCCTTTGGCTAGACAGTATCTTCTTTTCTTCACGGCCTTCACTTTCTCTACTACTAAAGTCTAAAGCAACTGCAAATTAGCTTATTCTTCTAAAATGAAATTGAAATGCTCCTGCACTCAGTGACTGCAGTAGAGTCAGAAAGGGATAAAGTAGTTGGTCCAAGACTGACGTCAACGTTCTTATTCAAAATCCAGTACTGCTGAAAGAATACCACAGATGCCCAAGGAGCCATAAGATGCATAAGTTAGGGCTGTTGGCATAGCTATGAACAGTTAAAGAGGTCTAAGAGTCAAATACTGCTAAAATTTTTTCAGAAAAAAAGTCCTGAAGTCTCAAAGAAAACTAGCAAAAGGAACAATGACAAAGAAATGGAAACAAACTTCAGTAAGCAGAGGAAAAAAAAACCAAAACAGTGAGCTTTTCCTATCTAGTATGTAGGCACTACACAAGAGAGTCATCAAATTGAAGGTCACATATATTACATGGCATCAGAAACAGAGGGCTTAAATGTCAAAATTAAGAATACACATTTGATACTTTAGGCCATAAGAAGCCAAGGCAAGTTATTAAAAAGCCAAGTGATGTAATAAAAGCAGTCCTTAAGAAAGATTAATCTGGCAACAGTGATGAAATGAAGTCAATCAAAGGACAGCAGAAGATAATGGAGATGGGCAAAAGGATACTTCACAAGAATGTAGTTATGTGTCAGTGAAAACTGCAAAAGACAATCATACCTTCTTTATCCACATATACAATATAATATTACTCAGCTATAAAAAGAACAAAATAATGCCAGTTGCAGCATCATGGATGAACCTAGAAATTCTCATACTGTGTGAAGTCAAACAAATATCACATGATATTGCTTATATGCAGAATCTTAAAAAGGCTAGAAATGAACTTATCTACAAAACAAAAATAGAGTTACAGATGTAAAAAACAAACCTATGGCTATGGGGTGAGGTTGGGGGATGGGGTAGGGATAAACTGGAAGACTGGCACTGACATATACACACTGCTATGTACAGACAACGGGGACTTCCCTGGTGGTCCAGTGGTTAAGAATCTGCCTTGCAACACAGGGGATGCAGGCTCAATTCCCAGTCAGCGAGCTAGAACCCCACATGCTGCAGAGCGGCTGAACCCTTGTGCTGCAACTGCTGAGCCAGTGTGCTCTAGAGCCCACATGCCACACCTGGAGAGCCTTTGCACTGCAACTGCTCAGCCCCTGCACCACAGCTAGAGTCTGTGCACCTGCAACAAAAGATCCCACATGGTGCAACCAATATCCCACTTGCCGCAATTAAGACCTGATGCAGCCAAATAAATTTATATCTAAGAAAACAGATAACTACTAGGGAGCTACTATATAGCACAGGGAACTCAACTCAGTACTCTATAATGGCCTATATAGGAAAACAAGCTAAAAAAGAGTGGATAACAGATTCGATTTGTTATACACCTGAAACTAACACAATCTGCATATCAATTCTACCCTAACAAAATTTTTTTTTAAAAGACAGTGGGTTAAGAGTAATATTTCAGAGGGGAAATGATAAAGATTTGGTGACTGAATAGAAAAGCCAAAATACAAGTGAATCTCAGGAACATCTCACGTATCTGGATTTCTGAATAATTAGGTTACACTCTAGTAAGTACTCTGCCAACCCCCCTCCCCCATTTTTTAAAACCAACTTTGGATAAAAAGCACTGTAAAATATATTACAATTTTTTAAATAAAAATTTGCTTTAACTATAAAGCAGGCTAGAAAAGTAAGGCCTACTGATATTTGCATTGCTTACTGTTGTAGAAATAATTGGATGTAAAGATATTTCCTGTCATTAAGATTTTACTCTTAACCCTGCAATGGGCTGTATCTTTATCTGTAAAAATAAGGAAAAGAGCATCAGATTCACCTATCTTATCCAGGTTATTGTGAAGATTAAAAAGTATAAGTTTCAGTAGTCTGTAAATAGAAAAGTGAAAGTGAAGTCGCTCAGTTGTGTCCAGTTCTTTATGACCCATTGGACTGTAGCCTGCCAGGCTTCTCTGTCCATGGGATTTTTCAGGCAAGAGTTGCCATACTGGAGTGGGTTGCCACTCCATTTCCTTCTCCAGGGGATCATCCCGACCCGGGAATCAAACCTGGGTCTCCCACATTGTGGGCAGATCCTTTACCCTCTATGGGCTTCCACCAGGGAAGCCCATACACAAATGTAAGACATCTTACTAATAGAAGTACTAGATGTACATAAAAAAGGTAATGGGATAAAAACAATTTGCCATTATTTTGATGCCTCAGAATCAGGCATCAAATTCATAACAGAATTACGAAAGTTAAGCAGTGTGCTGCATTTCATACAGGATGGTCTTGAGATACATCTAGGTGGGGAGAAGTTCTAGATTGCTGTACATTTTCAGTTTTTATATGGTTTTTAATAGTTTTAATAGCTAACTCTGTCAGCTTCAATATCCTTACTGTAGCTTTTTTCCCTACTTCTAATTTTCTGCTTTTAATGGACTTATAAACTAGATTCCAGACAATGAGTTTAATATTATATGTGTGATAGCCTCAAGAATTTTCATGTGAGAAAAGTGCATTATTTAGGGGACCAGAGCAGGAGTCCTTCTTTTTACTTTCATCTTGGATGAGTCCAGAAAAGTAATATGTAAATATAACTCACTACCACAGAGTAACTTAAACTCTAAAGGGTTATTGAAATGAAGTATATGGATAAAATTTGATATAGTTTTTTATTTTCTGCAAACATTTATCAGCAATTTCTCCCCCCTTCAGTTAGCATTAATATCTAAGTATTTTTAAAAGAACAAAATAATATTCAAGAACAGCTCAGGCAACAGTAATACTAGTAATAATTAGTTCTTTCTTTAAGCATGCTTATTTCTTCTTAACACAATGGTAAAGGGTTATTTAATCTGTTATGATTTACAATGACAATATTATCCTGATAATATACAATAATAATGGTTCAAAACCTGTTAAAGTTGTACAGCATCACAGAGCAAATAAAACAGCCCCCCAAAGTACAACTTACACAATATTAGAGATAGTTATTAGATTAGTAAAGCAATATTGTCTAGGGCTTGCTAAATGGAATTAACTGACTTTATCTAAGTACACCAAATATATCCTATCACCATAATTCAATTTGTAAACATTAAAAAAAAACACAATATTTATTCAAAAGGCCAAGATTCATCAAAGCTGATAAGGTGTCTGGCAACATACTTTGTATATTCATATGTCACAACCACACTGCCAGGCACCAAAATACCCTCTCCTCTGCCTATAGGCATCTTCACTAAGTTTATATTTTTAATTCTCCCCAAACTGTTTCTAAGACTGGAGAATCTCCTGACTTTTCTTATGAAGGATCAGAAATTTTAATTAGAAAAGAAGACTAACCCTTTCTTTTGAAGTTTATTTCCTTCCTCATGAAACTTATTTCTATTTATTATCCTACCCTGCCTACCCACCCAAGACCACTGCACCCAGATCTGTGATAGAACTTCCTATAAGAATGGTTGTTATTCTCAGCAAAAGTCTATCAGATCGTGGTAGTCTGGCTCATGTAGCAGAGATGTATACAGTTAAATAGAAAGCTTTGAATACCTCTTATATATTACTGTTATTCAAACAAATGATTCCTTTTTATATAATTAGATGAAATTCTTTTGAGTTTTCTCTAGCCTAATTTCAGCACAGATATACTAAGACCTTTGATTCATTCTAAAAACATTCCTCAGAAAGGTTAAGGCTGGTTCCTTTAAAACTCTTTTTTCCCAGAGCAAGGTTTCTAAAATGACCTCTGATACAGTGGGCTCAAGGATCTAAGCTCTAAGCACCTCTAAACCTCTTCAATTGACTAAGTCTCAGTCAGAGAGATAATGGAACAGATCAGAAAGAAAAGAAAACAAACATTTCTGTCAGTCTGATTTCTGGGAGAGGAAAGTAAAACCTGTTTCCCTTGATAAGCACCCAACTAGTGTAAATGAGACAGAAAGATTTCCTCCTTCATAGAAGCAGAAGACAAAGCACATCTATTTCACTCTCATGAAAAAGCCAAAGTGTTAGTCGCTCAGTTGTGTCTGAGTTTCTGTGACCCCATGGACTGTAGCCCACCAGGCTCCTCTGTCCATGGAGTTCTTCAGGCAAAAATACGAAAGTGGGTAGCCGTTACCTTCTCCAGGGGATCTTCCTGACCCAGGGACTAAACCCAGGTCTCCTGCATTGCAGGCAGACTGTTTACTCTCTGAGCCACCAGGGAAGTCCTTTCACTCTCCTACTGGGCCTCTAAGCAGCCTAAGCATCTGCTTAACCTAATGAAAACCATCAAAACCCCACAGAAGAAAGGAAGAGATGAGAAACAGAGGAGCTAGTCAACTCATTCCTCATCTAAATTAATCATAGTAATAAGGAGAATTGCTATCTGTGTTTCAGTATTCCAAAGTAAGAAACACTGCTAGATTCTTTACACACATAAAGAACCTACCAAATTTCAACAAGCCTGCAAAAAAAGGCATTATTGGGTATCCATATATTATAGATGAAAAAACACTCAGAAAAGTTCAGTAGCTTTCCCAAGGTCAGACAGCTCATCAGTACTAAAACAATTTTGACTCTAAAGCCCATTGTGCTTTCTTGTCTGTCACTTCCCTTGCTCTGTCAGTTAAGAGGGAAGTCAGCAAACATCAGACTTTACTTTCCTTCTGTAAGCTTTTGATACCATCCTGAGCTGAGACATATATTCTGGAATTACAATCAGCTCAAATATTAATCAACTTTTATAATGGCTACATCCTCTGTGTCTTACACTATTACATGCTAACATGTTTCAGAATTATTCCTATTGGACATATTATTCTGTCCCTTTCAGATTTACCTCCCCATTCATACACATTTAGTTAGGGAAAAATCTACTAGGTTCATCAGATTGCTAGACCTTGTAAATGGCACATTCATTTACATAGCTAATTTCTCAGGAAACAAGTTTTCTTTGTTCAAAGACTGAAAACTACTAAGAGTGTTTATGTTTTACTAATAAATTCTCTAATTAGCATAAGAACAAATCCTTGAAAAGTTTGATCCAAATGCAAACATGTAAAATATCATCACTCTTTTCTACTAAGGGACTGGTCTGGTTTCATATAATTAATCAATAAATCCTATTATTAGGACTTTTATAACAAAAGAACCCCATAAATTAGGATAACACATCATTAAAATGCCAAAAATCAGAATCCATATAGTTTCTCATGCAGAAACAGGCTTTAAATAATTTGAAATTATCTCATTTCATGTATGTGAGCTTGTATGTAGTTAAAATTATATTGTTTTAAATTATATCCTTGTTTTATGTCTCTAAGTTTTACAGAGTTTTATGTACAGTAAAATCACCTATATTAACCTTTGACAGGTTTATACTGGTAAAGGAGATTCACACCTGAGCAATCCACTTGGGAAAAAAGACATGGATCTCACTGTTTTTTAATCATATCTTCCTTTCTCTTTTCTTTGACAAGTTCCACAAATACCACTTATCTTTAGGTGACTCAAAAAAATCTTAAACCAATTACACTAATTAAACTATTTTAATTTTTGAACATGGTCTAACATTTACTCCAATCTTCACTCACAATAATAAAACTCAAGCCAAATCTTTTTATATCAAAATAGGTCTAACTATGATTCATGTCTAAGTCTTTGTATTTTCCTTTACTTTTTAATTTTACAATTTAGATCAGAGTAAGCAAACTTTTCTGTAAAGGGTCAGACAGTAAATATTTCAGGCCACAATCTTTATTGCAACTGCACCACTTGCAGCTGCAGTGCAAGAACAGCCACGGAAGATACACAAGGGAACGTGTGCGGCTGCACTGAGCTGGCATTGGACAGATTTGTTCCATGGCAGTGCGTTGACCTATGTGCTAAGAAAAAAGGAAATACTGTGTCACTACAATCACCTGCTGCTGCTGCTGCTGCTGCTAAGTCGCTTCAGTCGTGTCCGACTCTGTGCGACCCCACAGACGGCAGCCCACCAGGCTCCCCCGTCCCTGGGATTCTCCAGGCAAGAACATTGGAGTGGGTTGCCATTTCCTTCTCCGATGCATGCAAGGGAAAAGTGAAAGTGAAGTCGCTCAGTCGTGTCCGATGTATCTTAATATTCAGCCTGACAAAAGAAATTATTCTGTCCATAATCATGCTGAATGTCAACTGCTTCGATACTATATACAATTAATCTTGACCCAGAGAGTGCTAATTGTAATAGTCCACCAAAGTTAAACTGTGCTTTACCATATAGCCACACATTTTTTTTTTTGTTAGGCTAGCACCAGATAAACAAGGTCCCATTCTAACTGTAGCCAGGCTTTCTAAATTGTCTGCAACCTCTTTCATCTCTCATCTTATTTCTCAGCCCCAGTTCCACTGTACACAATTTTTTTTTTCTTCCCAGGAAGATCAAGGTATCAACACCTCCTCCGTATACAAAAAGTGATTTCAATCTCCCCTACTTCTGCTACCAGAGTTGAAGGCTGACTTCATTTCCAACCCCCTTCCCTGCTGCCTCCCACTGTATAAATTGGACAAGCTGAATGCTCAATTTCTCAGCCTCCCCTGCAGATTAGCATGTCCACATGATAAAGTTCAGGACAATAAATATCTCATGAAAGACTGCTGGGTGGCAGCGTGGAGGGAAATGCCCTGACAAAAACTGCATGTGTTCTAAAGACGAACAGGGAGTCATAACTACCAGAATGGCTTCCTTCCTCTTTTTTTCTGCCTTAATGGAAACATAATAACTGAAATTGGAGCAACCATCCTGGAACCTGGAATCCCACAATCATTAGAAGAAACTAAGAGAACTCTATAGACCCATCACTGAAAACTTTAAGCCACTACAGCAATGCCAGCGGCCACTTATCTTTAGAACTGTTACGTGCAAAGTAACAGACCTGTAAAGCAAGCTTGCGTTACACATAAAAGCACTCCTGGTCTACCTTTTCTTGAAAGTGCTAGGGTCCTGAGCCACTACTCCTTCTGCAAAGTGAAAGACTAACACTGGCTGAGCATAGCTGTAAATTCTGACTAAACAGTGCTGTTTCAATCAAGAGAAAAAAGCATCAAGATGAAAATCACCAAAGGGGGACTGCCTGAGAGTTGACAACCCAGGGCAATAGAATCAATGAAAGGAAAGAAAAGAGAAGGCTCAAGATTACTCAAGTGCTAAAGAACAAATATAATTGGAAAAGTACTCCTTTGAACTTGGGGGCCCATAAAACTAACAAATGTCCTACTCCACAAATCAAATTGGAGAATTCTGATTATATTAATCTGCAATCACACATTCCCGCTGTTTGAAAAATGCAAGTTCAGATCTCAATTTTAATAGTTACTTTTTGTGCATTTTCCCCCAGTGAATTAATTTATCTTTATGCTTC
The DNA here is from genome assembly GCF_000754665.1 of Bison bison bison. NCBI lineage: Eukaryota > Metazoa > Chordata > Mammalia > Artiodactyla > Bovidae > Bison > Bison bison. The sequence goes on from NW_011494858.1 coordinate 1,231,108, forward strand.
TCTTTGCTTTGTTTTCTCAAAGGTATAGTTACTGTCAATATGTGATCATTTTTTGACACTCAAAGTATCTTCAAAATAATTATTAAAAGTCACATAAATTACGATACTGACAATAAGAACAATGGTTCCTTCAGGAATTCACATACCCTGGCAGATCCAGGATCCTAACTTTAGGGACAATCACTTCTCTTTTTTGAAAATGTCAGTACAAAACACCCCAAAGATAAGCAATTCTACCCAGTCAAAACAATTTCAGCAATACACTTATTTCAACTCATATATCCCTTAAAGTACAATCCTTGAGTTAAAACTTCAATTTTTACTTTATTTTCTCATGAATAACACCAGCATACATATTTATACTCACACACACACACACACCCCTCTAATTCTACACCCAATAGTTTCTCTTCCATGAAAACAGTTTGGTGGTATTACGCTACAGTATAAATATCTATCAACTACAACATCTATAAGCTACAATGGATTTTTTTTAATGATATTAGAGTAGAATGCCTTAGAACTGTCAAAGCTTTAGCCAGAAAGAATACCAAAGACAAAGATGTTTTGGGCTCAATTACAGTAGTGGAACAGAATTTAATAAAGTTCCAACACTACATTTTAATGCCCGAGTTTCTTCCTGTCTCTCTGAGTTGACAAGTATGTGCGCCACTGTGCAGCAGCAGCAGTGGGAACAGCTGGACGGCTGCACCAAGCACCAAGGGAGCCACGGCACATGCTGCTAAGTGTCGTTCCGATTACCTCGAAATGGCAGCCCATGCAGATTTACACTAGGTTATAAATTAGAACAATTATTTCTCTGGAGTTTACGTTTTCTTCATGAAACAGTCAAACTTTCTGAACGTTAAAAAAGAGGACTTTCAAAAAGGATATCTTCCCTTTCTTTGATGATCAATTCATTCTGTTCTTCCAACTGCCTGATCTTCTTCTCAAATGATTCCTGCTCAGCTTTGAGTCTTTCTTCTGTCACTTCCTTTTCCTCACTTACTCTGAAAGAAACGAAATGCCCATGAGAATAAAATAAAATAGGTGCCTACAGCTGTGGTTTACCAAAACTAGATTTCTTCCAGAAGTATGTTGGTTTTTTCGGGGATACTCTATATCTTTAAAATTTCTTCTCAAATTAACCTTTCAGAAGGGACTCTTCAATGCCTTTGTAATAAAACGTGTATGTGATTTTTACATTAAGAATTTTTGCAATGGTCAGAATTGTCTTAAATACAGAAAGTCCTATACCTTATGGGTTCCCAATTATGATCCACGACAGAAAAGTATCTATTACAAATATTTCACCTCTTCATTATCAAACTGGCACAATTTATATTGATTTAGATTTTTTCCCATACTTCTATTTAAATTCTAACAATAAAACAAACATATATATATATATATAAATCTCACTTAAATATTTCACTAAACATGCATGGGCAATTTTACTTTTTCCTGGTACTTACACCCTGGAATCCTCAGTAGCATATAAATGACTGGACTGGAATTTTTAAATGGAATTGACATTAAAAAAGGTATGCACATTGATTCTTAGTTCAAAAAGGATTATGAAGTTAAAAACACTGACCAAAAATATGTATCTTTAATGCTTAATTCTGAAAAGCATCCCAACTTAAAAAAAAAAACACCTAAACAATAACAACATTAAAACTTACCTTAACAAAGGACAATCGAAATTTTTATGGTACTCTGTGAACAGAAATGTTGGTTCTGAATTTCTGTTACTGGCAATTAATTCTCCAAAAAGAGTACAACATATTTTACCCTATAAGATCTCACTGGGATATGTGTAAGTGAAATCTACAGGGAATCCATATCTTTTCTCTGAGCATCTAAATTTATTTCCTCCCACACCTGTATTCTAACAGAACAGTTTCTGAATAACATGGACTCCACAGCCTTTCTTTTGTTGCTAGATGGTGATAAGATCAATGAGATAACAGAATGAAAATTAGAATTTTGAATGTTCAAGAGTTGACTGCATCTTTGAATTCATTTGTGTGAAAGTGCGTGGCATACAATGTTTTTTTAAAAAAAGGCTTATCTTCTCTTGCTTATCATGACATTCAAATTATTTCCCAACTCCTATAATTTACATGTAGCACAGTACTAGGCTCATGAATGGGACTCAGGACCTTCTTTCTAAGAGGATAATCTCTAGCACTGATACAATTACAAGGAATCCAGAAAACTAAACAAAGAGCAACTACATATATACATAGAGGATTTATACTCTGGTTTCAGGTTACCTGCCTCTCTTGTTACCATCTTTTTACAATGTCTGTAAGTAGGCAAGAGAACATTTATTTTCATTTGCTTATTAAAAAATATTAGCCAAATACTTAATATAGGAAAAAATAATCACAGTAACTTTACCCAGTTATGAGATATCCAAAAGGAACCTCACAATAGCCCACTGTCATTTCAATCCCATTCATAAAAGCCATAGAAATATGAGGAATGACCACAGATTTGTTTCTTCAAGAAAGCAAGGCTTCAAGGTCATAAAAACAGTAACAAAAAAGTCCACTATTGCATTGACCCAACATCAAAGTAAATTCACAAAGTATGTCTAGAGCCTGCTAGGTCAGAACATCTACCTCAACATTTACTTACTCCCTTTGTTGAACGTAAAGAAAATCCATGAAAACTATAGGGATCATTAAGGGCAAAAAATGACTGTACATATATTCCATAATGCTATGATGAGCTTTCCCCAAAACTTAAAGTACTCTATCTAGAAAAACCACTCTTTTCTAAATTTAGTTTCCAGAGATGTTTGAAAATTTTGTTGCTACACTATTCAAACAGAGCTTTTTTAAAAAAATAAAATCTTTTCTCTTATCACTATGATCAGACTACCCATTAGTGATTATTATGTTCTGGAAGGCTATAAAATTAACAAGCTGTGTTAAACACAAAAGGCAACACTTCTATAGGCCTATCTAAAGATATGCATGGCTTCTCTGTGGCCTATTAGCATAGTTAATAAGAGCAATTATATTAATACAGTCTTAAATGCTGAGAGCTTGCCAATAAAACAAACTCAAGATTTTATATCCACTTTGAAATATGTCTTCCTGTTTATGTTCAATATTTCCCATGAGGTGTATACATGAGAAATTATCTGGTATCATGACCTACATTTTTTATCAAAGCATTCTCAGACCACAAAGTAACATAAAAATACCTAATCTTCTATCTAATTTAGAGTATAGCAATAAGCTAGTTAACAAAACAAGAATCTAAATACACACAACAAAGGGAAATATTTGACTATAGGATAGGAAGTTAAAGCTCTGGACAAGAGGATATTCCCAGTGTTGGTTTGTTAATTATTTACAAGAAGGACAATAGTCTGTTCATAAAGTAAGAAATCACCATTTCAACATTTGTTTAATGTCCCAGAGTATTTCTCAATAACATTCACAAATTGTACTCTTTTTATCTAACAAGAACAGAGAATTCATACACTTAGGAGTTGCATGGTTGGGCTGAAAACCAAGCCAAAAGGCCTGAATTTACTTGAAGCCTTATGTTTTACCTTAAACATCCCTAAATATTTTTTTATTTTACTCAATAAAACAATCTTTTCTGTTTTAATAAAGTTTCCCCACGTTCATCTATTCTTTACTTTTTAGTAAAACTAATGTTCGAGAAAGAGATTTACTTTATGGTTTTATATACCCTCAGTGTTCTTCCAGGTACTCCAGGAAAGAGTACTTTCACACTAATATGAAAGACAAGGTGAAGGCAGTAAAGTTTCTAACCCAAAGAGAATTAATTAAGGCTCACGCAATGGTCAATCAGATAAATTTTTTTCCCCGATTGATACCTCACATTTCAAAGCAGAGAATGCTGGTTGCATTTCATAAATTCTCAGTATTAACTTAGTGGGTAAAATTTAGAGATTAGATATCCTAGATTTTATAGGATATCCAGTAGAAAGAAAAGGATATATTGTTTTAGAGCAAACGTAAATGCATGGTGAAAAATAAGGGCTTCCATCATTAAATACGTACATACACACAAATATATACATACACACACATATATATATAAGACTGTGCTTTTCTCCTATGATCACAAACAAGTCAAGAAATGTCTGCTCCTGCTACTTCAATTCTGCTTTATATTAAGAGATTACAGTCAGCAGTTAGGTAGGGAAAAGACATAAAAGGTGTCTAGATTATAAAGGAAGAAGTCAAACCATTTCTATTTTATATGACATTTTATATACAGAAAATCTAAAATACCCACTTAAAAACTATTAGAGCTAATAAAGGAGTTCAGTGAGGTTACAGCATAAAAGATTAATATACAAAGTCAATTATATGTTTATACACAGGCAGTAAACAACCTCCCAAAAAATTAAGGGAAAAAATCCATGAATATTTGCATCAAGAAATAGAAAACACAAAGGAATAAATTCAAGAGAAGAAGGAAGATGAGTCCATTGAAAACTATAAAAATATGGTGAAGAAATTAAACGCCTATATAAGTGGAAAGACATTCCATGTTCATGACTGGAAGACTTAATATTGTTAAGATGGCAATATTCCCCACATCAATCTTCAAATTCAACTCAATCTCTATTAAAATCTCAGCAGGTTTATCTGCAGAAATTGACAATTGATCCAATCCTTAAATTCATATAGAAATGAAAGCGACTCAGAATACCTAAAATATTCCTGGAAAAGGAGAAAAACATGGGAATTTCACACTTGCCAATTTAAAAACTTACTTCAAAACTCCAATAATCAAGAGACTGCAGTATTGTCATAAGAACAGACATATAGGTGTACAGAACATAAATAAACACTTTTATAGTAAACTGAATTTTCAATCAGAGTACCAAGATAATTGAAGAGAAAGAATTGTCTTTTCAACATGTAGTATAGGGATAACTTTCTGTACACATGCAAAAGAATAAATGTGGGCCCCTATAACTCAAATCACTTACAAAAATTAGCTCTAAATGAATTAAAGATCAAAATGTGAGAGCAAAAACTATAAACTCTTGTAAGAAAACATAGGCATAAATCTTCATGACCTTGAGTTAGGCAATGGTTTCTTTGATATAACACCAAAAACACAAGCAACAACAAAAACAAAAAATAAATTGGACTTTATCAAAATTAAAAAACAATGCAAAGAATAGGATCAAATTTTTGCAAATAATATATCTGATAAAGGACTTGTAAATGGAATATATAAAGAATATTGAGAAGCCAAAAATAAGAAGACAACCTAATTTGAAAGGATCTGAATAGATATGTCTTCAAAGAAGATACACAAATAGGCAAAAAGCACATGGAAAGATGTTCAACACTATCAGCTATTAGGTAAGAGGACAGATGAAAATCTTCATAGATTTCTGGTGGAAATGGAAAACAGTGCAGCCACTCTGGAAAATAGTTTGGCAGTTCTTCAAAAAGTTAAATAAAGAGTTACTATTTCAACCAGCATTCCTAGATATATATCCAAGAGAAACAAAACTTACGTCCACACAAAAACTTATACAGACATGTTCACAGCAGCATTACCCAAGGTCAGAAAGCACAAATAATTCAAATTCCATCAACAAATGAATAGATAAGTTAAATGTGGTACTATCTATGAAATCTAATATTATTTGGCATAAATAGAAATGGGGTACCAATACATGCTGCTGCTGCTACTGCTGCTGCTGCTAAGTCGCTTCAGTTGTGTCCGACTCTGTGCGAACCCATAGATGGCAGCCCACCAGGCTCCTCTGTCCCTGGGATTCTCCAGGCAAGAACACTGGAGTGGGTTGCCATTTCCTTTTCCAATGCATGAAAGTGAAAAGTGAAAGTGAAGTTGCTCAGTCATGTCCGACTCTTAGCAACCCCACTGGACTGCAGCCCACCAGGCTCCTCCATCCATGGGATTTTCCAGGCAAGAGTACTGGAGTGGGGTGCCATTGCCTTCTCCACCAATACATGCTGCCACAGGAATAAACCTTGAAGTCATCATACTAAGTTAAAGAAACTAGTTTAAAAAGACTACATATTATACGTATATTATCTGTATAGTCAAAGTTATGGTTTTCCAGTAGTCATGTAGGATGTGAGCGTTGGACCATGAAGAAGGCTGAGTATTGAAGAACTAATTCTTTCAAATTGTGGTGCTGGAGAAGACTCAAGTCTGTTGGACAGCAAGGAGATTGAACTAGTCAATACTAATGAAAATCAACTCTGAATATTCAATGGAAGGACTGATGCTGAAGCTCCAGTACTCTGGCCACCTGATGCAAAGAGCTGACTCACTGGAAAAAAACCATGATCTTGGGAAAGCTTGAGGGCAAGAGGAGAAGGGGCGACAGAGGATGGGATAGTTGGATGGTATCACTGACTCAACGCACATGAGTCTGAGCAAACTCAGGGAGATGGTGAAGGACAGGGAAGCCAGGAGTGCTGCAGTTCATGGGGTCGCAGAGTTGGAGACAACTTAGTGACTGAACAACATATTATACATATAATTTCGTTTATAAGAAATACCTAGAATAGGCAAATTCACTGAGACAAAAACTCAGTGAGTTTTGTTGTCTAAACAAACCTAGAGTGGCTGTCTAAGGCCAGCAAGGTTGGTAAGAAGTGAGAATGACTGCTAATGGGTACAGGATGTAATGGGTACATGGATTCTGATATAATGAGAATGTTATAAAATTGATTTTGGTAATGACTGTACAACTCTGTGAATACACTAGAAAAAAAATAGAAAAAGAAATCAGAGGAATTACTGGGAAGAATTAGATGACTTGAAATATACAGTAAATATACATCTAGTAAAACTAGATGACATGAAAATATACAGAAAATCCAAAAGACATCACTAAAAAACTACTAGAACGCATCAATGAGTTCAGTAAAGCTGCAACATACAAAAATAATATTCCAAAATATGTCACATTTCTATATACAAACAAACTTCAGAAAGAGAAAATAAGGAAAAATTCCCATTTACAACTGCATTAACAGATTTTCAAAAATTAGGAATAAACCAACCTAAGAGGCAGAGGAACCAGAGATCAAATTGCCAACATCTGCTGGATCATCGAAAAAGCAAGAGAGTTTCAGAAAAACATCTAGTTCTGCTTTATTGACTATGCCAAAGCCTTTGACTGTGTGGATCACAATAAACTGTGGAAAATTCTGAAAGAGATGGGAATACCAGACCACCTGACCTACCTCTTGACAAACCTGTATACAGGTCAGGAAGCAACAGTTAGAACTGGACATGGAACAACAGACCGGTTCCAAATAGGAAAAGGAGTATGTCAAGCCTGTATATTGTCACCCTGCTTATTTAACTTATATGCAGAGTACATCATGAGAAATGCTGGGCTGGAAGAAGCACAAGCTGGAATCAAGATTGCCAGAAGAAATGTCAATAAACTCAGATATGCAGATGACACCACCCTTATGGCAGAAAGTGAAGAGGAACTCAAAAGCCTCTTGATGAAAGTGAAAGAGGAGAGTGAAAAAGTGGGCCTAAACCTGAACATTCAGAAAACGAAGATCATGGCATCTGGGCCCATCATTTCATGGGAAATAGATGGGGAAACAGTGGAAACAGTGTCAGACTTTATTTTTTTGGGCTCCAAAATCACTGCAGATGGTGACTGCAGCCATGAAATTAAAAGACGCTTACTCCTTGGAAGAAAAGTTATGACCAACCTAGATAGCATGTTGAAAAGCAGAGACATTAATTTGGCACAAAGGTTCGTCTAGTCAAGGCTATGGTTTTTCCAGTGGTCATGTATGGATGTGAGAATTGGACTATGAAGAAAGCTGAGCGCTGAAGAATTGATGCTTTTGAACTGTGGTGTTGGAGAAGACTCTTGAGAGTCCCCTGGACTGCAAGGAGATCCAACCAGTCCATTCTGAAGGAGATCAGCCCTGGGTGTTCTTCGGAAGGAATGATGCTAAAGCTGAAACTCCAATACTTTGGCCACCTCATGTGAAGAGCTGACTCATTGGAAAAGACTCTGA
>NW_011494858.1:1239252-1269484 GCF_000754665.1 Bison bison bison
CAGGATGCTGGGAGGGATTGGGGGCAGGAGGAGAAGGGGACGCCAGAGGATGAGATGGCTGGATGGCATCACTGACTCGATGGACGTGAGTCTGAGTGAACTCCGGGAGTTGGTGATGGACAGGGAGGCCTGGCGTTGCTGTGATTCATGGGGTCGCAGAGTTGGACGTGACTGAGCGACTGAACTGAACTGAACTGAACTGAAGAGGCAAAATGGGGCTTCCCTGGTGGCTCAGAGGTAAAGAATTTGCCTGCCAATGCAGGAGACATGGGTTTGATCCCTGAGTCAGGAAGATCCCAGGGATGTGATCTTCCCTGGAAATGGCAACCCAAGCCAATATTCTTGCCTGAGAAACCCCATGGACAGAGGGGCCTGGCGGGCTACAGTCCATGGGGTGCAAAGAGTTGGATATGACTGAGCAACTAAAACAATAAAATGGTTTCTGTACTCAAAAAACCGTAAGACACTGATGAAAGAAATTGAGGACAACACAAACAAATGGAAAGATATGCGATGTTCATGGACTGGAAGAATTAATATTGTTAAAATGACTGTACTACCCAAGGCACTTTACAGATTCAATGCAATCTCTATCAAAATACAGAGGGCATTTTCCAAGAACTAGAACAAATAATTTAAAAAACTCTATGGAAACACAAAAGACCTTGAATAGCCAAAACAATCTTGAAAAAGAATAGAGCTGGAGGCAACACACTCTTACTTTAGACTATACCATTAATACAGAACTACACTAATCAAAACAGAATGGGCCTCAAAGGAAAAAATACACACAGATCAGTGGAACAGAATAAAGAATTGATAAATAAACCTATGCACTTACGGTCAGTTAATCTACAACAAAAGAGGCAAGAATATACAAAGGATAAAAAACAGTCTCTTTAGTAAATGGACCTGGGAAAACTAGGCAACTACATGCAAAACAAAGAAATTAGAACATTTTCTAACACCATATACAAAAATAAACTCGAAATGGATTAAAGACCTAAATGTAATACAGGGGACCATAAAACTCCTAGAAGAAATTATAGCCGCAACCACTTTGGCAAGATCCTAACAATATTTAAGGATCTATCCTCTAAAACAAAAGAAACAAAAGCAAAAATAAACAAATGGGATCTAATTAAACTTACAAGCTTTTGCACAGCAAAGGAAACCATCCACAAAATAAAAAGACAATCTACTGAATGGGACAAAATATTTGCAAAAGATATACCTGATAAGGGGTTAATATTCAAATAAACAGCTCATACAACATCAAAAAAAACCTGATTAAAAAAAGGTCAGGAGATCTGAATAGACATTTTTCCAAAGAAGACATACAGATGGCCAAGAGGCACATAGAAAAGATTCTAAACATTGCTAATTATCAGGGAAATGCAAATTTAAGCCACAGTAAGATATCACACTTTTCAGAATGGCTATCATTGATAAGAAAACAAGTAACAAAAGTTATCAAGGATACAGAGAAAAGACAACCTTCATATACTGCTGGTGGGAATGTAAATTGGTACAGTTACTGTGCAAAACACTATAAAGGTTTCTCAAAAACACTAATTTGAAAAGATACATGCACCTTGGTGTTCACTGAAGTGCTATTTATAAATGCCAAGATATGGAAGCAACTTACGCATCCAGAATGCATACATAAGACATGGTAAATATGTATGAAAAAAGTGAAAGTCTATGTATCACTTGATTATCAAAATGGAACACTATTCAGACATAAAAAAATGTGACTTTGCCATTTGTGACAACATAAATAGATTTGGAAGATATTATTCTAAGTGAAATAAACCAGAAAATGACAAATATGTACGATATCACCTTACATGTGGAATCTAAAAAATATAACACCAGAGAATATAGCAAAAAAGAAAGAAACTCACAGATACTCAGAACAAACTAGTGGTTACCAACGAGGAAAGGGAAGGGCAGAGGGAAGGGAGGAAGGGCAAGCAAGGGGTAAAGGATTTAGAAGTACAAACTATTACTTTAAAAATAAATAAGCTACAAGGATATAATGCACAACACAAGGAATTACAGGTAATGTATCATAATAAAGTCAATAGAATATAACCATTAAAGTTGTGAATTACTATGTTGTACTTTTGAAACATACAATATTGTACAGACAATACCTCAATTTTAAAAAGTGAAAAAATAGAAAATCTTAAAAAGAATCAGGACCATCCCCATGGAATCAGGATTTCCCTGGTGGTCCAGTGGTTAAGAATCTACCTGCCAATTCAGGGGACATGGGTTCAATTTCTGGTCCGATAAGACTCCACACGCCATGGGTCAACTAAGCCCGAGCACCATAACTGCTGAGCACGTGCTCTAGAGCCCACAAGCTGCAGCTACTGTGCTCATGCGCTGCAACTCCTGAGCCTCGTGTGCCTAGAGCTTGTGCTCCGCAACGAGAGACGGCATCGTCATGAGAAGCCCATGCATCACAACAAAGAGTAACCCACGCTCAGTGCAACTAGAGAAAGCCTGCACGCTGCAGTGAAGACCCAGCACAACCAAAAATAAATAAGCAATTAATTAAAAAGAGAGTTTGACTTCAAAAAAATAAAAGAGAATTGAACTGCATATTCTATTCCTATTAAGGAATGACTTTCTTTCCCTTTAAGTGTAAGTGGTTAAAGACTCCAGGTGAAATCAGAAATCTGAGATAAAAGGTAGAAAACATGATTTCCCCTAAAATTAATATAATAGTTTAGATATCAAAAATGGAAATGACAAAAATGAATCTGAATACAAGATGAAAGATTAGGTAGAGAGAAAATTAATAAAAATTCATGTTTTAAAAGACCTAAAACACATTTTCAAGGAACAAAGCATAAGAGGCAGTATGATATACAAGAGAATAAAGGAGAAATCTTACATGATCATCTCTAAATGCAAAAAAGGCATAAAAACTCTTCTACAATTTAGGAACTAAAGGAATTTCTTCAGTCTAATAAGGAATACCCTTAAAACACCGTATCTGTTGTCGTTCAGTTGCTAAGTCACGTCCGACTCTTTGTGACTCCATGAACTGCAGCACACCAGGCTTCCCTGTCCTTCATTATCTCCCAGAGTTTGCTCAAACTCATGTCCATTAAGTCAGTGATGCCATCTAACCATCTCATCTTCTGCTGCCCCCTTCTCCTTATGCCTTCAATCTTTCCCAGCATCAGGGTCTTTTCCAGTGAGTCAGCTCTTCTCATCAGGTGGCCAAAGTATTAGACCTTTAGCATCAGTCCTTCCAATAAATATATTCAGGGTTGATTTCTGTTAGGACTGACTCATTTGATCTCCTTGGAGTCCAAGGGACTCTCAAGAGTCTTCTACAGCACCACAATTCGAAAGCAGCAAATCTTCGGTACAGCCTTCTTTATGGTCTAACTCTTGCATCTGTACATAACTACTGGATAAACAAGTATAATATAGTTATACATCTTCTATGTATACTTCTTCTAGTACTGTTCTTCTGTGTATTCTTGCCACCTCTTCTTAATCTCCTCTGCTTCTGTTAGGTCCTTGCCATTTCTGTCCTTTATTGTGCCATCTTTGACCTTTATTGTGCCCAATTTTCCTAAAGAGATCTCTAGTCTTTCCCATTCTATTGTTTTCCTCTATTTCCTTGCACTATTCACTTAAAAAGGCTTTGGTATCTCTCCTCGATATTTATAGCACTCTGCATTCAGTTGGGTATATCTTTCCCTTTCTTCTTTGCCTTCCTTCTTCTTTTCTCATATATCATATCATATATACATATGTATATGTACAAAAATACATATGTATATATACATATAGCATCTCATATATACATATCTGTAAGGGTGAAAAAAACCCACTCTGTCCCCTTCCTTGTACTTCAGGAATAAATCAGGAGTGTCAAGAATTACTACCTCTGTTTAATAATGACTAGAGACTGTGGCCAGTGCAATAATGAAAGAAAATAAAATGCATACAGATTGGGAATAGGTAAAATTTTATGGTATGATTGTATATGTAAAATTATTAAGGAATCACAGAAAATATATTAGAACAAGTAAATTCAGGAAAATCACAATGTTACTGTGATAGCCAGCCTCTAAAATGGGTCCCAGTAATCCCTGCCTCTTGCTATTCTTTAATTCCCTCCCCTTGAGTATGGGCTGACCTAGTGACTATTAAAACTGACTAAATATAACTTCTGAAATTAGGTTACCAAAATATAGTGACTTTTGTTTTTAATTATTTTGTCTCACTCTGATAGGAGCCAGTTGCCAAGTCGTAATCTACCATATGGAAAGGCCTTTGGAAAAAAAACTAAGGGAGGCCTCTAGAAACTCAGTCCCAAGACACACCTAGAAACTGTAGGAAGAGAAAGTACGACATGTGATGGCAGAAAATTTACCAACATCCTTAGAAATAGGGAAAGGAGGAAATATGCTTAATAAACTGAGTAACTGATCTACCTAAGGAGGCTTCCAAGTAAAGTGTTGAAAGTGCTGGCTGGTTTCATCCTTGTGTTTATAGTAAATTGGGAGAAGAGCAAGAGAGAAGTTGAAGGAAAGGCTATTTAAACAAAAATGAGGCAGGATTTTCAGTTTCAAAAATGCTCAGCCTCTCCAGAGAGTAAAACTGCTAAAATTAAATGTTTTCTTAGTAGACTGAAAAACCAGGACACTGCCAAGAAAAACAAACTGTGGAGATACAACCAAGGTACTACTGTTTAAGGCCTTAAAAAGATCAAAGTTGATGCCTCAACAGAGTCAAACAAAAAGTACTTTAAAGAGATTAAGACTGGTTCTCACAAATTCTCTCAAACAACAGGGCCTCTAGGAAGCTTACTAGTATTCTAAACTGCTAAAATTTTATGATTATGTTAGGTAGCCATAGATAATTAATACAGATTTTTACATATTAATCAGTCATTTTAAATACCTCAGATCATTCCACCTGCATCTGCTTCTTCTGTTGCTTTATCTCTTTCCAACATGATGTTTTATCTTGCTTTTTCATATACTCACAGTTTTACTGGTATCTGGATATCCTCAATAGGACAGTAGAGACTGAGGCAAATAGTCTCTATGCTTGGCAATGGCAGACTTCCTCTGGCCAGGTGTGTAGCATGGGGGTGTGTTTATCTATCACATGTTAAGCATGTGTGTAGCATGGAGGTGTGTTTATCTATCTCGTTAGGCAGGTTTAAGCTTTACTGTTCCCATCGTTACCCTCAGTATACCACAGGCCTCAAATCTCTCTAGGGATACACCCCCTCAGGTGGACCAGATGTTTCCGCAATGTCTGCTCCACACTTAGCTTTTGGTCTTCCCTTCTAGAGGGGTCTGTATCTTGTGAAGTTCTCATTAGTAGTGAGTTGTTACTTTTATTAGATACTTATTAGTCTAGAAACGGGAATCTCTATTATTGGAGTGGTGTTCTCTATTATTCTCATTAGGCTTGTGCTGATCAGACCCTGCATACCTGAGTCTTAGAAGTGCTTCTGTCTCTTTTCCATAGTTCTGATATCAGCATGTAACCCTGTCCTGCCCCCAAGTTATTTTCTGCCTATCCCCAGCCTCAGTGGTTTTTACCAGTATCATAAGGACTGTACTTTAAGGAATCCCTCTTTCTAAACTTATGGTTATTGATACATAGAAAAGATACAGGAGAAGGATCCAGGAAATATTCTGTGCCCTTTCCGTAACAACTGCTGTTCCTCCTCCCAGGCCTGTGCCAAGAGGGATAGGTCAACAGAGCTCTCATCAAGTGGAGCCTGTGGAGATATTCTGCAAAAGAACTCAAGCTGCTCCTATATTTGCTACCCTCGGAGGCTCCCCATTCTAACCTGCCCACATCTGGCCTCTACCAATTTGTTGCCTATGTAACTGAAATGCTCTCACGCATTTTCAGAGGTGTCTGCCCATATAAGCCAATGCTCACATCTCATCCTTTCCTGTAAGCATGCATCTCTCTGGAGATTTTGAGTTGGTTAAATTGAGCTCTCTGTTTCAAGAAACGTCCAGAGCTTGCAGTTTGTTCCACCTTATTTTTAAGTGTAAGGTTGAGAGTAACAATCTCTACAGCCATTTACACTTAGCTTTGCAATTATTTAAATATATTTATATATCTGGTTTTGCTCAACCAAGGAGACCATTAGACTGAGGTGCTTCTAGTACCTTAGCAGCCTGCTTAAGTAAGCTAAATCTATGCCTATAATGCCTCAAGGTGAAGAAATCAAAATCTAAGAACTACCTATCACAAACATCCACCTACTTTTTCCCAAATAAGGCAACCACGTAAGCTACAGTCTTGTAGCTCATTTGGTAAAGAATCCGCCTATGATACAGTAGACCAGGGTTCGATTCCTGGGTTGGGAAGATCCCCTGGAGAAGGAAATGGCAACCCACTCCAGTATTGTTGCCTGGAGAATTTCATGCACTGTAGCCTGCCAGGCTCTTCTGTCCATGGGGTTGCAGGAGTCAGACACGACTTAGTAACTAAACCACCACCACGAAGTTACAGCCAATCAAATACTTCTCTTGCTTTGCTTCTGAGCCTGCTCTATAATAAAGTCTCTCCCCTCACTCTTGAGCATAAAGGCCTCCTCACCACTTTCAGTTTAGGGCTTAACTATTGGATTTTTGCTCAAATAAAGTCTTAAAAATATAATATGTCTCAATTTATTTTTGAAAACTCTTTTTCTCCTAACATCTCCCAATTTTCAAAGCTGGAACAATTTTAACAACAAAATAAATACGTTTAGACAATAACCCATAAAACTATGACATTTATTAATATTAAGAAATAAACTGAGGCATTATTACATTACCTACAGGAACCAGGAAAGAGATTTTTATAGAGAGGAGTTGGAAGCCAAGCAAGGAGAGTATTTTCTTGGCTACTGTGTAAGCAGCTGCCTTATTTAGGAAAGCCTAGGTGGCTGTTTGTGATGTGTTTGATTTCTTAACATTAAAGCACTGATATATATACAGGTTTTGGTTTGCTTATTTAGGCTACTAAGGCATTAAAGCCTCCTAAGTCTAAAGACCTCCTTATTTAACTTGGTATTAATTTAAAAAGAGAAAAACTTAACAGGGGGAAAACCTGGCAGAAGCCACCTTAATCAGGTTCAATTCAGTTCAGTCACTCAGTCATGTTGACTCTTTGTTAACCCATGGACTGCAGTATGCCAGGCTTCCCTGTTCATCACCAACTCCTGGAGCTTACTCAAACTCATATCCATCAAGTTGGTGATACCATCCAGCCATCTCATCCTCTGTTGTCCCCCGCCTTCAATCTTTCCCAGGATCAGGGTCTTTTCAAATGAGTCAGTCCTTTGCATTAGGTGGCCAAAGTACTGGAGTTTCAGCTTCAGCATCAGTCCTTAATCAAGTGATCAAGGTTAGTATTATCAGGAAAAAGACATATCAATTTTTCAGGTAGACCCTGCTATGACATACTGGAAAGACACATCACTTCTCTGATATTCTTACCAAAAATGCATAATCTGAATCTAATAAAGAGAAAACACTAGACAAATCCATATCGAAAGACAGTGAACAAAATATCTGATTAGTGTCAAGGTTATGAAGCATCAAAAAACTATCACAGATTAGAGAAGACTAAGGAGATGCGACAAATAAATATGATGTGAGATACTAAATGTTATGTGAGCTACTGAATGAGACTTCCCTAGTAGCTCAGATGGTAAAAAATCTGCCTACAATGCAGGAGGCTCAGGTCTGATTCCTTGGTGGGGAAGATCCCCTGGAGAAGTGAATGCCACCTACTCCGGTATTCTTGCCTGGAGAATTCCATGGACAAAGGAGCCTGGTGGGCTACAGTCCATGGGGTCACAAAGAGCCAGAGATGACTAAGTGACTAACACATTGAATTGAAAAATGCTATCAGTGACATGAGATTGGTCAAATACAAATAAAGTCTCTATTTCAGTTGATAGTACTGCACTACTGGTTATTTCTTAGTATTGATAACTGTACTCATGCTCAGGCACTTCGGTCGTGTCCAACTCTCTGCAACCCCATGGACCACAGCCCACCAGGCTCTTCTGTCCATGGGATTCTCTAGGCAAGAATACTGGAGTGGGTTGCCATGTCCTTCTCCAGTGATAAAGTATGAAGTGAGTGAAGTGAAGTCGCTCAGTCGTGTCCGACTCTTTGTGACCCCACGGACTGCCTACCAGGCTCCTCCATCCATGGGATTTTCCAGGCAAGAGTACTGAAGTGGGTTGCCATTGCCTTCTCCGGATAACTGTACTATGGTAATGCAAATGTTAATAGTATGGAAAGAGGAGTAAAGAATATATGGAAATTCTACCTTTGCAACTTTTCTCTAAGCCATAAATAATTTCAAAATGAAAAGTTAAAAATAAACAAACTCTACCCTAACATAAACAGTGTGTGTATGGAGAAGGAGGGGGAGTGTCAAACAGGGATTTTATTTTATTGCAGCTTTTTTATAACAAGATGATAGTTTTAATGGTTGTATAATTATTCAATATATTAAAATTAGAGGCCAAGGTATACTATGGAGTGAATAAAGATGTAATTTCTGGCTCTGCAAGAGCTAGCATAAAATATCACTCAATATTATCCAGTTCCCTTTGTTACATCTTAATCAACTACTTTCAAAAGTAGTAGAAAAAATGAGGTATAACATATTATGACAAAAATTGATTATCTCTACCACAAATGCTTTGCAAAAGTAGATCATGTAGCAAATACTCAGTAATTGTTTTTAATAAAAATCATGTAATTAAAATAAAAAGTTTAAAAAACACACATAATTAATATGGTATACACACATCAGTTATAAAGCACTAATCTGATAATACCAAAACTCAAATGTTGTATTTCAAGCTATAGTTCCAATCTTGAGACAGCAACCTAATAAAATCGTAATATAAGAATTTCTGTTAACCTATGCTCTTCACTCTTCCCTTAACTCAATGATTTTCTTTCTCCTATTAAGATATAATAAATCTGAATCCATTTCAAGAGTCATATAAAAATAAACTATAAAAGAAAATAATCAGCATATATATAGCCCATGGGTAAAAAGATGTAAATTGCCCCCAAAAAAGACTGAAAAGCAACAGCATATACATACGTATCACATAAACCAACAACTGTGGCCTTTCAACTTTCTATAACCAAACTGTTACCCAAGCATAATTCTACACAGGTCAAGAAGGCATAATTCTGAGTATATTCAGCAAGATCAGACAAGCTTGGCCACATTCATATGGCACTGTACATGTTTCCAGAGGTCAAACAGAAGGGGGAAAAAAAGTAAATGCTATAGAAAAATTAACCTCTTTTAGTAAGTTGTTTCTGGCCAGAACCAAGAGAAAGACTGTTAAGAGCATGTGAGGCACTCAAAAAATATTCTTTCAATTGTACATCTCAGAACCTACAATCTGAGAATGTATCTTGGAATACTGTTTTACAGCATCAATATACACTAAAATTGAGAATGCCTTTCTACCTAAAGCAACTTAAGAATTCCTTATGTTTTTTGAAAATTACTATATAACCTATTATAGAACTGTCCATTTGTGTGAGTGGGGTGTTAGTGGGGTGTTAAAAACCCCTACTATTGTTGTGTTATTGTTGATTTTCCCCTCTTATCCCTCTAAATGTCTGCCTTATGTATTGAGTTGCTTCTATGTTAGGTGCATAAATATTTACAATTGTTATGTCTTCGTCTTGGATTGATCCCTTGATCATTATGTAGTGTCCTTCTTTCTCTCTCATAATATTCTTTATATTAAAGTTAATTTTGTCTGAAATAAGGATTGTCACTCTGGCTCTCTTTTGGTTTCTATTCTCATGGAATATCTTTTTCCATCCTTTTACCTTCAGTCTGTATGTGTCTGTAGGTCTGAAGTGGGTCACTTGTAGGCAGCATACACATGGGTCTTGATTTTGTACCTATTCAGTCAGTCTGTATCTCTTGATTGGTGCATCTAATCCCTTTACATTTAAAGGTAATTATTGGTATCTTCAGGACTTTCCATCCAAAAGGAGAAGAATACACTTTCTTCTCAAGTGCACATGGAACATTCTTCAGGATATACCACATACTGGGTCACAAATCAAGCCTCAGTAAATTTAAGAAAACTGAAATCATATCAAGTATCTTCTCTGACCATGATGCAATGAGGCTAGATACCAACTACAGGAAAAAAAAAAAACTGCAAAAAAACCCAAACTCATGGAGATTAAACAATCCATTACTAAATAACAAAGAGGTTACTGAAGAAATAAGAAGGGAAACCAAAAGATTTTTAGAAACAAATGACAATGAAAACATGACGACCAAAAACCAATGGGATTCAGCAAAAGCAGTTCTAAGAGGGAAATTTACAGTGATACAATCCTACCTTAAGAAATAAGAAAAGCAATGAATTATGTAAGTCTACATCTAAAGCAGCTGGAAAAAGAACAAAACAACCTCAAGTCAGCAGTAGGAAATAAGTCATAAAAAAGAGACACTGATGTATTGAACAGTCTTATGGACTCTGTTGCAGAGGGAGAGGGTGGGAAAATTTGGGAGAATGGCATTGAAACATGTATAATATCATGTATGAAACAAGTTGCCAGTCCAGGTTCGATGCATGATACTGGATGCTTGGGGCTAGTGCACTGGGACGACCCAGAGGGATGGTATGGGGAGGGAGGAGGGAGGAGGGTTCAGGATGGGGAACACATGTATACCTGTCGAGGATTCATTTTGATATTTGGCAAAACTAATACAATTTGTAAAGTTTAAAAATAAAATAAAAATTTTAAAAAAAAGATCAGAGCAGAAATAATTGAAGAGGAAATGTAGGAAACAACAGCAAAGATTAATAAAACCAAAAGCTGGTTCTATGAGAAGATTAAAAAAATTGACAAACCACTAGCCAGGCTCATCAAGAAAAAAAGGGAGAAAAACCAAATCAACAAAATTAGAAATGAAAAAGGAGAGGTTACAATAGACAACACAGAAACACAAAGCATCATAAGAGAATAATATGAGCAACTATATGCTAATAAAATGGACAACCTAGATGAAAAGGACAGATTCTTAGAAAAGTTCAACCTCTCAACTCTGAACCAGGAAGAAACAGAAATTATGAAAAACCCAATTACAAATATTGAAATTGAAACTGTGATCAAAAATCTCCAAAAACACAAAAGCCCAGGGTGAGATGGCTTCACAGGGGAATTCTATCAAATATTTACAGAAGAGCTAATGCCCATTTTTCTGAAACTCTTCCAAAATGTTGCAGAGGAAGGAATACTTCAAAACTCATTCTATGAGGCCACAATCATTCTGATACCAAAATCAGGCAAAGACAAAACAAAAAAAGAAAATTACAGGCCAGTATCACTTAAGAGAAAGAATAAAGAGATGGAGCCAAAGCAAAAACAACACCCAGCTGTGAATGTGACTGGTGGTGGGAGTAAAGTCCGATGCTGTAAAGAACAATATTGCATAGGAACTTCGAGTGTTAGGTCCATGAATCAAGGTAAACTGGAAGTGATCAAACAGGAGATGGCAAGAGTAAACACCAACATTTTAGAATCAGTGAAATAAAATGGACTGGAATGAGCAAATTTAATTCAGATGACCACTATATCTACTACTGTGTGCAAAAATCCCTTAGAAGAAATGGAGTAGCCCTCATAGTCAACAAAAGAGTCTGAAATGCAGTACTGGATGCAATCTCAAAAACAAGAGAATGATCTCTGTTCGTTTCCAAGGCAAACCATTCAATATCACACTAATCCAAGTCTATGCCCCAACCAGTAATGCTGAAGAAGCTGAAGCTGAATGGTTCTACAAGACCTACAAGACCATCTAGAACTAACAGCCCCAAAATATGTCCTTTTAATCATAGGGGACTGGAATGTAAAAGTAGGAAGTCAAGAGATACCTGGTGTAACAGGCAAGTTTGGCCTTGAAGTGCAAAAATGAAGCAGGGCAAAGGTTAACAGAGTTCTGCCAAGAGAATGCACTGGTCATAGTAAATACCCTCTTCCAACAACACAGAAGATGACTCTACACATGGACGTCAACAGATGGTCAATACCAGTAACAAACTGATTATATTATTTGCAGCTAAAGATGGAGAAGTTCTATACAGACAGCAAAAACAAGACTGGGAGCTGACTGTGGCTCAGATCATGAACTCTTTATTGCCACATTCAGACTTAAATTGAAGAAAGTAGGGAAAACCAATAGACTATTCAAGTATGACCTGAATCAAATCCCTAATGATTATACACTGTAAGTGAGAAACAGATTCAAGGGATTAGATCTGATAGAGTGCCTGAAGAACTATGGACAGATGTTGGTGATATTGTACAGGAGGCAGTGATCAAGACCATCCCCAAGAAAAAGAAATGCAATAAGGCAAAATGGTGATCTCAGGAGGCCATACAAATAGCTGAGAAAAGAAGAGAAGTGAAAGGCAAAGGAGAAAAGGAAAGATATATCCATCTGAATGCAGAGTTCCAAAGAATAGCAAGGAGAGATGAGAAAACCTTCTTCAGTGATCAGTGTAAAGAAATAGAGGAAAACAATAGAATGGGAAAGACTAGAGATCTCATCAAGAAAATTAAAGATACCAAGGGAATATTTCATGTAAAGTTAGGCACAATAAAGAACAGAAATGGTATGGACCTAACAGAAGCAGAAGATATTAAGAAGAGGTGGCAACAATCCACAGAAGAACTGTATAAAAATGATCTTCATGATCCAGAAAACCACAGTGGTGTAATCACTCACATAGAGCCAGACATCTTAGAATGTGAAGTTTAGTGGCCCTTAGGAAGCATCACTACAAAAGAAGCTAGTGGAGGTAATGGAATTCCAGTTGAGCTATTTCAAATTCTAAAAGATGATGTTGTGAAAGTGCTGCACTCAATATGCCAGCAAATTTGGAAAACTCAGCAGTGGCCACAGGACCAGAAAAGGTCAGTTTTCATCCCAATCCCAAAGAAAGGCAATGCCAAAGAATGCTCAAATTCCTGCACAATTGCACTTATCTCACACACTAGCAAAGTAATGCTCAAAATTCTTCAAGCCAGGCTTCAACAGTACATGAACTGTGAACTTCCTGGGATGTTCAAGCTAGATTTAGAAAAGCCAGAGGAACCAGAGATCAAATTGCCAACATCCATTGGACCATCGAGGAAAGCAAGAGAGTTCCAGAAAAACATCTAATTCTGCTTTATTGACTACACCAAAGCCTTCAACTGTGTGGATCACAACAAACTGTGGAAAATTTTTAAAGAGATGGGAATACCAGACCACCTTACCTGCCTCCTGAGAAAGCTGTATGCAGGTCAAGAAGCAACAGTTAGAACTGGACATGGAACAACAGACAGGTTCCAAATCGGGAAAGGAATACTTCAAGGCTGTATATTGTCACCCTGCTTATTTACCTTATATGCAGAATACATAATGCGAAATGCCAGGCTGGATGAAACACAAGCTGGAATCAAGACAGCTGGAAGAAATATCAATAACCTCAGATATGCAGATGACACCACCCTTATGGCAGAAAGCAAAAAGAACTGAAGAGCCTCTTGATGAAAGTGAAAGAGGAAAGTGAAAAAGTTGGCTTAAAACTCAACATTCAGAAAACTAAGATCATGGCATCCAGTCCATCACTTCATGGCAAATTGATGGGGAAGCAACAGAAATAGTCAGAGACTTTATTTTGGGGGGTTCCAAAATCACTGCTGATGGTGACTGCAGCCATGAAATTAAAAGACATCTGCTTCTTGGAAGAAAAACTATGACCAACCTAGACAGCATATTATAAAGCAGAGACATTACTTTGCCAACAAAGGTCCCTCTAGTCAAAGCTATGGTTTTTCCAGTAGTCATGTATGGATGTGAGAGTTGGACCATAAATAAAGCTAAGCACTGAAAAATTGATGCTTTTGAACTGTAGTGTTGTAGAAGACTCTTGAGAGTCCCTTGGACTGTACAGAGATCAAACCAGTCAATCCTAAAGCAAATCAATCCTGAATATTCATTGTAAGGACTGATGCTGAAAATGAAACTTGGTCACATGATGCAAAGAACTGATTCATTGGAAAAGAGCCTGATACTGGGCACGACTGAAGGCAGGAGGAGAAGGGGACGACAGAGGATGAGATGGTTGGATGGCATCACCAATTTGATGGACATGAGTTTGAGCAAAATTCAGAAGTAGGTGATGGACAGGGAAGCCTGGCATGCTGCAATCTACGGGGTTGTAAAAAGTTGGACACAACCTAGCGATTGAACTGAACCAAACTGAATCACTGATGATCATAGATGTAAACATCCTCAACAAAATTTTAGCAAACAGAATTCAAAAACACATTAAAAAGCTCATACACCATGATCAAGTCCAGTTTATTCCAGAGACGCAAGGATTCTTCAATATATGCAAATCAATCAATGTGATACACTATATTAACAAACTGAAAGATAAAAACCATATGATCATCTCAACTGATGCAGAAAAAGCCGACAAAGTTCAGCACCCAGTTATGATAAAAATACTTCAAAAATAGAGCATAGAAGGAATCTACTTCAACATAGTGATGGCCATATATGATAAGCCCACAGCAAACATTAATCTCAATAGTGAAAAACTAAAAGCATTCCCTCTAAGAATAGGAACAAGACAAGGGTGTCCACTCTCACCATTATTGAACATAGTTTTGGAAGTCCTAGCTACAGCAATTAGAGAAGAAAAAGAAATAAAAGCAATCCAGATCAGAAAAGAAGATGTAAAATTCTCACTGTTTGCAGATAACATGATACTATACATAGAAAACCCTCCCAAAACTATCAGAAAATTACTAAAGGCAATCAGTGAATTCAGCATATTCATGGGATACAAGGTCAATACACGGAAACCATTTCCATTCCAATATACTAACAATGAAAAATCAGGGAGAGGAATTAAGGAATCAATTCCATTCACCATTGCAACAAAAAGAATAAAATATCTAGGAATAAACCTACCTAAGAAGACAAAAGACATGTATACGGAAAATTATAAGACACTGATGAAAGAAATCAAAGATGACCTAAACAGATGGAGAAATATTCCATGTTCTTGGGTAGGAAGAATCAATACTGTGAAAACGACTATACTACCAGATGCAATCTACAGATTCAGTGCAATTCCTATTAAACTACCAATGGCATTTTTCACAGAACTAAAAATTTTCACAGAACAAAAAATTTCACAATTCATATGGAAACACAAAAGATCCTGAATAGTCAAAGCAGTCTTGAGAAACAAGAATGGAGCTGGAGGAATCAACCTTCCTGACTTCAGACTATACTACAAAACTACAGTCATCAAGACAGTATGGTACAGGCACAAAAACAGAAATATAGACCAATGGAACAAAACAGAGAATCCAGAAATAAACTCACACATCTATGGTTACCTTATTTTTGACATGGAGGCAAGAATATATAATGGAATAAAGACATCCCCTTCAATAAGTAGTGCTGGGAAAATTGGACCGCTACATGTAAAAGAATGAAATCAGACATTTCCTAACCCCATACACAAAGAGGAACTCAAAATGGGTTAAAGACATAAATGTAAGACCAAAAACTATACAACTCTTAAGAGGAAAACACAGGCAGAATACTCAGTGACATAAATCAAAGCAAGATCTTCTATGACCCACCTCCTAGAGTAATGGAAATAAAAACGAAAATAAACAAGTGGGACCTAATTAAATTCAAAAGCTTTTGCACAGCAAAGGAAACTACAAACAAGGTGAAAAGACAAACCTCAGAATGTGAGAAAATAACAGTAAATGAAACAACTGACAAAGAATTAATTTCCAAACTATATAAGCAGCTCATACAAGTCAATACCAGAAAAAAAAAAAAAAAGCCCAATCAAAAAGTGGGGAAAAGACCTAAAAAAGACATTTCTCCAAAGAAAACATACAGGTGGCTAACAAACACATGAAAAGATGCTCAACATCACTCATTATCAGAGTAATGCAAATCAAAACTACAATGAGATACCACCTCACACCAGTCAGAATGGCCATCATCAAAAACTCTACAAACAATAAATCCTGGAGAGGGTATGGAAGAAAAGGGAACTTTTGCACTGCTGGTGGGAATGTAAACTGACACAGCCACTATGGAAGACGGTGTGGAGACTCCTTAAAAAGCTAGGAATAAAACTACCGTATGATCCAGCAATTCCACTCCTAGACATATAACCCTGAGGAAACCAAAATTGAAAAAGACACATGTACCCTAATGTTCACTGCAGCACTATTTATAATAGCTAGAACATGGAAGCAACCCAGATGGCCATCGACAGATGAATGGACAAAGAAGCTGTGGTACATATATACAATGGAATACTACTCAGCCAAAAAAGGAACACATTTGAGACAGTTCTAATGAGGTAGATGAACCTGCTGCTGAGTCATGTCAGTCATGTCTGACTCTATGCGACCCCACAGACAGCAGCCCACCAGGCTCCCCTGTCCCTGGGATTCTCCAGGCAAGAACACTGGAGTGGGTTGCCATTTCCTTCTCCAATGCATGAAAGTGAAAAGTGAAAGTGAAGTCACTCAGTCATGTCCGACCCTCAGCGACCCCATGGACTGCAGCCTTCCAGGCTCCTCCATCCATGGGATTTTCCAGGTAAGAGTACTGGAGTGGGGTGTCATTGCCACCTAGAGCTTATTATATAAAGTAATAAGTAAGTAAGAAGTAAGTCAGAAAGAGATATATAAATACCGTGAAAGTCTCTCAGCCGTGTCCAGCTCTTTGCCACCCCATGGACTATACAGTAGATGGAATTCTCCAGGCCAGAATACTGGAGTGGGTAGCTGTCCCCTTCTCCAGGGGATCTTCCCAACCCAGGGACTGAACCCAGGTCTCCTGCATTGCAGGTGGATTCTTAACATAGTATACTTATGCAAATATATGGAATCTAAAAAGATGGTACTGATAAATTTATTTTCAGGGCAAAAATGGAGAAACAGACATAGAGAACAGACCTATAGACACGGGGGTAGGGTAGAAGTGAGAGGATGAGATGTATGGAGAGTGTAACACGGAAGTTTACAATACCATATGTAAAATAGATGCCAATGGGAATTTGCTGTATGACTCAGGGAACTCAAACAGGGGTTCTGGGACAATCTAGAAAGGTGGGATGAGGAGAGAGATAGGAGGGAAGTTCGGGAGGGAGGGGACATGGGTTTAACTATGGCTGATTCTTGTTGATGTATGAGAGAAAACCACAACATTCTGTAAAGAAATGATCTTTCAATAAAAAAATAAATAAATTAAATAATAAAAGAACACTGGAGTGGGTTGCCCTGCCCTTCTCCAGGGGTCTTCCTGACTCAGGGATTAAACCTGCATCTCTCGCATTGCAGACAGATTCTTTACTATCTGAGCCACCAGCTGCTGCTAAGTCCCTTCAGTTGTGTCCGACTCTGTGCAACCCCATAGACGGCAGCCCACCAGGCTCCCCCGTCCCTGGGATTCTCCAGGCAAGAACACTGGAGTGGGTTGCCATTTCCCTCTCCAATGCATGAAAGTGAAAAGTGAAAGTGAAGTCTCTCAGTCGTGTCCGACTCTGTGCGACCCCATGGACTATAGCCTACCAGGCTCCTGTGTCCATGGGATTTTCCAGGTAAGAGTACTGGAGTGGGGTGCCATTGCCTTCTCTGTGAGCCATCAGGGAAGGCCCTAAATTCTTTTTATACTCGTCTAAATCCATAAAGACTTCAAATGGGAAAACAAAAAACTGAGTCACTGAAAAATTAAAGTCTACCTTTCATATTGGACTGCAATGTACTTTTAATTATGTAAAAAAAGGTATGATTGGTTTTAAAAAATAAAAGACCAGAATAAATATAAAATAATGATGATCTACTCATTTTACAGTGGGAAACTAACAGTGCTACACTTTCTATTTTTCTTCTAAGAAATGTCAAGTAGAAATAGCAAACTGTCCTCTGGGAAAAATCAGAGTATCTGAGCTTCAAAAAGAACTCTGTCCTCAAATGAGTTAGTGCACAAGTATTCACTAGGGAACCATGCCTTCTTTGACAGTTTGGGCTCAGGACATGAAATAGTGGAGGTTTTTAAGGCTTCTTAGAATATGGCTCATATATATCAAAGACTGCAGTTGTGGCCTAGAGTATTTTAAAATACTTTCCTTTAAGGAATAAGCTATAATACAGTTTGTGCATTAGTCTATGGTACCCCTCCTCACCTTTAAAAGTCTCAGTAAAAAAAAAAAAATGCAAATGCATAAATAAGGAACTGTCACCATCTTTCAGCACAAACTACAATATTTTGCAGAGCCATTCATTTTTCAACTCTATAAATGACACAACTTTTTTCATCCATGCAAACAATTCATTAATTTTATTGTTAAGACTTTCTGAGGTTACTCAATTCAGCAATCTTCAAAGAAAAGAATTTTCTCTAGCCTAATATCTCTTACAAAGATTAATCAATATTCCACTTATCCTTCTACAAATGTCCAATGCTGGACACCTCAGGGATATACCTTCATTTACTTGAAACCTATGTATAAAGTTATCTCTTACACTCTCTTCTACAAACTAAATAACATAATATTCCTAATCTATCTCTGTGATATGTATTATCCATTAGCTTGTAAATTTTGATTTGTATCTATATTCAATTATTTTATCAGTGTAGTTAACAGAAGTGAAAAGGCTCCCTGAGCATATAGACTATTAAGAAGGCATCTATAGATTAAAAACCCATACCAAATGCTTTTATCTATTTGTTTTCTTGCCAAACAGCATAATATTGCTTGCTCATGTTCAGGTTAAATTTAACTAAGAACCATGTCTTTTTTTTTTTTTTTTTTTTTTCATTAATGCCACAAGGCTTAACCAGTAAGCCATTCTCTAAAATGAATTTCTAATTTATTTCTATCCCAGACATTTAATAACCTGTACTTGTCACCACTGTCTTCTATTCTGTTTGAATGAAACCATTTTGCAACCTCTCATACCAATTCTAAATTTTATTTATATTCCCTATTAACATTTATTTTCATTTAGAAACAAGAATAAATCATATGGAAATTTTTTTGATATCATATGCATGAGAACACATGTAACACGAGTGAAGACACTGACTAATAGGGATCTCACAGCCAGATGCTCAGTGGACTCCTCAGAGATACCATATCCTCCAAGATACAGGCAAGTCAGTCTTGGAATCTGGACACATTTGGTTTTCTTACTTATACGGCTAAAGTCAAGGCCATGTTTTTATTTAAAAAGGCTATGCTTTTGTAAGAATACTTTTCATCTCAAAGGCAACATTAAAAAAAAAAAAAGCTCCTGCCAATGCAGGAGATGCAAGAGACACAGGTTCAATCCCTGGATCAGGAAGATCCCCTGGAGTAGGAAATGGAAACCTACTCCAGTATTCTTGCCTGGAAAATTCCACGAACAGAGGAGCCAAGTGGGCTACAGTCTATGTGGTTGCGAAAGAGTCAGAAATGACTCAGCATACATGCATGCATGCTCATTAACAAATGTAAACATCGAATAAACTATATAATTAAACCAAAAAAAAAAAAAGCTACACCTATCACTTTGCCTTTATATTGCATGTCACTCTGTAATTGAAAACACACTACTTGCTTTGTATGTTGTACTGAGAATTAATGAGTATCACAGAATTATGAAAATATGCTTGTTAATGGTCAGCATTGTCTACTAAGCACCCAGTGACTTCTCCCCAAAACAATGTTCATAGACTTACATAGTGGCTAAAATTCTTAAGCAGGCTATACTTGAATGTGACATAGGAATATATAAGATTTTCTAAATCTTCTACTACTTTTCCCATTTGACTTGACATTTATCACAATCGAAACAACCTCCATTCTTTATACCTAATTTCTATTGAAAAAACATGAATGAAAACAACGTTTAAGACTTTAGCCTCCTAATAAGCTTTTAGTAATATTTTTTCATTATTCTCTATTTATTCAAAAGCATATTAGTTTAAAAAGAAAAGTCAAGGTAGGCAGAACACAAAAGAATCAGAGTTCTTGTTGTATTTTAAACAATACAAGTTGAAAAGCAAAGTATATAAATATAACATCTAAACATTCTTTATTCAAAGAGAAAACTTTTTTCTCTTCTAAAGTGAATGCTGAGCTTTCATTTCCTATTTCTCTTCTTCATTTTCAACTTTTCCTTTTCTTCCTAAATGATTAAGTCCTAAAACCATAACACAGGGCAGAGTCAGAATCCTCTAAGTGAGATCAAGAAGTGCAGAGAAGGACTGCCCAGTGGGATATCAGTGGCCAAGCTAGCTGAGAAGGGCACCAACAAGGCAGAGTAAGCACAGCCTCAATAAGGTGAGAAGAGCATCCACATGGAGGGGCAGCCCAGCATGTGTATCAGAGCCTAAGTATTTGAGGTGGGTATCCTTCCAATGGAGTAGAAGTGATCCAGCATCAAGATTCAGAGTCCCAATATGATGAAGAGCGGTCTATACCAGGGATTGGTGCTGGTGTAGAGGACAAAGAGTGAAGAGAGCATCCACACAAAGGCTTAACCTGAAGTAGATTATCACAACCCAAGGAGAATGAGAAGGATGCACAGTCAGAAAGCAGCCCTGAGGGCAGTACCCAAGCCCAGGCAGAGTGAGAAGGGTCATCCTCAAGAAGGGCAGGCAGGTGAAATGCAACAGCCTAAGATGAGGGAGAGGGCCTCCACACAATGGAGAGGACCAACATGTAGAGGTCAGAGCCAGAAAAAGATAAGGAGGACGTAACTGCAAAGGGGTGGCTTGGTGTGGAGTATCAAAGCCTCATCAGAGGAAAGAGGAGAGGGCAAACAAGGAGTCGCAACGTCCCAACAAAAAGAGAACCAGAGTGGAGTGAGGAGGACATTCAGGTGGAGTTTGGCTTGGACTGGTGTGCTGGAATATAAGCAGAGAGAACGGGCACCCACTAGAGGTAGGCTGGTGGACAGAAACAGAGTCCAAGTCCTGGTGGGATGAAGCAGCTTCTGTACAGCAGAGGGAGCAGTGCCGAGATGGAGGATTACATACAGAACGGTTAAACAAAATAAGGAAACGTATTAAAGACAATACAAACCAGGCTTTTCAATATCAACTAGGATGATTACAATTATAGACATTTGTTTCAAGCGTTCATGAACACCCACCAAGATCAACCATATCTTGGGCCATGAGACAAACCTCAAAAAATTTTTAAATTATTCTTAGCATAAGAGAACCAAATTAGAAATCAATAATAGAAAGAGAAGAGGAAAACCTCCAAATGTCTGGAAATTACACAACAGTTTAAAAAATCCTTGGATCAAAGAGGAAATCTCAAATGAAATAATTTTTAAAAATACACAGAAGGGAATGAAAATGAATACGTGAGATGCATTGAGAGCAGTAACGAGACTAAATATGAGACTACTAAAAAAATAGTATCAGGTTCCTATTTTAAGAAACCAGAAAAGAACAAATAAATATAAAATAACAAGACGTAAGAAAATACAGATAAGAGCAAAAACTCAATACAATTTAAAACAAGAAAAATAGAGAACAATCAATGAAACAAAAACCTGGTTCTCTGGAGAAAAAAATCACTAATACTGACAAACCTAGCAAGACTAACAAAAATAAAAGACAGAATGTACAAGTAGTATCACAAATGGTGCACTATAGACCTTGCAGTCATTAAAAAGATAACAAGAAAGTACTACGAACAACTTTATGATGACATAAATTAAAAGAAATGGAACAATTCTCAAAAGCCACAGACTCCCAAAACTCAACCAAGACAAAATAGACAACTTAAATAATCTTGTAACCATTAAACAAATTGAAGTTGTAATTAAAAAGCTCTTTAAAAAGAAATATCTAGGCCCAGATGGTTTCACTGGAGAATTTTACTAAATAATTAAAGAATAGCTAATACCAATTTCAAACAATTTCTCCTGGAAAACTGAAAAGGAGGGAATACTTTCAACTCATTTTATAAGGCTAGCATTACCAGGATACTAAAACCAAACCAATGCAATTAAAAAAGAGAGAGAGAGACAGAGAGAAAACTGCAGTCCAATACTCCTCACAAACTTTGATGTAAAAATTCCAAACAGGCAATTCCCTGGTGGTCCAATGGCTAGGATGGCTTTAACTGCTTCAAACTGCTGGGGCCCAGGTTCCATCCCTGGTTAGGGAACTAAGATCCCACAAGCCATGTATGACCAATAAATAAAAATTTCAAACACAATACTAGAAAAGGAAGCCTAGCAATATAGAAAACAATTATAAGAAGTGAGGTTTATTACAAGCATACAAGGCATGCCCAACATTTAAACATCAATTAATATCACCCACCAAATCAATAGCTAAAGAAAACTCCTATGATACTGAGGCAGA
Source organism: Bison bison bison (assembly GCF_000754665.1). NCBI lineage: Eukaryota > Metazoa > Chordata > Mammalia > Artiodactyla > Bovidae > Bison > Bison bison. Next base: position 1,261,735 of record NW_011494858.1, read on the forward strand.
AAAAGTATTTTACAAAGCCAAGCAGGCCATCATAGTCAAAACTCAGCACTGAGGGAAACTTCTTCAACTTATAGCTAACATCACACAATGGTGACAGACTGAATGAATTCCATATAAAATCAGGAACATAGTAAACATATCTTCTCTTAACACTTCTATTCACATAACACTGGAAGTCATATACAGGATCATAAGGTATGAAAAAGCATACACATTCAAAAGAAAGCAATGAAACTATCCCTATTTGCAAATAACATGCCTGTCACTGTCCCAAAGAATCAACAGTAAAACCTCCAGAACTAGTGAGTTCAGCAAGGCTCCGGAATAAAGATAAACACAAATTTCAATCATATTTTAAAGAGCAAACAAACATGAAATAACAAATCCGAAAATAAAAATTTAAACCATAATACCATTTATAATCACACCAAAGAAAATTAATTACTTAGATATTAATGTGAGAAAACACATATATGATTTATATCCTAAAAATTATAAATTGCTAACGCAAGAAATCAAAGAGCTAAGTAAATGGAAAGTCCTGTCATATTCATAGACTGGAAGACTCAACATAGTAAAGATGTCCATTCTTCCCAAAACTGATCTATAGTCTTAATGTAGCAGCTATTAAAATACTAGCAGAGTGTTTAAACAGACATTTACAATCTTATTCAAAAATTATCATGAAAAGGCACAGGACTACAAGAGATAAAATAATTTTGAAAGGGAATAAAGTAGGATGAATCAGTCTATCCAACATTAAAGCTTACTATACAGCAAGATAAATTAAGACAGTTGGAAGAAGGATAGAGATCCTGATCAGTGGGTCAGGAAAGAGAACTGAGAAAGAGACATATGCAAATATGTCCAGCTGATTTCTGACAAAGGCAGAAAAAATACTTTAACAAATGGTGCTGGAACAACTGAACATCAGTAGGCAAAAAAAGAAAACGAAATTGTAACTTAAGCCTCATACCTTATATAGAAATTAATGCAAAATGGATCACACACTTAATACAAAATATAAAACTTTCAGAAAATAAAAAAAACCCAGCAGAACATCTTCAGGTAGTAAGGCTAGGCAAAGAGTTCTCAGTCTTTAAAATAAAAGCATGGTCCATAAAAAGAAAAAAACTGAAAAACTGGACCGAGTTAAAATCAAAAATGCTTGCTCTATGAGCAACCCTGTGCAAGGGATGAAAAGACAACCTACAGGCTACTAAAAGGTATTTGCAAACTACATATCCAACAGAGGATCTATATATAGGACATACAAAGAATTCTTAAAACTCAACAAAGAACAGTCCACAAGAAATGGGCAAAAAGGATGAACAGATATTTCTCTGAAGATGATAAAATAAGCACATGAAGCAATATCCAACATCAATAGACATCAGAAAAATGCAAATTAAAACCACAAATGGATAACACTAAATAGCTATCAGAATGGCTACAATATAAAATATATTACATATTTGTAAAATAATTACAACAAACGTTGGCAAAAATGCAGAGGATGTAAATCTCTCCTGTACTGTTGGTGGAAATGTAAAATGGTAAATTCTTCTCGAAAACAGTTCAGCAGTTTCTGACAAAACTTAAATATGCATTTATGACACACTACTCTAAAGAAATGAAAATACTATGCTCACACAAAAACCTATATATAAAAATTCACAGTTTCATTTATAATAATCAAAAGCTTTGAAAACAATCCTTTAACATGCAAATGGTTAAATAAAATGCAGTACATCACAGCATGGAATATTATTCAGGAATAAAAGAAACAAACTATTAATACAGGCAACAACCTGGCTGGATTTAAAAAGAACTACACTGAATGGAAAAAAAACAATCTCAAAGGTTACATGCTGTTTAAGATTTCATTTATACAGCATTCTTGAAATGACAAAATATAGAAATGGAGAGTAGATCAATGGTTGCTAGGGATTAGGGAAGGAGAAAGTGGTAGGAAAGAAAGCATCCATGTTTATAAAAGGACAGCATGAGTGACTTATAACAAAACTGTTTTGTATCTTGATTACAGAGATGGTATACAAATCTACACCTGTGATACAAAGCTGCACAGAACTAAACAAGTACATGTGAAATCTATACAAGGCTGATGAATTCTATCAGTATCAATTTTCTGGTTGTGATACCACACTTGTTCAGTAGCTAAGTAGTGTCTAACTCTGTGACCCCCAGAACTGCAGCACACCAGGCTTCCCTGTCCTTCACCATCTCCCAGAGCTTGCTCAAACTCATGTCCACTGAGCTGGTGATGCCATCCAACCATCTCATCCTCTGCTGCCCCTTCCTCCTCCTGCCTTCAATCCTTCCCAGCATCAGTGTCTCTTCCAATGAGTCAGCTCTTTGCATCAGGTGGCCAAAGTACTAGAAGTTCAGCTTCAGCACCAGTCCTTCCAATGAATATTCAGGGTTGATTTCCTTTAGGATTGACTGCTTTAATCTCCTTGCTGTCCAAGGAACTCTCAAGAGTCTTCTCCAGCATCACAATTCGAAAGCATCAATTCGAAAAGCTCAGCCTTTTTTATGGTCCAGAGTTTAAATAGCTAAAGAGGAGAAGTCAATGTCTGGCTTCAAAGTTTCGAACGACAGTCTGACTCTTATTACAGGCTAATGCAGGTGGTGGCTTGAAGTTGAAGACAATTCTTATTTACTATTCTGAAATCCCTAGGGCCCTTAAGGATTGTGCTAAATCTCCTCTGCCTGCACTCTATAAATGTATCAATAAAGCCTGAATGGCAGCATATTTGTTTATAATGTGGTTAACTAAATATTTTAAGCTCATTGTTGAGATTTACTACTGCTCCAAAAAGACTCCTTTCAAAATACTACTGCTCATTGATAATAAGATTGGTCACCCAGAAGTTCTGATGGAGATGTACAAAGATTAGTGTTGTTTTCATGCCTGCTAACACAACATTTATTCTGCAGTAAGAAGTCATTTCAATTTCCAAGTTTTACTATTTAAAAATTACATTTTGAAAGCTGCCAAAGACAGTGATTTCTTCAATGGATCTGGGAAAAGTAAATGAAAACCTGTGAAGGATTCACTCTTAAAGTGTCACTAAGAACATTTGTGTAAAATATCAACATTAACAGGAATTAGGAAGAAGCTGATGCTAACCTTCATGGATGACTTTGAAGGGTTCAAGACATCAGTAAAGAAAGCAACTGCACATGTGGTAGAAACAGCAAGAGAAGGAGAAGAGCAGCCTACAGATGTGACTTAGTTGCTACAATTTCATGATAAAATTTTCAAAGAAGAAGAATTGCTTCTCATGAATGAGCAAAGAAAGTGATTTCTTGAGATGGAATACATTTCTGGTAAAGATACTGTGACGACTGTTAAAATGCCAACAAAGGGTTTAAAATATTATCTAAGCTTAGTTGATAAAGCAGAGAAAGGTTTGAAACAAGGACTGATTCCAATTTTCAAAAAAGTTCTACATGTAAAAAATGCTATCAAACAGCATTGCATGCTACATTACAGAGAAATCAGTACAGCAGAAGGAAGAGTCAACCGATGCAGCAAACTTCATTGCTGTCTTACTTTAAGAATTGGTATATCCACTCCAATCTTCAGTAACCACCACCCTGCAGTCAGAAGGCATCAACACCGTGCTTAAATCCTTCACCAGCAAAAAATTATGACTTACTGAAAGTTCAGATGATGGTTAGCATTTTTAACAATAAAGTGTTTTTAAATTAAGGTAGCTGCATTCTTTTAAGATACAATGTTATTGCACACTTAACAGACTATGCTATGGCTATGCTATGCTAAGTCACTTCAGTCGTGTCCGACTCTGTGCGACCCCATGGACGGCAGCCCACCAGGCTCCCCCGTCCCTGGGATTCTCCAGGCAAGAACACTGGAGTCGGTTGCCATTTCCTTCTCCAATGCATGAAAGTGAAAAGTGAAAGTGAAGTCACTCAGTTGTGTCCGACTCTTAACGACCCCATGGATTGCAGCCTAACAGGTTCCTCCGTCCATGGGATTTTCCAAGCAAGAGTACTGGAGTGGGGTGCCATTGCCTTCTCCGTAACAGACTATAGTATAGTATAAATATAACTTTTATGTGCATGGGGAAACCAAAAAGTTTTTGTAACTCACTTTATTATGATACTTGCTTTACTGTGATGGTCTGGACCCTGCAATAAGTCTGAGGTATGGCTGCACACACATACACACACACACATACACACACACACACACTCACACGCATACACACATACATATCCATACATGTAAAGCAAAATGGTACTTCCTTACAAAAATTATTTTAAATATAAGTGAATTATATTCACCAAATGAAAAATAGAAGTTGGCAAATGGATTATAAAAAAAACAATAATTCAACTATATGTTGTCTACAAGTGACTCACTTTAAATCAAAAGACAAAAGCTAAAATATGGAAAAAAGCTATTTCATGCAAACAACATGCAAATAGTAACCAAAAGAGAAATGGGTTTCCTTTTTACTAACATCAGCCAAAATAAACCTTAAAAAAAAATGTTACAAGACAAAGAGACAGATGCCATAGATTGATAAATGGGTCAATTTCTTAAGAATATATAAAAATTATAAAAGTAAAAATACCAAACATCAGAGCCCCAAAATATATAAAGAAAACATGGACATAATTGAGAAAAATAGACAGTTTTACAATAATAGGTGGAGACTTCAATAATCTACTTTCAATGGACAGAACATTGAGGTGAAAAATCATCAATACAAAAAGAGAGGACTTGAACAGCACTATAAACTAACTATGGAGCATTCTCCAAGATAATCATCAATTTAGTTCAGTTCAGATCAGTTGCTCAGTGGTGTCCAACTCTTTGCAACTTCATGGACAGCAGCACGCCAGGCCTCCCTGTCCATCACCAACTCTTGGAGCTTGCTCAGACTCATGTCCATCGAGTCAGTGATGCCATCCAACCATCTCATCCTCTGTTGTCCCCTTCAGGTCCTCTGTTATCCCTTTCTCCTCCTGCCTTCAACTATATTGACTATATATTAACATACAACTAACACATTGACTACATATTAACATATGTTAAGTCAAAATACAAATCCCAATACATTTAAACAGGATTAAAGGAGTATAAAGTATTCTCTTCAGTACAATAGAATAAAGCTAAAAATCAAGGAAAAGAAAAATGGAAATTCATAAATATATACAAATTAAATAACACACTCAACAAATGGGAAAAATAAAAAACCAGAAAGAAAATTAGAGACTACTTTGAGATGAAATGAAAATGAAAAGTAAACATACCAAAACCTATAGGGGGTAGCAAAAGCAGTGCTCAGAGGGATATTCACAGCTGTAAATGCCTACATTAAAAAAGAAGAGAGATTTAAGGACTTCCTTGGTGGTTCAGTGATTAAGATTCTGAATTTCCAATGCAGGGATAATGGATTTAAACCCTGGTCAGGGAACTAAGATCCTGCATGTTGTGTGCTATGGCCAAACAAAAATTATTTTTTAAAAAACCATAATATCTAAAATTATTATGACAACAAAATGATAGACAATCCAATTAACAACTGGGCAAAGGACTTGAATAGATATTTCTCCAAAGAAGACACCCAAACGGTGACATCATTAGCCACTAGAAAAACGGCAATCAAAATCACAAATAAGATACCACTTGATACCTATCAGGATGGTTATATTAAAAAACATGAAATACAACAGGTGTTGGTGGGCATGTAGAGACATTGGAATCTTTGTACATTGTTAATGGGAATATAAAGTGGTTCAGTTCAGTTACTCAGTAGTGTCTGACTCTTTGCAACCCCATGAACTGCAGCACGCCAGGCTTCCCTGTCCATCAACTCGTGGAGTTTACTCAAACTCATGTCCATCGAGTTGGTGATGCCATCCAACCATCTCATCCTCTGTCATCCCCTTCTCCTACTGCCTTCAATCTTGCCCAGCATCAGAGTCTTTTCCAATGAATCAGTTCTTTGTATCAGGTGGCTAAAGTACTGGAGCTTTAGCTTCATCATCAGTCCTTTCAATGAATATTCAAGACTGATTTCGTTTATGATGGACTGGTTGGCTCTCCTTGCAGTCCATGGGACTCTCAAGAGTTTTCTCCAACATCACAGTTCAAAACCATCAATTCTTTGGCACTCAGCTTTCTTTACGGTCCAACTCTTACATCCATATATGCCTACTAGAAAAACCAAAGCTTTGACTAAATGGACCTTTGTCAGCAAAGTAATGTCTCTGTTTCTTAATATGCTGTCTAGGTTGGTCATAGCTTTTCTTTCAAGGAGCAGCGTCTTTTTATTTCATGGCTGCAGTCACTATCTACAGTGATTTTGGAGCTCACGAAAATAAAGTCTGTCACTGTTTCCATTTTGTTTACCCATCTATTTTCCATGTAGTTATGAGACCAGATGCCATGATCTCAGTTTTTTGAATGTTGAGTTTTAAGCCAGCTTTTTCACTCTCCTCTTTCACCTTCATTAAGAGGCTCTTCCGTTCCTCTTCACTTTTGGCCAAAAGTTTGGTAGTTCTCCAAAAAGTTCAACACAGAATAACCTAAGACCTAGCAATTCCACCCCTGTATATATAACCAAAATAACTGAAACGTGTTCAAACAAAAATTGTACATGAATATTCATAGCAGTGGTGCTTCCCATATGGTACGAGTGGTAAAGAATCCATATGCAAATGCAGGAGAAGAAAGAGACATGGGTTTGATCCCTGGGTTGGGAAGATTCCCCTGGAGGAGGAAATGGCAACCCACTCCAGTATTCTTGCCTGGAGAATCCCATGGACAGAGAAACCTGGAGGGCTATGTCCATGAGGTCCCAAAGAGTCAGATACAACTGAAGTGATTTAGCATGCATTCATAGCTGCACTACTCACAAAAGCCAAAAGGTAGAAACCCAAATGTCTATACATGAATGGAGAAACAAAATATGATGTATCTATACAACGAAGTATTTTCAGCCAACGTTGAAAACAGTATGCCAAGTGAAAAAAATCAGACACAAGAAGCCACATATTGTATGATTCCAGTTAAATATCAAGAGTCAGCAAATCAATACGGACAGAAAACTGATTAGCTATTGTCAGGGGTTAGGGTGAAAGTGAGAATGGGGAGCAACTGCTTAACGGGTACAGTTTCCTTTGGGCTGAAAATGTTCTAGAGCTTAAAAGTGGTGGCTGTGCAAAACTGTGAGTGTACTAAATACCTCTTCACAAGCTGTAATTAAGATTGCCCAGAAAAAAATCAACACCTCAGATAGGGAGATGATACCACTCTAATGGCAGAAAGTGAAGAGAAACTAAAGAGCCTCTTGACGAAGGTGAAAGAGGAGAGTGAAAAAGCTGGATTAAAACTCAACGTTCAAAAAACAAAGATCATGACATCTGGTCCTATCACTTCATGGCAAATAGATGGGGAAAATGTGGAAACAGTGTCAGATTTCATTTTCTTGGCTCCCAAATCAATGTGTACAGTGACTGCAGCCACAAAATTAAAAGACACTTGCTCCTTGGAAGAAAAGCTATGACAAACTTAGAGAGGTATTAAAAAGCAGAGATATCATGTTGTGGACAAAGGTCTGTCTAGTCAAAGCTATGGTTTTTCCAGTAGTCATGTATGGATGTGAGAGCTGGACCATAAAGAAGGCTGAGCACCAAAGAATTGATGCATTTGAACTGTGGTGCTGGAGAAGACTCTTGAAAGTACCTT
>NW_011494858.1:1269584-1271143 GCF_000754665.1 Bison bison bison
TGCTGACAAAGGTCTGTCTAGTCAAAGCTATGGTTTTTCCAGTAGTCATGTATGGATGTGAGAGCTGGACCATAAAGAAGGCTGAGCACCAAAGAATTGATGCATTTGAACTGTGGTGCTGGAGAAGACTCTTGAAAGTACCTTGGACAACAAGGAGATCAAACCAGTAAATCCTAAAGGAAATCAGTCCTGAATATTTATTGGAAGGACTGGTGCTGAAGCTAAAGCTCCAATACTTTTGGCCACCTGATGCAAACAGCTGACTCACTGGGAAAGATCTTGATGCTGGGAAAGATTAAGGGCAAGAGGAGAAGCGGGTAACAGAGGATGAGATGGCTGGATGGCATCACTGACTCAAAGGACCTAATTTTAAGCAAACTCAGGGAGACAGTGAAGGATAGGGAAGCCTGGTGTGCTGCAGTCCATGAGGTTGCAAAGAGTTGGACGTAACTTAGCGACTAAACAACAACAACAACAAATGTCTCCAGAGGTCAGTTTTATATTATATGTATTTTACCACAATATGGTACTAGAATAGTAAAACTCACAGACAGAATAAGTATAATGGTGATTGCCATGGGCAGGCAGAGGGGGTCACTGGGGAGTTTTAATGGGCATAGAGCTTTAGTTTTGCAAAATGAAAAGTGTTCTGGAGTGAACACTTCAGTTTTGCAAGATGAAAAGTGTTCTGTTGAACAACAATGTGAATATCTTTAATAACACTGAATTGTACACTTAAAAAATGGTTAAGATAGTAAAATTTCTGTGAATTTTACCGTAATCAAAACATACAATTTAAAAAATACATGATGACACTTCATGAAAACTACTAGCATTTCTCATGATACAAAAATCTTTAATAAGATATTAGTAAATCAAATTCAGTAACACAGTAAAAACAAAACCAAAAACCACCATAACCAAATGAGGCTTAGACCAGAAAAGCAAGGTAAACACTCAAAAACCAATATATTTTATCACAGTAATAGAGGAAAAAAAGAAAAGACATATTATCAGCACAGTACATGAACATAAATCATTTGACACATTCTACTCTTATTTATGACAAAATAAAGGAAAAAAACCTCACCAAACTAGGAACAAAAATAAACCTCCTCAACCTGATGAAGAATATCTACAGAAAACCAACAGCTTGCATTGTACTTAACAGTGAAAGGGGTAAGATAAAAAAAAAGAAGGCAAAGATGTCCCTCTTCTCACTTTCATTTAGCATTGTCCTGAGGTCCCAGCCAATGTCAAAGAGCAAGAAAAGAAAACAAAGTACCTATAGATGGGAAAGAAAAAACTGTTTAGATCAGTAGATGACATGATGCTGTATGTGGAAAATACAAAACACTGCAAAAAAGCTACTATAACAAGTAAATTTTAAGAAGTTGAAGGAGACCAAGTCAATATTAAAAGCTCAATTGTGTTCCTTTCAAATTAGAAATAAAATTAGAAATTAAGCATATCGTATAATATAAAATTAATATTACACGATTTATAGTAGTATCAAAAACATAAGATACTTAAGAATACTATAAAATATGAGTATATTT
>NW_011494858.1:1271243-1272981 GCF_000754665.1 Bison bison bison
AAAAATGAATGAAAATTTAAACAAACAATGGAAACATATGACGTATTCATAGATTAGAAGACTCAGTGTGAGTATGTCAGTTTTCCTTACTTTGATCCACAAATCCCATATGCATGCATGCTCAGTCACTCAGTCGTGTCCAACTCTGTGCGACCCCATGAACTGTAGACTGCCAGGATCCTTGGTTCATGGGATTCTCCAGGCAAGAATCCTGGAGTGGGTTGCCATTTCCTCCTCCAGGGGATCTTCCCAAACCAGAGACTGAACCTGTATCTCCTGCACTCTTGCATCGGCAGGTAGCTTCTTTACCACTGAGCCACTGGCTTCCCTGGATCTTCCCTGAGGTAAATTCCATATTTATCTCAGTCACTCAGTCATGTCCAACTCTTTGCAACCCCATGGACTATAGAGTCCACAGAATTCTCCAGGCCAGAATACTGCAGTGGGTAACTTTTACCTTCTCCAGGGGATCTTCCCAACCCAGGGGTTGAACCCAACTCTCCCATATTGCAGGCAGATTCTTTATCAGCTGAGCCACAAGGGAAGCCCAAGAATACTGGAATGGGTAGCCTATCCCTTCTCCTGTGGATTTTCCTAATCTAGGAATTGAACAGGGGTCTCCTGCTTTGCAGGCATATTCTTTACCAAATGAGCTATCAGGGAAGCCCAAATTCCATATACTTCACACAAAATTCCAGAAGGCAATTTTCTTTTAGTAATTAATAAGCTGACTCTAAAATTTAGTGGCATGCAAAGGACCTCAAAGAGCCCAAATAATTTTCAAAACAAACAAAAATATCAATGAAATTTCAAGACTTAACTAGAAAAATAAAAATAATTAAGTTAGTATAGTATTGGCAAAAGGGTACATGTCAATGGAATGAAATAAAGTGCCCAGAAACAGACCATGCATATATGGTCAACTGATTTTTGACAAGGAGGCTGAGGCTAATTCTGCAAAAAGATATAGGAAAAACATTTCGCCACCATGGGATGGGCAAGGTTTCTTACATGTAACACTAAAAGCATGAATCACAAAAGAAAAATTGATAAATGAAAGTTGAGCAAAATTTTTAAAAATTGCTTTTCAAAAGAAAATAGTAAGAGAATTAAAAAGCAAGCTGCAGGATGGGGGGGAAACCAAATACTTGACAACTTACATCTAGAATATATAAAGAACTCTAATACTTCACTATCAAGAAGGAAGAGGGTGAGTGGGTGAAAAAAAGGCAAAATATTTGAACAGACACTTAACAAAATTAAACTGGACAATGAACACATTAATCACTGGAGGAACACAAATTAATCCCACAAGGAGATATTAGAATCATCAAAATTTAGAGAAACGACAATACGAAGAGTCATTGAATACGCAGAATGATGGACCTCTCATACATTCCTAGCAGGACTGTGAAATAGCAAAACCATATTGGGAACCAGTTTGGTAGACTTTTTTTTATAAAAAATAAACACTTAACATATAAGAACTGAACAAAAAAGATCTTCATGACCCAGTTAATTATGATGGTGTGATCACTCATCTACAGCCAGACATCCCGGAATATGAAGTCAAGTGGGCCTTAGGAAGCATCACTACAAACAAAGCTAGTGGAGGTAATGGAATTCCAATTGAGCTATTTCAAATCCTGAAAGATGATGCTGTGAAAGTGCTGCACTCAATATGTCAGCAAATTTGGAAAACTCAGCAGTGGCCACAGGACTGGAAAAGGTCAGTTTT
>NW_011494858.1:1273081-1289454 GCF_000754665.1 Bison bison bison
AAATTTGGAAAACTCAGCAGTGGCCACAGGACTGGAAAAGGTCAGTTTTCATTCCAATCCCAAAGAAAGGCAATGCCAAAGAATGCTCAAACTATGGCACAATTGCGCTCTACTACTGTGGGCAAGAATCCCTTAGAAGAAATGGAATAGCTCTCATAGTCAACGAAAGAGTTTGAAATGCAGTACTTGGGTGCAATCTCAAAAATGACAGAAGGATCTCTGTTCATTTCCAAGGCAAACCATTCAATATCACAGTAATCCAAGTCTATAACCCAACCAGTAATGCTGAAGTTGAACAGCTCTATGATGACTGACAAGACCTTCTAGAACTAACAACAATAACAAAAAGATGTCCTTGTCATCATAGGGGACTGGAATGCAAAAGTAGGAAGTCAAGAGATACCTGGAGTAACAGGCAAGTTTGACTTTGAAGTACAAAACGAAGCAGGGCAAAGGTTAACAGAGTTTTGCCAAGTGAATGCACTGGTCAAAGCAAATACCCTCTTCCAACAACATAAGAGATGACTCTACACATGGACGTCACCAGATGGTCAACACTGAAATCAGATCGATTATATTCTTTGTAGCCAAAGATGGAGAAGCTCTACACAGTCAGCAAAAGCAAGATTGGGAGCTTACAGTGGCTCAGATCATGAATTCCTTACTTCAAATTCAGATTTAAATTGAAGAAAGTAGGGAAAACCCACTAGACCATTCAGGTATGACTTAAATCATATTCCTACAATAATACAGTGGAAGTGAGAAATAGATTCAAGGGATTAGATCTGATAGACAGAATGCCTGAAGAACTATGGAAAGAGGTTCGTGACATTGTACAGGAAGCAGTGATGAAAACCATCCCCAAGAAAAAGAAATGCAAAAAGGCAAAATGGTTCTCTGAGGAGGACTTACAAATAGCTGAGAAAAGAAGAGAACCTAAATGCAAAGGAGATAAAGAAAAATATACTCATCTGAATGCAGAGTTCCAAAGAATAGCAAGGAGAGATAAAGCCTTCCTAAGTAATCAATGTAAAGAAATAGAGGAAAACAATAGAATTGGAAAGACTAGCGATCCCTTCAAGAAAATTAGAGATACCAAGGGAACATTTCATGCAAAGACGGGCACAATAAAGGACAGAAATGGTATGGACCTAACAGAAGCAGAGATATTAAGAAGAGGTGGCAAGAATACACAAAAGAACTATACAAAAAAGATCTTTATGACCAAGATAATCACAATGAGAGCCAGACATCCTGGAGTCTGACATCAAGTGGGCCTTTGGAATCATCACTATGAATAAAGCTAGTAGAAGTGATGGAATTCCAGCTGAGCAATTTCAAGTACTAAAAGATGATACTGTGAAAGTGCTGCACTCAATATGTCAGCAAATTTGGAAAACTCAGCAGTGGCCACAGAACTGGAAAAGGTCAGTTTTCATTTGAATCTCAAAGAAAGGCAATGCCAAGGAATGTTCAAAGTACCACACAATTGCACGCATTTCACATGCTAGCAAAGTAATGCTCAAAAGTCTTCAAGCCAGGCTTCAACAGCACTTGAACCGAGAATGTTCAGATGTTCAAGCTGAATTTAGAAAAGCCTAAGGAACCAGGGATCAAATTGCCAACATCCACTGGATCAGAGAAACAACAAGAAATTTCAGAGAAATATCTACTTCTGCTTTAAACACTACGCCAAAGCCCTTGACTGTGTGGATCACAACAAACTGTGGAAAATTCTTAAAGAGATGGGAATAACAGAACACCTTACTTGCCTCCTGAGAAAGCTGTATTCAGGTCAAGAAGAAACAGTTAGAACTGGACATGGAACAACAGACTAGTTCCAAATTGGGAAAGGAGTATGTCAAGGCTGCATACCGTCACCCTGCTTATTTAACTTATATGCAGAGTACATCATGTGAAATGCTGGCCTGGCTGAAGTACAAGCTGGAATCAAGATTGCTGGGACAAATATCAATAACCTCAGATATACAGATGACACCATTCTTATGGTGTAATTAGCAAAAAGGAACGGAAGAGCCTCTTGATGAAAGTGAAGAGAGTGAAAAAGTTGGCTTAAAACTCAACATTCAGAAAACTAAGATCAGGGCATCTGGTCCCAACACTTCATGGCAAAATGATGGGGAAACAATGGAAACAATGACAGACATTATTTCCTTGGGCTCCAAAATCACTGCAGGTGGTGGCTGCACCCATGAAATTAATAGCTATGACCTACCTGCTGCTGCCGCTGCTGCTAAGTCGCTTCAGTCATGTCCGACTCTGTGCGACCCCATAGACGGTGGCCCACCAGCCTCCCCCATCCCTGGGATTCTCCAGGCAAGAACACTGGAGAGGGTTGCCGTTTCCTTCTCCAGTGCATGAAAGGGAAAAGTAAAAGTGAAGTCACTCAGTCGTGTCCAACTCTTTGCGACCCCATGGTCTGCAGCCTACCAGGCTCCTCTGTCCATGGGATTTTCCAGGCAAGAGTACTGGAGTGGGGTGCCATTGCCTTCTAGATGGAATATTAAAAAGCAGAGAGAATACTTTGCTGACAAAGGTCCATCTAGTCAAAGATATGGTTTTCCCAGAAGTCACGTATGGATGTGAGAGTTGGACCATAAAGAAAGCTGAACGCCGAAGAATTGACACTTTTGAACTGTGGTGTTGGAGAAGACTCTTGAGAGTCCCTTGGACTGCAAGGAAATCAAACCAATCAAATCAAAGGAAATCTGTCCTGAATATTCATTGGAAGGAATGATGCTGAAGCTGAAACTCCAATACTTTGGCCACCTGATGCGAAGAACTGACACACTGGAAAAGACCCTGATGCTGGGAAATATTGACAGCAGGAGGAGAAGGGAATGACAGAGGATGAGATGGTTGGATGGCATCACTGACTCAACGGACATGAGTCTGAGCAAGCTCCAGGAGTTGGTGCTGGACGGGGAACCCTGGCTGCAGACCACAGGGTCGCAAAGAGTTAGACATGACTCATCTACTGACTTGAACTGATAGTGGTAATGGGGGTTTTTAGCAGTCAAATTTGTAGTAATCTTGTACTAAAACACTGACACTCTACCAAGAATCTTACACTTTGCTAGAAAGCAGAAGTTTACTGAAACCAAAACAATATGCTCTAAGATGTCAAGAGTTCGCTAAGCCTGGAAGCTGAACATGTATCAGAACAATAAGGCTGCTGCTGCTAAGTCGCCTCAGTCGTGTCTGACTCTGTGCGACCCCATAGACAGCAGCCCACCAGGCTCCTCCGTCCCTGGGATTCTCCAGGCAAAAATACTGGAGTGGGTTGCCATTTCCTTCTCCAATAAATTCAGGACCATTAATATATGATGTCAAACTAATTGTAACAGCTGTAAGGACATTCACACCCCTCTCCATGGTAAAAAAAAAAAAAAAAAGCCTTGTAAGATGATCATAAATTAAATGTTTAACAATCAAATGTTTTCCCATTATAAAAAACACTACTTGAGATAATGAAAAGTCTACTTCAGGGAGCAGAATAGTCAAAGAATTCCAGTGAAAGAGGTTACTGCTTAATCAAGTGGCATATCAAATTCAGACTAAGGCAGTACTTTGAATTCTTATACTCTGTAATCTAATCCCCCAAACATCACTGCTTTTGTCATCTTTTATACCTATGATTCTATGATTTAATAAGGTAATTTTTAACTTCAGTTTTTCTAGAACAGCCTCTACAAACATTATTTTAAGGCCTTAAGATGAAATACTTCATGTAGTTATCTTTAATTTAGAAAAAAGAAAGAAGAAAAAAGACCTACTATATTCAAACATACAATTGAATGATAAAAATGAGTACTATTTTATCAGTGTTTAGGTATGGCCTTCCCCTAAACTTAATTTTTATAATTTATATTAATATATTCCTCTACAGACATCTTCATTTATTAAGATCTCAAAACTTGACATGTATGTTAAGAAAAAATTATACAAAGTAAATATGCTTCAAACACATCATTAATAAACTGGAATACTACATCCAAACAGTTAAGAACTCTCTCAAAATTCAAAACCCCTTATTTGAAACTATCAGAAGTCAGCAAACTGACAAGTATTCTTGTGAAAGATGACAATAAAAAGAATGTTCTCTTCCGTTTCAGATGCTAAAGCAAAACCAAAAGTAATTGCTATGCCTCTAATAACAACAATATCAACCTACATCAATAGAAGAGCTAAGTTTCAAAATGTTCCCTCCTGATACATGACCGCTGCAGATATTTCTATGAAACAACTGGGAAAGTAAATAAGCCAGAAAACACAAGTTGGAGAGTGTTTGTTCGGCTGTTTATTTCTTTTCCATTTTATGTTTTGTGTGTGTGTGTGTGTGTGTTTTCTACTTTTCTTTTTGGCACCACAGAATATTATTTTTCCTAAAAGTCTTTGTTCCCATAAGACCAATGACAGGATGACATCAGAACATATTTATAATTTTCTATTTTCAAAAAAATATTCTCTCTCACATAGTAATACACTTCATACAAGGCTTTGTCTCACCTGGCCAGTTCTTTAATTAAGTTTGCAATGCGTCTTTTGTCTTCAAGACACAAATCCTTCAGTGATGCACTCTTTATTTCTCCCCTGCAGAAACTCTAAAACAAACAAAAAAAATCATTCTGATTAACTTTCACAAAAAACAACTTTCAAGACTTTTCAAGAAATTTCTTTAAATTAGCACAGGGGATGAAATTTCTTGGATCTCTTTTATTTGGTAGAAGACTACCTATTTCATTTAAACCTACTGTGAACTCAAAACAGGCTAAGGAACAATCTGTCCACCAGGGGACATCATGAAATTTACACAGGAAAAGCAGAGTAAGAACTCACAGACACAAATGCTTAAGTATCAGGGAATAATAAGGAAACAACTTTCCCCTGGTGAACGTCACAGAAACAAACATCTAATGGAAGATACTGAAATCCTTCTGACACCACAGTCTATGGCTGCTTGAAGGTTTATTAAGGTTGGCAGCAGAGGCACCAGTGTCTAAGCTCTCAATATATCCCAAGGTTCATTCCAAAGGGTATTAGATCAAAGAGTAATAGTAATAATAGGTAACGTTATATCCAGTGTTATTATATCCAGTTATATCCATTATATCCAGTGAATATTCTAAGTATTTTATACTTATTAATCCATTTCATTTTCACCACAGTGCTATTAGGTAGGTATTATTCCTGTTCTATAGTGAGGGTACATACCTTGCCTAGGAATATAGCAGTGAACTAGCAAAATCGAGATTCAAGCATTGATTCCACAGTCTATGTTCTTACTCACTGTACTATCCTACCTCCTATACTATAAAAAGTTCTCCTAGTACATGAACGGAGAAGGCACTCTTCCAGTACTCTTGCCTGGAAAATCCCATGGATGGAGGAGCGTGGTAGGCTGCAGTCCATGGGGTCTCGAAGAGTCGGACACGACTGAGCGACTTCACTTTCACTTTTCACTTTCCTGCATTGGAGAAGGAAATGGCAACCCACTCCAGTGTTCTTGCCTGGAGAATCCCAGGGATGGGGGAGCACGTTGGCTGCCATCTATGGGGTCACACAGAGTTGGACACGACTGAAGTGACTTAGCAGCAGTACATGAACATCAAAGCTATGAAACCTAGGAATTCACTTGTAGGTAACACGTAAAAGGAATATGTTTAAAAAAACAATCCTTGGCATTGCCATTTATGCAACCACAAAGTAAATTAGTCCAATTACTTCACGTGGCCAAGAATAATCCAAGACCCCTAAAATGAATCCTGGAAGCACTGTTAGCCAAAGATGGGAAAGATAAGGGAGAAAAAGGAAATGGGAAACAGGATATGGTAAAAAGACAAAACATTAAATGGATTTGGTTTTAGATTTTAGATATGGTCAGTTTGAGATGCCAGGAGGACATTCATGGGAAAATGTTTAGGCAGGAAGCTGAAAATGTGGGTCTGGATCACAGGTCAGAGAAAAACATAAAAATTTAAAATTCAGCCATATGTTGCTATCAATAATGTTTAGATTTTTATTATTTTCTTTATATTTTTCTATGTTTTAAAATTTTCCTTAAAATTAAGAAAAAATACTAATTTTTAAAAATCAACTCCTAATCCAAGAAAATAAATTAAAACTGGTAACTAAAAAGACAAAAGGAGGATCGGAAGCATTCAATATTGTAGGAGAAAAAAGTTTTAAGAAGAATGTGGGGTTAACAGTGGTAATAATCAAAAAACAGAATATTAAAAGGAGTCACTGGATTTGGCAATGGGAAAAATTGCTGAAAACCCATTAAGAGATTTTCAGTAAACAAAAAAAAAGAAAGCCTTGCAAATAGGCAAGAACTTCAGCAGCATTGTGTTCAGGCAAAACCTGAAAACACAAATGTTTGTCAACCAGAGTTAAACTGTGGTATATTTATACAATGGAATTCTGCAGCTACTGATTGTTAGTTGACATTCATCCATCTTCAAACCCACCCTACCCTGCTTTGCTTTGTGAGGCTGAGGCTCTGGAAACCTCAATTCTCCTTTGCCACATGATTCTCTATTAAGCTGTGCTTAGTCGCTCAGTCATGTCCAGCTCTTTGTGAGCCCATGGACTTGCAGCCCGCCAGGCCCTCCTGTCCATGGGAAATCTCCAGGCAAGAATACTGGAGTGGGTTGCCATGCCCTCCTCCAGGGGATCTTGCCAACCCAGGGACTGAACACAGGTCTCCCACATTGCAGGCGGATTCTTTACCATCTGAGCCACCAGGGAAGCCCATTCTCTATTAAGCTCTACCAACAGGGAGAAGGAGAGGCTCTGAGAGGAAGAAAGGACACATTCCTTCCTATTGCTTTCTGTTTCTGTCAGTGTTACCCCTGCCAGAGATCTTCACCCTGGCAAGAACAACTGATTCCCGTTGGTAATTCTTCCAGGCCTCACAGAACCAGCCTTTGTCATGTCTCCTTGGAGACAGCAATACCCCTTAGGCTAGTTCCCCATCATCATAGGTCCAAGTTTCAGCTCTAAGTGGCCCCTCCTCCAAGTTTCTAGGTTTTAATAATTCCAGCTTGTTCTGCTTTCCCAACTCTAGAGATGGTGGCTGTGTCTTGCCATTATTACATACATGGTAACTTAGTGTGCCTTTTTTGCCTTTCAGTTCTCCAGCACCAGTCTAACAAGTTTTTATATACTAAACATACTCTCAGTTGAAATAACTGAGTAAACCCTGATTGAAATATCAGTGAAAAGAAATTAAATATGACAACTTGCAGCATAAATAAATCTCAGAAACGTAACACTGAATAAAAAAAATCAGACAATATGATATGAGATCATTCATAAAAAGTTGGTAATATACACAAAACTATGGGATTCCCTGGTGGATCAGTCAGTAAAGAGACCTCCTGCAATGCAGGAGATTCGGGTTCAGTCCTTGGATTGGGAAAGATCCCCTGGAGGAGGAAATGGCAACCCACTGCAGTATTCTTGCCTGGAAAATCCCATGGACAGAGAAGCCTGGTGGGCCACAGTCCATCAGGGTTGCAAGAGGTGGACACAACTTAGTGACTAAACCACCACCACCATTGTTTAAAAAACAAATACGTGTTTACACCATATAAGACAGCAGTTGATAAACTACAACTGCAAGCTAAATCTGGCTCAAAGCTTATTTTTGGAAAAAAAGAGTTTATTAAAACACAGCCATGCATATTCATTTATACACTGACATACATATGGCTCTTTCCACACTATCATGGCAGAATTAAATAATTAAGACAGAGGCCATGTGTCTCACAAAGGCTAAACATTTACCATCTGGCCTTTTACAGAAATAGTTTGTCAACCCCTGATAAAGAGAAACAACAGAATGATAAACACAAAATTAAAGATAGAGATTACCAAATAAGATGCTATGCTATACTAAGGGAAGAATAATACATCTCTCATATATTACCTCAGACTGCAAGGAAGTCTGAGGCTCTTCCCTGTCAATCTTTCTTTCCTTCTCGTCTCACAGATGCCAGACTTGTAGTGAAATCTTAAGTATCTCCTTGATTTATAACAGCATCATGGCAATTCAAAGCAGAAATGAATGGTTCCCTCAATAATCGGTACTGAACCAAAAGACTATCAGTATGACAAAATGATTTGGAAAAAGGTTTGTCACATTTTTAAATCTCTTTACAAGACAACTGAATAAAAGAAATCCAAACTGAAAAGGCAAATGTAAAACTATCTCTATTCACAGATGGCATAATTTGAATTATGCCTATATCTATTATATCTATTATAGGCATAATAGATAATTTCCTATCTTGTACATACGAAATTGTAAGAAAATCACCAAAAAGCTATTAGATTAGAACAAATAAATTAATTTAGAAAGGTTACAGGATAAAAAATCAACTATGTTTCTATATACTAGCAGTCAAAAATCCAAAAATGAAATTAAGAAAATGATTTCATTAATAGTAGCATCACAAAGTATAAAATACTTAAAACTTGAAAATAAATTTGGCATGTACACTGAAAACAACAAAACATCACTGAAAGAAATTAAAGATTTAAATAAATAGACAATTTACACACCATATTCAAGGTCTGGAAGACAATATTATGAAGCTGAGAGTACTCGCCAAACTGATCTAAAGATTCAACACAAGGTAGGGGTAGCAGAGTAGGAGACACAAACTACGGGGTGTAAGGCTCAGGCATGTACTGTGCAGCACAGGAAATACAACCGATATTTTGTAGTAACTGTAAATGGAAAGTAACCTTTAAAGTTGTATAAAAAGTTAAAATAAAAAAAAGATTCCCAATCATTCAATTTATGGGATTAACATATACAGAGTATTATATATAAAACAGATAACCAATAAGGACCTACTGTACACCACAGGGAACTAGACTCAATATTTTATAATAATCTATAAGGGAAAAGAATCTTAAAAGAAAAAAATATATATATACACACACATACATAATTATAAACACATATATATATAAAATTGAATCACTGTGATGTATACCTGAAACTAACACATTATTGTACATCAACTGTATTTTTCCACTTTTTTTTTTAAAAAGATTCAACACAATTGCTACCAAAATCCCAAGTTGACTCTCTGCAGAAACTGGCAAGCTGATTTCATAATTCCTATGGAAACGCAAAGGACCCATTATAGGCAAAACAACCTTGAAAAAGAAGAACTTGGACTATTTACACTTTCTGATTCCAAGACTTTCTGCCAAGCTACAATATATTAAAACAGAGTGGATTGGTATTAGAATAGAAATACAGATCAACGGAATAGAATTGAGATTACAGAAATAAACACTTACATTTATAGTTAAAAGATTTTTCAACAAGGGTGGCAAGACAAAGAAAAAATAGTCTTTGCAACAAATGATACTGGGACAAGATGAAATCCACATGCACAAGAATAAAGCTGGGTCACTACCCACACCATCTACAGAAATTAAATCAAAATGGATCAAAACTTAAATTAATATCTAAAAGTACAAAGCTCTTAGATATTGGTATAAATCTTTGAGACCTTGGTTTAGGTAACGATTTCTTAGACATGACAGCAAAGCACAGGCAATAAAAGAAAAGCATTGGTAAGTTGAAATTCATCAAAATTTAAAACATTCAAGCTTCAAAGGACACCAATAAAAAAGTGAAAAAACAACTCACAGAATGGGAGAAAATATGTGCAAATACTGTATCTGATAAGAGACTCAGAGGTGGAATTTATAAAGAACTCTTACAACTCATCAATAAGAAGACAAATAACTCAAACTGAAAAATATCTGAAT
Organism: Bison bison bison; assembly: GCF_000754665.1. Lineage (NCBI taxonomy): Eukaryota > Metazoa > Chordata > Mammalia > Artiodactyla > Bovidae > Bison > Bison bison. The sequence goes on from NW_011494858.1 coordinate 1,282,901, forward strand.
AGACATTTCTGTAAAGAACATATACAAATGGCCAAGAAGCACATAAAGAGATGATCATTACTGGCCACTGTGTGTGTGTGTGTTTAGTCACTCAGCTGCACCTGACTCTTTGCAACCCCATAGACTGTAGCCCGCGAGGCCCCTCTGTCCATGGAATTCTCCAGGCAAGAATACTGGAGTGGGTTGCCATTCCCTTATCCAAGCGATCTTCCCCACCCAGGGACTGAACCTGGGTCTCCTGCACTGCAGGTGGATTCTTTACCATCTGAGCTACCAGGGAAGCCCACTACTGGCCATTAGGAAAATACAAATCAAAACCATGAGATACTACTTCAAAGTCACTACAATTATAAACAAAAAAGATGGATATAAAGTGTTGGTGAGAATGTGGAGAATCTAGAACCCTCATACATTGCTCAGTTCAGTTCAGTCGCTCAGTTGTGTCCGACTTCTTGAGACTCCATGAATCGCAGCACGCCGGGCCTCCCTGTCCATTACCAACTCCTGGAGTTCACTCAAACTCATGTCCATCGAGTCGGTGATGCCATCCAGCCATCTCATCCTCTGGCGTCCCCTTCTTCTCCTGCCCCCAATCCCTCCCAGCATCACAGTCTTTTCCAATGAGTCAACTCTTCGCATGAGGTGGTCAAAGTATTGGAGTTTCAGCTTCAGCATCAGTCCTTCCAATGAACACCCAGGACTGATCTCCTTTAGGATGGACTGGTTGGATCTCCTTGCAATCCAAGGGACTCTCAAGAGTCTTCTCCAACACCACAGTTCAAAAGCATCAATTCTTCAGTGCTCAGCTTTCTTCACAGTCCAACTCTCGCATCCATACATAACTACTAGAAAAACCATAGCCTTGACTAGATGGACCTTTGTTGGCAAAGTAATATCTCTGCTTTGCAATATGCTATCTACGTTGGTCATAACTTTCCTTCCAAGGAGTAAGCGTCTTTTAATTTCATGGCTGCAGTCAGCATCTGCAGTGATTTTAGAGCCCCCAAAAATAAAGTCTGACACTGTTTCCACTGTTTCCCCATCTATTTCCCATGAAGTGATGGGACCAGATGCCATGGTTTTCGTTTTCTGAATGTTGAGGTTTAGGCCAACTTTTTCACTCTCCTCTTTTACTTTCATCAAGAGGCTCTTTAGTTCCTCTTCACTTTCTGCCATAAGGGTGGTGTCATCTGCATATCTGAGGTTATCGATATTTCTCCCAGCAATCTTGATTCCAGCTTGTGCTTCTTCAAGCCCAGCATTTCTCATGATGTACTCTGCATATAAGTTAAATAAGCAGGGTGACAATATACAGCCTTGACATACTCCTTTTCCTATTTGGAGCCAGTCTGTTGTTCCATGTCCAGTTCTAACTGTTGCTTCCTGACCTGCATATAGGTTTGTCAAGAGGCAGATCAGGTGGTCTGGTATTTCCATCTCTTTCAGAATTTTCCACAGTTTATTGTGATCCACACAGTCAAAGACTTTGGCATAGTCAATAAAGCAGAAACATTGCTGCTGCTGCTGCTAAGTCGATTCAGTCACGTCCGACTCTGTGCAACTCCACAGACGGCAGCCCACCAGGCTCCCCCGTCCCTGAGATTCTCCAGGCAAGAACACTGGAGTGGGTTGCCATTTCCTTCTCCAATGCATGAAAGTGAAAAGTGAAAGTGAAGTCAGTAAGTGGTGTCCAACTCCTAGCAAAACATTGCTAGTAGAATGTAAAATAGTATAGCTACTTTGGCAGTACATCAAAACCTTAAACATAGAATTACTACATGCCCCAGCAATTCTACTTCTATATATATACCCAAGAAAATTGAAAACAGAAATCCATACAAAAATCTGTACATGAATGCTGATGGAGCATATTCATATTAGGCAAAAAGTGTAACAATCCAAATGTCCTTCAACTGGTGGTTAAACAAAACATGCACTGAGCCATAAAAAGGAATGAAGCAATGATTCATGTACAACATACATGAACCTTGAAGTGAAAGAAGCCAGTCACAAAAGACCACGCAGTACATTATTTCATTTATATGAAATATTCAGAACAGACAAATATTTAGGGATTAAAAGCAGATTAGCGGTTGTCAAGAGCTGAGATTAATGGGGAATAGCTTTTGTGAAGTGGATATACTGGGGATATAAGCAACATAAGCAGGCCTTTTGAGCTCAGTCATGTCTGACTCTTTGTGACCCCATGGACTTCAGTCTGCCAGGCTCCTCTGTTTATGAGATTTTCCAGGCAAGAATAATGGAGTGGGTTGCCAGTTCCTCTTCCAGGGGTCTTCCCAACCCAGGGACTGAACCCACATCTCCTGCATCTCATGCATTGGTAGGCGGATTCTCTATCCACTGAGCCACCTGGGAAGCCCATGCATGATTTGAGCTAATCACAGTTAAATCCTGTAGACAACTAAATGTGATACAGTTGACCCTTAACAATGTGAGTCTGAACTGCACAGGTCTATTTATAAGCAGATTTTTTTCAATAAATATATTAGAAAACTTGTAGGAGATTTAAGACAATTTGAAAAAGCTTGCAAATGAACCACACAGCCTAAAGAAATATATAAAAACAAATGAAGAAAAAAGTTAGGTGTGTCATGAATGTGTAAAATACAGGTATATTTTACACTATTCTACACTCAATATACAATACATGTATATTGAGTGTATATACACTCAAAATATGTGTTAACCATGTTATCAGCAAAGCTTTCATTCAACAATAAGTTACTAGTGAAGTTTTGGAGGAGTCAAAAATTACATGCAGATATTTGACTGCATGGGGTTCAACACCCCTAACACCTGTGTTGTTCAAGGGTCAAGAGAAATAAGTAACAAAACTAGACACTGAACATTTCCTCAAGAACATAAACCAGGTATTGAAAAACATTTTTTATAAAGAGTTCAATAGTAAATAATTTTGTCTTTGCAGGCATACAGCTTTACAGCACCTCTGACACTGTAATACGAAAGCGGCAGTAAGATAACATTAAAAGAATGTTAAGGGAATGGTGTGTTCCAGTAACACTTGACTCACAAAACAGGGAAAAGCAGATGCCTACAAGTCAAGACTGTCAAATCCTGGCTTAACCTCTGGTTGAGGAGACAAAATATAAAGTAAAATAACAGGGAAGGAAATGGCAACCTACTCGTGTATTCTTGGCTGGAGAATCCCATGGACAGAGGAGCCTGGCAGGCTACAGTCCACAGGGTCGCAAGGAGTCGGACACGACTGAAGCGACTTAGTACACATGCAAAGTAAACCAACCAGACAAAGCACGTACCAACGGAATGTAGAGACACTATTAGAGAGGCAAAGACAGACAAGGGAGAAATAAATGACTGAGCAATAAAAATAAAGTCTTCATGATAGTATCTGACAAGTGAAGGAAATAATAATAGTAATATAGGCTAATTTTAACAAAGCATTTTCTTATATGCAAAGGGTTATTTATCAACTAAAATATTTACATGAACAAAAATCATAAAGAATACCTAATAAGAGAAAAAAAAACTGCTGTCAATTTGATTTACTAACACCACACAGATCAGGATGTAAGATTTTTGAAACTTATGAAGACAATAAACATTTCTCAACTAAGGCTTAAAGTAAGCCTGGACATTCTGGAACAAAAGCTTTGAGTAATATATATACTTTATATTCATACTAAATATTAATAAAGCACCCTTGAATCCTCTGTATCTTTTCAAAATACTTGTAGATCATCTAATGTTCTTTCAAGGGCTCTTCTACACTGACCTATCAATTATTGTCCAGCACAGAAAAATGACTTATTGGTCAGCATTTATAAAGATTGGAGAATAAGAAAAAAAAAAAAACAGAAAAAAGGAAATTACTGACCTGTTCATCAACTGAATCTCCTGCACCTTTTAAATACTCCATGGAGACTGGAGTAGTAGTCACCCTGGAGGTCTTGAGTTTAACATCAGCTTTTGGATTCACCATCTTGTGTCTTGACCTGATATTTCCTTCTGTAGAAATTCCTAAGGATTTCCATCAAAACAAGATTTCAAAATTAAATCTTTTCATTCTTTTAAACCTCCCCCTAGCAAACTTTTCCTTGATACCCTCTATTGTATGGTACCGGATGGGCAAATCTCTTTATAAACTTCATTTTAAAGTTCTGTTAATAAATAATGAGTCATGAAAAGACTGTGTTTTGAATGCATTAGAGATTCAACTGAAATATTTTTTAAAGGGGATGTGAACATTTGTAAATCACATTAAAACCAATAAACTACAACATGCCATATATACCTTAACTTCCTGGAAACTAAAAATCTGAATTTTCACATAATTAGGGTGCCTCCAATGGTTCAGTTTTACAACTCATCTCATAACAATAAGTAAACTTTACAGTCTGTTACATAAACCCTACATCATGAAGTTTATACATTTTCTTTGAAATATAAAATTCAGACTATTATTTGAATATGAAAAGTAAGAAAAGAATCTGCTGCTCTTTAATCCATGAACAAAATATTCTATAAATTCATCAAAAGCTGACTTGCCAGCCAGAGCCTAAATTAAGGCAATATTTCAAACCTTAATGGGGTCACACCAAATATTAAAAAAGAAAAAAAATTATGTTCTGATGAACTGTTCTGCATCTACTTATACCTACAAACTTGTCCTAATGTTTTATTTTCTTCTAACTCTTAAGAAGCAAAGGAAGTTTACCAAATTAATATAGAAAATCATACCTGGAACATACACCACTGATTGTTCTTCATCAGAAACTATGCAGGAAGACATAAAGGAAAATACTAGAAAAGATTATCCAACACCCAAATGCTGTTGTTCTATACTTCTGCTATAATTTGCAATTTTTTTTGAGCTAGAAGTTTGTAACTATCTTTTAAAAACAAAACTAGGAAGTAATATAATGAAAATAAATGTAGCAAAATTAATAATCTTTTAAAGTTCATCTTTATATATTCACAACTATCTGCTTTGTAAAAATGCTGGAACGCCATGTTCCATTAAAGTTTTATCCATGCTTATTCCCAAATGACATACCCAACACTATAAATTCTGCTGTAGTTTCATTTTCTTTCCTTTTGTAAACAAGGAGTTAAATGCTCCATTGTGCTCATCTTTGGTGAACTGACAAGTTATCTGAGGCATGAATATGTTATTTCAAAATGAGTTTTAGCTTTGAAGAATACTGTTTAAGGGCACCTCAATTATGCAAACACAAAAATATTTTTTATTCTTCCACAGTATGTTCATGAAATGTCTCAAGAAGCCCTGCTATTTAACAAGTGGAAGAAATTTAAGACAAAAAGAACTATTTCGAATTTCAAAAGGAGAAATTTTGAAAGGGTGAAAGTGCAAGTCACTCAGTTGTGTCCAACTCTTTGCAACCCCATGGACTATACAGTCTATGGAATTCTCCAGGCCAGAATACTGGAGTGGGTAGCCATTCCCCTCTCCAGGGGATCCGCCCAACCCAAGGATCAAACCCAGGTCTCCTGCAACGCAGGCGGATTCTTTACCAGCTGAGCCGAACACTGATACAGAAAGGAAACCAATATAATAAAGTTTACTTTTCAGAAATAAAATTTTATTCTGAACTAGATTTAAATCCAGGTATGTCTACCATTTGATAACCTTCTATTACACATCCAGGAAGCAGGTGTCTAAACAATTATTTTCCAAATGACCTAGAAAAGTCCAAAGTTTTCTGTTACTTTATGAATACTTTGTTTTCCAAAATTTGTAGACAAATCAATTATTAACTATTTCCTCCTGGGAGCAGATGGGAATAAAACAGTGGATAAAACATGTTAGAAAGCCAATATTTTTCAGTTTAGAACCAATTCTAGAAATGGAATCTTTTCAATGAATGCTGACTGGAAATGCCTAGACTCGTGAAGGAAATTTAGGAACACAATGGTGGTGCTTACTGTCTGACCTGCTAGGTGGTTCAGCTCTCCTCAGCGGCATATGCACTATCACAGCTTCAAGATTTTGGCTGGTAACTAGTGCCTCTAAAAACTTTAAACTCCCTCAGACATCAGGGATGAACACAGAAAATTTCAGGAGGCACATAAGACAAGTAAACTAACAAAAATTAGACCCCACTAGTCCAAGGAAATTGACTGTAACTAATACTGGAGCAGAGCGTTTCTAAAGTCATTGATACCTAATCCAAAACAAAAGCTTTACAAGCTGAAATTGTGCAGATTCTTTAGCAGTAGAGTCATTTTTTACATCCTCTGGGACTCTTCAGTTACTGTTTAATTATTCACTGTTGGAAATATACACATGGGAAAAAGTACCCAGGGGAAAAAATTCAAGATGACCCAGGACACGCTCCATATGACAGGGTCCTCAGTTAAAATATAAAATAGGGATGAATTTGCAGAATATTCTCCATCTCCAAGGATGACCTATGGAAAGACTGACATAACTGAGTCCTGGAAAACATACTACACTTCTCTAGACCATCCACAAAGGAGTCTGCTCATAGCTGGAAGGGACCAGCCACTGAGGGACCTACTTAGCCATACCT
>NW_011494858.1:1289554-1294453 GCF_000754665.1 Bison bison bison
ATAACTTTGCTTCCTATTTCTTTAAGAAAAACAAACTATAGAAGCCTTTGACAAACATGCATTTGCAGATGACATGATATTACATATAGAAAACACTAAAGATTCTACTGAAAAACTGCTGGAATAATCAAATTCAGATTGCTGATAAACAGAAGGTGCAGAATACAAAATCAATAAATAAAAATCTGTTATATTTTTATACAAGAATAACCACCAGGAAGACAAATTAGGGGGAAAAAAATCCAATTTACCACTGCATCAAAAAAAGAGTAAAAAAATCTAGAAAATTTAACCAAAGAGGTGAGAGACCTGTACGCTGAAAAGTTTAAGACACTGATGAAAGAAACTGAAGGAAAATGAAAGAAATTCACGCTCATGAATTAAAATATTGTTAAAATGTCCATAAAGCAATCTACAGATTCAAAGCAAAATTCCAAAGTCATTTTTCACAGAAATATTGTAAAACAAACAATCTTAAAATTTGTATGGAACCACAAAAGACCTTAATTAGTCAAAGCAATCTTGAGAAAGAAGAACAAAGCTGGGGGCATCACAATTCCTGGTTTCAAAATACTACAAAGCAACAGTTATCAAAACACAAAAGACCCCCATGACATTAACAGCTACCCTCTTCCTCCTTTATTTTTCTCCATAGCACCCATAATCATAAAATATTATTTTACTTATTCATGAACTAATTTCATTTCACTAATATGTAAGCACCAAGCCAGTGAAAATCTGCATTGTTTTGTTCAATGTTGTATCTCTAAGATCAAAGAATGCCTGGATCATAGTAAACCATCTAGGAACGAATGAAATTGGTATTTATTTAATCCCATGAGGCACTGTCCAACAACTCTCAATGTTGTCTTTCTCTCTTTGTCCTATTCAAAATATGCAAACAAACACCACCAGCTACAGCTACACCAAATTTCTTTTTCAAATATAAGACCACTAAATAAACGGATCTTAACAAAAGTTTTTATAAATAAGACAAAATATATTTGAACTTGCCTCCATCCAACACATACTTTCTAATTTTTTGTAATCTATCTTCATCCAATTATTTTTGAGAACCCAAATATTTATCTTCTTCAAATACCAATTCCCAACAAATGTATATTTCATAGGAAAGTTAAAGAGACACAATTTGGACCTCTTATTGTGTTCTGTCACCTTAGTTCCACTTGGTTCATCTGGAAGTGCCTCAAAAGGAAAAGTACATCAAGTTATAAACTCTTTAATGCCCAAGTTTCAGAAATTAAAGTGGCAAGCAGAAACCAAAGCCAGAAATGGTAGGGAGAAATAAATATACCTATCCTAGAGCTACACTACAGATGGTGACTGCAGCCATGAAATTAAAAGACGCTTACTCCTTGGAAGGAAAGTTATGACCAACCTACAGCATATTCAAAAGCAGAGACATTACTTTGCCAACAAAGGTTCATCTAGTCAAGCCTATGGTTTTTCCTGTGGTCATGTATGGATGTGAGAGTTGGACTGTGAAGAAGGCTGAGCGCCGAAGAATTGATGCTTTTGAACTGTGGTGTTGGAGAAGACTCTTGAGAGTCCCTTGGACTGCAAGGAGATCCAACCAGTCCATTCTGAAGGAGATCAGCCCTGGGATTTCTTTGGAAGGAATGATGCTAAAGCTGAAACTCCAGTACTTTGGCCACCTCATGTGAAGAGTTGACTCATTGGAAAAGACTCTGATGCTGGGAGGGATTGAGGGCAGGAGGAGAAGGGGACGACAGAGGATGAGATGGCTGGATGGCATCACTGACTCGATGGACGTGAGTCTGAGTGAACTCCGGGAGTTGGTGATGGACAGGGAGGCCTGGTGTGCTGCGATTCATGAGGTCGCAAAGAGTCGGACACGACTGAGCAACTGATCTGATCTGATCTGATCCTAGAGCAATACGATGTGAAGAAAATAAACTTGGTACTTTCCATTCTGCGATAACCTTGTGAGAGTGAATCACTTATCAGCAACATGTGTATCATCATTACTAACCATAATGATTTTCCTGACATATATGGTTTTTCCAGTAGTCACGTATGGATGTGAGAGTTGGACTATAAAGATGGCTGAGTGCTGAAGAATTGATGCTTTTGAATGGTGGTGTTGGAGAAGACTCTTGAGAGTCCTTTGGACAGCAAGGAGATCCAACCAGTCCATCCTAAAGGAAATCAGTCCTGAATATTCTTTGGAAGGACTGATGCCGAAGCTGAAACTCCAATACTTTGGCCACCTGACGCTAAGAATTGACTCATTTGAAAAGACCCTGATGCTGGGAAAGATTGAAGGCGGGAGGAGAAGGGGATGACAGAGGATGAGATGGTTGGATGGCATCACCAACTCAATGGACATGAGTTTGAATAAACTCTAGGAGTTGGTGACGGACAGGGAGGCCTTGCATGCTGCAGTCCATGGGGTCACAAAGAGTCAGACACAACTGAGCGACAGAACTGAACTGACATTATTTTAACATCAACATAAAGTCTCTATTTAACTGAAAACTCAATGGCAGAGATTATAGCTACTGCAATGCTTTGACCAGGTCCTTTATAGTTCATATTTGTTAATATCAGGTTTATAATACTGTTAAAGATAATACACTTGAGTGCACTTAAGCAATCAAATTTAGATACTGAAGAAATATTAATTTCTTTTGATATTACCAAGAGCTATAATGAAGAAGGAAAGCAGTTTAGGGCCAAAGGGGTATATTTCACTTGTAGATTTAAGCCATAAAATGACAACATGGCATATCACTGTTTACACATTGGGTATAAAGAAATACCTTGTGCAAAACAGTACTGCTGAATCATACTGTGCAGGAGATACACAACTCATAAAAACAACAATATGAAAAGCTGACCTTCAGTCACAGATGACCTATCCTCACATGACAGAAACATTTAGGAATGGGAAATCTCTCAATCATACTTCTCCAATTGCTTAGGTAAGGCACTAAAAATCTCTGAATAGTGTGAAAAGAATACCAGATTACAGATAAATCTACTTTTTGGCCTTTTTCTATTGAAAGTTCTAACTATAGGTACTTCAGGGGTGGTCTGGGAAGTCATCAGTGTATTGAGAAAAGAGATCAAGATCAAAAGACATTCCAATAAAAAAATTTTTTTACAAGAAGACCAAAAGACACATAATTAAATGATTCAAAATTATGTTTTTTAGCAAAGATTCAGGAACAAATTCACATCTGACATGCTTTTAAGTCCTACAGATACAACATGAAAATATTTGAGGATGGATATTAATTGGTCATTACATGGAATAGGGAGGGGAAACAGGTGATACTGGTAACCTTGAAACTCCTTTCAAACATCTGAATTTCTACAGAATGTAATCACCACCATTTTCCTGAAATAACTTCAACTCCTCACTTTCACAGCAAAGATGAGTATTTTACATTAATTTTTAGAGTAAGGGAGAATGCAAGAGAAAAGGAAGGCTATATGACATCTATATGAAATACAGAGTAATATGACTATATAAACAATTGAGTACAAGGCTGCTAAGACCAAGAGCATAGATTCTGTTTACATACCTATTAACTTAATCATACCCAGTGCAACAGACTGTATCCCCTATCCACACCCACATACATTCTATTATATATCAGAACAATATCCTTATACATTTCATATCAGCACAATAGCATTGGTTATACAGAAATTTAAGGAATAATAACAAAAGCCACATAGATGGTTATGAAAATGATTACACTGAAGAACATTATAAGTTAATAAGTTTCATATATCTCTATCACAAAATTCTAACATTGCAGAGGCAATGTTTCACGAGAAAGACTCATCCCAATTTCCTGACTTCCCAATTCAGTCCAGCTGCTCCCGATGCACATATTCTCCTGACAGGTAAAGAAAAAAATATTTAATTTGCATAGTGTATTAGTGTGCTTTTTATCCACAGTGTAGGATCACAATTTCACTTGATGGTCTCCAACCTTACACACAAATGGCAATAATGCTTAGAAAATCCATAACACCAAACACTCAGCAGCAAGAAATCCAAAAATGCCCCACTCTCCAAGGCATGACACTTTAATCCTAGTAATCCAACAAGGGGAATTGATAATATAACTTCTTGAGTTTTACTGACTAGCTAAGTAGAACCTGCAAAGAACGATTCAGGAGAAGTTAACAGCAATGCCTCTAACAATGCTATGGCCAATCCTAGCAAACAGAAAAAGGCTTGCCTCTGTGGGCATCCAACACACGGAACGCCCTCCTTTCAGGTAACTCTCCTGGAACATGAAGCAAGGGACCAAAGATCAATCTGGAACAGTGTACCTAACGCAGGCAAAAGAACCAGTTTTGTCAAACATCTCATTACTCCAAGGGTAAAAGCGCCACCGCTTCTCTACCATAGAACTATCCAAGAACTGATTTAACCCTGCTAGCGGTGACCCGCAACCTACATACAAATCACACTACTCCCAGGCCCTAAAATCTGCATCGCATCTGATTCCATCATCAGCATCATCAGCATCACCAGATCACGTCCCTGTGAAACCAAGTCCTACGATTCTCTGAAGATCTAAGTATGAAAATACATCGTCACTGCCAGGCCTTCGAAGTCCGACGAGGTCCTGACTTGCTCCTAACAGTGCAGGCCAGGGATACTTCTAAACCAAGACGAAAAGCTCCTGGACCACCCAACACCGTGCCCTCCTCCAGAAGCTCACTCTCCACAGACCCGGCCGGCCGCAGGTCGCCTCAGGCATTGGGCCCCTTCCAGCCCCCGACTCTTGGTCGTCTTTCCGGAGCTCACCGCCAAGGACGGCAGGGAAACAGCTTGGGTCGAGTCCCCACACCTAGAACTCCAGCCTGGAGAAACAGTGCAGGCTCTCTGCC
>NW_011494858.1:1294728-1302887 GCF_000754665.1 Bison bison bison
GGGCAGCGGGAACAAACGCCTCGGGGAACTACTACCGCCCGAGCAGCCCGGGCCCCTCATCTCCGTCCTGCAGCCCTCTCAGGCGCCGAGCACTACAAGTCCCGGCATGCCGCGAACTTGACGGCCGCGCCTCCCGGGCGGTGTCCGGCCCTCCGGCCCGCCCCGCTCCCTCGCCCGGTCCCCACCCCTTCCCCGGCCGCACGCGGAGCCGGGACGCGAGACATGGAGGAGACGTCGCCCCCGCTGCTGGGCAGCAGCAAGCCGCACCTGGAGAAGCTGACCTTGGGGGTCACTCGCATCCTAGGTGAGTGGGGCGGGGGGCCGTGAGGGCGACTGCGGGACGAAGGGTGTGTCGCGGAAGCACGGAGGCGCGGCAGGAGCTGGACTCTCTAGGCCAGTGGACATCGCGACTTTACGTCCCCTTGTTCAGAAGGTGCGTTGACTGGGCCAGGGGACCGTTTGCCGAAAGTGTGGATGCAGACACGCTAAGCCCGAAGGTCACCCCATCCGAAATCCCACCACAGGATCCAGAAAGGACGCGGGAATAGATGTGCTGAGGGAAAACAGCAGGCCCCTGACAGTGGGAGGCTGGCTGTCCTGAGAGGCCTTCTTGGCTTCAGGTGGCAAGAGCGAGGTGGGGGAAGGTTGCAGCCGACCTCCCAGGGCAACCGTTCCCATGCGCCTCCGTGTGAATGGCACCTGAATTGGTCCAGAGAAGTCAAGGTTTGCACCGTTGAATGGGTGGTTTTCCTTTATGGAACCTTCCCTTAGCACCTACTACTACATTAAATGCTGGAGCTACTCTACAATGAAATGAAACACACACACAGTTCAGTCATTCGTTATTGCTCAGAGGTAGCACACAGAAGGAGGTGATTGATGTTTTCTGGAGAGCTAAGAAATATGTCCCACAGGAGATGATGCTGATTTTGAAAGACAAGTGGAAGTTAGCCAGATAACCGAGGAGGAGAAAGGCAGTCTAAGCAGGCCAAATAGTACATTTCAACACCTTCCTTTTGCATTCATAATAAAATCCAGATTTTGTGCCATGACCCACCAGTCTCCTATAATTTACCCTCAACTGTCTTTCTGACTTTACTTTCACTCTCTTTTGCCACAGTCGCCTCCTTGTTGTACCATGAACCCACTAAGCTTGTTCCCACGTCAAGGCTTTTACAATTCGCTAGACCTTCGGAGAAGGCAATGGCACCCCACTCCAGTACTCTTGCCTGGAAAATCCCATGGATGGAGGAGTGTTAGCATAGCATAGCATAGCATAGACCTTCCATCTGAAATTCTCTTCCTTTGAATGTCTTTCTCTGACTTCATTCAAATCTCTGATTAAATATCACAACCTAGGAGGAGCCTTCCCTGAATACAGTTCCAGTAACATCGTTCCCTATCACTGTCGTCCTTTATCCTCCTTTTTTTAAAATCCTCATGGCTTTGCCACTATTTGAAATTATGTATTTTTTGTTTGTTTTAAATTGTCTCTTTTCTGTAGTTGAAGTCCATGAGGTTAGGAACTTTGTATTATTCTTCCTTATATGCCTGGGTTGGATGGCGACACCTGACTCAATGGACATGAGTTTGGGTAAACTCCAGGTGTTGGTGATGGACAGGGAAGCCTGGCATGCTGCACTTCATGGGGTTGCAAAGAGTGGGACACAACTGAGCAACTGAACTGAACTGAACTGATATTCCTCGGTGCCTAAAACAGTAAATGAGGTGTGAAACACCGTGATGTGTTTGAGAGAAGCGGTAAGTTTTAGAAATGAAATTAGAGTGTAGCTAATCACCAAGACCACTCATATCTTATCTCCTTATTCTTACCCAGACTTATGCCCTATCGCTTCTTGTACTTCTGGACTTAGGCAGGTCTTGCTATTCCACAGACATACTTCATTGTTGTTGTTCTGTCACTAAGTCATGTCCGACTCTTTTCGACCCCATAGACTGCAGAGTTCCAGGCTCCCTGTCCCTCACTATCTCCCAGAGTTTGCTCAGACTCCTGTCCATTGAGATGATGATGTTATCCAACCATCTCATTCTCTCTCACCCTTCTCCTCCTGCCCTCAGTCTTTGCCAACATTCAGTCTCTTTACATCAGATGGCCAAAGTATTGGAGTTTCAACTTCATTTGTATATTTATAAATCTAGAAAGTTTTCTCTAAAAAAATTATTTTCTTTTAATAAATGTTTAATCTACTCAGGTCAAGCTAACTAAATGTCCCTTAAGCTGTCAGTTTGATTTAAAGGCCTACATAATTAAATGTCTATAAACATTTTAAATTTCATTTATGCATTTAATATATTCTATTATGTATTTCAGATGTCTGGCAAACTGCTAACAGTTACAAGTTAAAACCTACCTAAGGAATTAAACAACTCTGGTAATTAAATTTATAGGAAATCTAGCCTCCTGTAAGCAATCTATTTATAAATGTAGTCAAAACCTAATAATTTCAAGTAATCACAAATCGAAAATCATTTGCAGACATACCTCAGAGATGTTGGAAATTAGGATCCAGACCACTGCAGTAAAGTGAATATCCTAATAAAGTGAGTCTCACAAATTTTTGGTTTCCACTGTGTGTAAAAGTTATGTTTACACTATTTAAAGTGTGCAATAGCATTATGTCTAAAAAATGTACATACCTTAACTTTAAAATACTTCATTGCTGAAAAATACTAACAATTATTTAAGAATGCAAGATTGCCACAAATTGTCACTCTGTAAAAAATTTTTTAAAAAAGGCAATATCTGAGAAGCACAATAAAGCAAAGCATGGTAAAACAGGCATGCCTGTATGTTTTCACATTTCTTTGTTGTTTGAAAAGACAATATGTTAAGAGGATTTTTTAAAGCAAAGCAGCTGAAGTCAGTGGTGGGTATATGGTAAGCAGCCTCCTAAAAATCTCCTTCCAAAAATATATGCAATAACTCCACAACTACATTTTTATCCCAAACCAAACTCTCACTGTTGCCTAAAGACAGAGAATAGCAAATGTGCAAAGTAACAGAGTAAAAAGAGAAAAAGCAACAAATCATAGGACCAGACCGTAATTTTTCCTGCCCTACTCTCTCACCACCAGAAGAATCCATGGCAAGCAAACAGACCCAGATATGATTCTAGCCAAAGAGGCTAGCTGAAACAACCAACAGAAAGGAGAAACTAGTGTCACTAACCTAGAAATCTTTTTAAATGACACCATATTGCAAAATGAAGGAGAGAAAAGTAAAACCCATAGAGAACTAATGCTGGAATCAAGAAATAAAATGTCAAACAGACAACTGAGGAAGACTCTTCCCAAAAAAGAACTGAAGTAGAAGAAAACTTTAAACTCCAAACAAAATTAAAATACATGAACAAGTATAGAAAATTCAGTGAAAGAAAGTGTGAGCCAAGGATTTAATATCTATCCAAACTGTCTATCAAATAAAAGAACTTAGGAAATTCTCCACCCATTAAACCATGCTGAGGAATCTACTAGAGGACAGATTTTATGAAATCAAACATAGACTGAGGAACCTTCCGCAAAAAGATGTTCAACCTTCTGCTGAACATTATTTTCATACAGACTAATACAAACATACATAAATACATGCATATAAGACTAAACCAAAGGTGGGAGGAGAGTTGAAGAATGATGTAACAGTTATTTACTTTTATGACAAAAGGATGTTTAAAGGATGTAACTATAGTGTAACTAAGTGGGCAGATTGCTAAGATGACCTCCAGTTCTCATTTCAGTTCACTTCAGTTACTCAATTGTGCCTGACTCTTTGCAACCCCATGGACCACAGCACGCTAGGCCTCCCTGCCCATCACCAACTCCCAGAGTTTCCTCAAACTCATGTCCATTGAGTCAGTGATGCCATCCATTCATCTCATCCTCTGTTGTCCTCTTCTCCCACCTTCAGTCTTTCCCAGCATCATGGTCTTTTCAAATGAGTCAGTTTTTCGCATCATGTGGCCAAAGTATTGGGAGTTTGACCTTCAGCATCAGTCCTTCCGATGAATATTCAGGACTGATTTCATTTACGACTGACTGGTTGGATCTCCTTGCAGTCCAAGGGACTCTCAAGAGTCTTCTCCAACACCACCGTTCAAAAGCACCAGTTCTTCGGTGCTCAGCTGTCTTTATAGTCCAACTCTCACATGCATACATGCCTACTGGAAAAACCATAGCTTTGACTAGACGGACCTTTATTGGCAAAGTAATGTCTCTGCTTTTACATATGCTGTCTAGGTTGGTCATAACTTTTCATCCAAGGAGCAAGCGTCTTTATTTCATAGCTGCAGTCACCATCTGCCATGATTTTGGAGCCCAATAAAAGAAAGTCTCTCACTTTCCATTGTTTCCACATCTATTTGCCATGAAATAATGAAACCAGATGTTATGATCTTAGTTTTCTGAATGTTGAGTTTTAAGCCAACTTTTTGCTCTCCTCTTTAATTTTAATCAAGAGGCTCTTCAGTTCCTCTTCACTTTTTGCCATAAGGGCAGTGTCATCTGCATATTTGAGGTTATTGATATTTCTCCTGGCAATCTTGATTCCAGCTTGTGCTTCATTCAGCCTAGCATTTCTCATGATGTACTCTGCGTATAAGTTAAATAAACAGGGTGACAATGTACAGCCTTGATCTACTCCTTTCCCTATTTGGAACCAATCTGTTGTTCCATGTCTGGTTCTAAATGTTGCTTCCTGACCTGCATACAGATTTCTCAGGAGGCAGGTCAGGTGGTCTGGTGTTCGCATCTCTTGAAGAATTTTCCCACAATTTGTTGTTATCACACAGTCAGAGGGATTGGCATAGTCAATAAAGCAGAAAATAGATGTTTTTCTCGAACTCTCTTGCTTTTTCCATGATCCAGCAGATGTTGGCAATTTGATCTCTGGTTCCTCTGCCTTTTCTAAAACCAGCTTGAACATCAGGAAGTTCATGGTTCACGTATTGCTGAAGCCTGGCTTGGAGAATTTTGAGCATTATTTCACTAGCATGTGAGATGAGTGCAATTGTGCGGTAGTTTGAACATTCTTTGGCATTGCCTTTCTTTGGGATTGGAATGAAAATTGACCTTTTCCAGTCCTGTGGCCACTGCTGAGTTTTCCAAATTTGCTGGCATATTGAGTGCAGCACTTTCACAGCATCATATTTTAGAATTTGAAATAGCTCAACTGGAATTCCATCACCTCCACTCCCTTTGTTCGTAGTAATGCTTCCTAAGGCCCACTTGACTTCACATTCCAGGATGTCTGGCTCGAGGTGAATGATCACACCATTGTGATTATCTGGGTCATAAAGATCTTTTTTATAGTTCTGTGTATTCTTGCCAACTCTTCTTAATATCTTCTGCTTCTGTTAAGTCCATCTCATTTCTGTCCTTTAATGAGCCCATCTTTGCATGAAATGTTCCCTTGGTATCTCTAATTTTCTTGAAGAGATCTCCAGTCTTTCCCATTTTGTTGTTTTCCTCTATTTCTTTGCATTGATCACTGAGGAAGTCTTATCTGTCCTTGCTCTTCTTTGGGACTCTTCATTCAAATGGTATATATATATTTTTTTTTTCTCCTTTGCCTTTTGCTTCTCTTTTTTCACAGTTCTTTGTAAGGACTCCTCAGACAACCATTTTGCCTTTTTGCATTTCTTTTTCTTGGGGATTGTCTTGATCCCTGCCTCCTATACAATGTTACAAACCTCTATCCATATTTCTTCAGGCACTCTGTCCATCATATCTAATCTGAATCTATTTCTCACTTCCACTATATAATCGTAAGGGATTTGATTTAGGTCATACCTGAATCGTCTAGTGGATTTCTCTACTTACTTCAATTTAAGTCTGAATTTTGCAATAAAGAGTTCATGGTCTGAGCCACAGTCAGCTCCCAGTCTTATTTTTGCTGACTGTATAGAGCTTCTCCATCTTTGGGTTCAAAGAATATAATCAATCTGATTTCAGTACTGACCATCTGCTGGTGTCCATGGTGATGTCCAGTGCTACCTGTATATAATCCTTTACTCTTGAGAATGGGCAGGACCTGTGAAAATGAGGGATGTTATGCCATGGCTTAGGTTACATTATATGACAAAGGCAAAGGGTTTTTGTGTATGTAACTAAAGTACCTAATCAGTTAACTTTGACTTAAAAGGGTCATTATCCTAGGTGGGCCTTACATAATCAGCAGGGCATTCTAAAAGAGAAGTAGAAGTCAGATGGATTTCCTCCTGGCTTTGAAAAGCTAAGCTGCCATGTTGTGAGACATCCTATGAGAGGACCAATGGCAAGGAACTGTGACTAGTCTGTAGGAGCTGAGAGCAGCCCTCTAGCTGATGGCCATCAAGAGGATAGTGTCCTTCATCTTACCAATGCTAAAAATTTACAGTAGTTATGCAGCATAGAAACTAATGTCTATGTTTCGTTACCTGGAAATGGGTTCTGCTACTACACATACCTATGTGGAAGCATCTTTGAGACTAGGAAATGGGTGGAAGCTGGAAGAATTTTCAGGAACTTAGTAGACAAAGTCTAATAAATCACCACTAACAGACTGATATTAGAAATCAACTATAGCAATGCTGAAAATATTGCTGGTGATGACTCAGAAAGAAATAGCATAATGGCAGAAATAAATCCTACCTTATCAGTAGTTACATTTAATGCAAATGGACTAAACACTTCAATGAGAAGGCAGAGATTGACATCAGATTTTAGAAAAGCAAAAACATGATTCAAATATACCTAGTCTACAAGAGACACATTTTGTATTTAAAGACACAAACAGGTTAAAACTGAAAGTATGGAGGAGGGGGGTGGAATATACCATGCAAATAGAACCCAAAGTGGAGCTTGAGTGGCTATACTAACAGCAGGTAAAATAAACTTTAAAACAAAGTTCATTATTAGAAACAAAGGAGGATGGTTCATGATGATAATAGATATCAATGCCTAGGAAAACAAAACAATTATCATATATGTACCTATATCCTGAAAGATGATGCTGTGAAAGTGCTGCACTCAATATGCCAGCAAATTTGGAAAACTCAGCAGTGGCCACAGAACTGGAAAAGGTCAGTTTTCATTCCAATCCCAAAGAAAGGCAATGCCAAAGAATGCTCAAACTACCGCACAATTGCACTCATCTCACACGCTAGTAAAGTAATGCTCAAAATTCTCCAAGCCAGACTTCAGCAATACGTGAACCGTGAACTTCCTGATGTTCAAGCTGGTCTTAGAAAAGGCAGAGGAAACAGAGATTAAATTGCCAACATCTGCTGGATCATGGAAATAGCAAGAGAGTTCGAGAAAAACATCTATTTTCTGCTTTATTGACTATGCCAAAGCCTTTGACTGTGTGGATCACAATAAACTGTGGAAAATTCTGAAAGAGATGGGAATACCAGACCATCTGACCTGCCTCTTGAGAAATCTGTATGCAGGTCAGGAAGCAACAGTTAGAACCGGACATGGAACAACAGACTGGTTCTAAATAGGAAAAGGAGTACGTTAAGGCTGTACATTGTCACCCTGCTTATTTAACTTATATGTAGAGTACATCATGAGAAACGCTGGACTGGAAGAAACACAAGCTGGAATCAAGACTGCCAGGAGAAATATCAATAACCTCAAATATCAATAACCTCACTTTCACCCTTATGGCAGAAAGTGAAGAGGAACAAAAAAGCCTCTTGATGAAAGTGAAAGAGGAGAGTGAAAAAGTTGGCTTAAAGCTCAACGTTCAGAAGACGAAGATCATGGCATCCGGTCCCATCACTTCATGGGAAATAGATGGGGAAACAGTGGAAACAGTGTCAGACTTTATTTTGGGGGCTCCAAAATCACTGCAGATGGTGACTGCAGCCATGAAATTAAAAGACGCTTACTCCTTGGAAGGAAAGTTATGACCAACCTGGATGGCATATTGAAAAGCAGAGACATTACTTTGCCAACAAAGGTCCGTCTAGTCAAGGCTATGGTTTTTCCTGTGGTCATGTATGGATGTGAGAGTTGGACTGTGAAGAAGGCTGAGTGCCGAAGAATTGATGCTTTTGATCTGTGGTGTTGGAGAAGACTCTTGAGAGTCCCTTGGACTGCAAGGAGATCCAACCAGTCCATTCTGAAGGAGATCAGCCCTGGGTGTTCTTTGGAAGGAA
>NW_011494858.1:1303044-1317526 GCF_000754665.1 Bison bison bison
TCTGATGCTGGGAGGGATTGGGGGCAGGAGGAGAAGGGGATGACAGAGGATGAGATGGCTGGATGGCATCACTGACTCGATGGACGTGAGTCTGAGTGAACTCCGGGAGTTGGTGATGGACAGGGAGGCCTGGTATGCTGTGATTCATGGGGTCTCAAAGAGTTGGACACTACTGAGCAACTGAACTGAACTGAAGGTCCAAAATATATGAAGCAAAAACTGACAGTGTTGAAAGGAGAAATAGATAATTCAACAATAATAGTCTCAGATGATACCCTATTTAACAACAGTTGATAAAACAGATGGGCATAAAGTGAACTTGGAACTAGTAAACTTAAGCAACCCTAAATTGACTCTACCTAACAGACATCTGTAGAACACTTTATCAGAAACAGTATAATAAAATTCTTCTCAAGTATACATGGAGTAACCTCAAGAATAAACCATATGTTAGACCATTATGCAAGCCAAAATAAATTCTGAAGAATTTATATCATACAAGGTGTGTTCTCTGATGACAGAACATACCTGAATTGTGGGATAGAATGAAAAAAGCAAAAATCAAACTTCCTCAACATGATGAAGGGTATCTATGAAGAACCCACAGCCAACATTTACTTAATGGTGAGAAACTGGATACTTTCCCAGTAAAATCAGGAACAAGACAAATGTTCCTGGGATCTCCAGCACCACACCAAGTTGAGGTTACAGGACTTGAGAGAAAGTCATGTTCTGATTTATTATAGTAGAAGCAAAGGGAAAGGTACACGTGGGAAGATTAAATAAACCAGATGTAAGTTTTCAAGAGTCTTCTCTTAGTGGAATCACATGCTGCTGCTGCTGTTGCTAACTAGCTTCAGTCCTGTCCAACTCTGTGCGACCCCATAGATGGCAGCCCACCAGGCTCCTCCGTCCATGGGATTTTCCAGGCAAGAGTACTGGAGTGGGGTGCCATTGTCTTCTCCAGGAATCACATGGGACACCCTTAATTATTCCAGCAACATGTGACAATACATCTGAAATGTTGTCTACTAGGGAAGCTCATGCGACCCAGGAGTCCATACCTTTTATTGGAAATGCATTATGTAGACACCCTCTACCTAATAGGTACCAAATTTGAGACTCCCAGAGGAAAGCAGGTGCTTAGAAGGAAATGGCAACCCACTCCAGTGTTCTTGCCTGGATAATCCCAGGGACGGGGGAGCCTGGTGGGCTGCTGTCTCTGGGGTTGCACAGAGTCAGACACAACTGAAGCGAATTAGCAGCAGCAGCATAAACCATACTGTCTGCAATAGCAAGTGAGTACAGTGAGCCATTCTTACCAGGGAATGATAGAAATCCTCTTGAAATCCAAGTTCCCAGATGCTAACCAAGGACCAACCTTACAAGCAGATGTCTCTAAATATTACAGTCTCAGGTATGCTACATTCTCTCTTTTCTGCAAAATAAGAACTCCCCTCTTACCACTTCTATTCAGCATTTTACTGAGATTCTAGTCAGGGTAGTTAAGCGAGAGAATGAAATAAAGACATACAAGTGGGAAGGAAAGAAGTAAAGAGCTATTTGCAGATACCATGCTCCATGTATTAAAAAGAAAGTCCTAAGAAATCCACACACAAAAAAAGGAAACAAAAAACAAACAAAACCCTATAGCTTAGCAATGAACAAGTCCAAAAATAAACCTGTAAAAACAATTCAATTTATAATTGGGTCAAAACAGTAAAATACTTAGTATAAAGTTAAATTAACAGAAGTAAGGTCAGGAAGCAACAGTTAGAACTGGACATGGAACAACAGACTGGTTCCAAATAGGAAAAGGAGTACGTCAAGGCTGTGTATTGTCACCCTGCTTATTTAACTTCTATGCAGAGTACATCATGAGAAACACTGGGCTGGAAGAAGCACAAGCTGGAATCAAGACTGCCAGGAGAAATATCAATAACCTCAGATATGCAGATGACACCACCCTTATGGCAGAAAGTAAAGAGGAACTAAAAAGCCTCTTGATGAAAGTAAAAGAGGAGAGTGAAAAAGTTGCCTTAAAGCTCAACATTCAGAAAACTAAGATCGCATCTGGTCCCATCACTTTATGGGAAATAGATGGGGAAACAGTGGAAACAGTGTCAGACTTTATTTTGGGGGGCTCCAAAATCACTGCAGATGGTGATTGCAGCCTTGAAATTAAAAGATGCTTACTCCTTGGAAGGAAAGTTATGACCAACATCGATAGCATATCAAAAAGCAGAGACATTACTTTGCCAACAAAGATCCGTCTAGTCAAGGCTATGGTTTTTCTAGTGGTCATGTATGGGTGTGAGAGTTGGACTGTAAAGAAAGCTGAGTGCTGAAGAATTGATGCTTTTGAACTGTGGTGTTGAAGAAGACTCTTGAGAGTGAGTCCCTTGAACTGCAAGGAGATCCAACCAGTCCATTCTAAAGGAGATCAGTCCTGGGTGTTTTTGGAAGGACTGATGCTAAAGCTGAAACTCCAGTACTTTGGCCACCTGATGCAAAGAATTGACTCATTGGCAAAGAGTCTGATGCTGGGAGGGATTGGGGGCAGGAGGAGAAGGGGATGACAGAGGATGAGATGGCTGGATGGCATCACCAACGCGATGGACATGAGTTTGAGTGAACTCCGGGAGTTGGTGATGGACAACGAGGGCTGGCATAGTGCAATTCATGGGGTCGCAAAGAGTTGGGCACAGCTGAGCAACTGAACTGAACTGAACTGAAGGCATAAGTGAATAAATTACAGAAGTGCATGACTTATACTACAACACACTATGTAAAGAAATTTAAAAACATCTAAACAAACTGGAAGACATGTTTATGGTTTGGAAGTCTTAATATTATTAGAATCCTATACTCTGAAAATTGACTAAATTTACAATCCCCAAAACGTCAACTGCTTCTCTCTCAGATACTGACAAATAACCCAGTCCTAAAATTAATATGAAAATGGAGACCCAGAATAGCCAAAACAAAGTTGGAAAAGAAGTACAAAATTTAGAGGACTTAAACTTCTCCATTTGAAAGTTCACTACACTTGGGATAATGAAAATGTTCTGCAGATGAATAGTGGTGATAATTATACAACAATGTCAAGTGTACTTAACTGTACACTTTAAAATAGTTAATATGGCAGATTTTTATGTATAAGTACAATAAATTTGCTTCAAATCTACAGTAGTTTTCACTGGGGCGGTGCTATAAAGATAGAAGTATAGATCAGTGGAATAGGATTCAGACTCCTGAACTAAACCATCACATTTATGGCCCAGCGATTTTCAACAGAGATATCTAAATAATGAGGGGAAAAGTCTTCAACATATTTTGTGGCAACTGGATAGCCACATGCAAAAGAGTGAAATTGGACCCCAACCTCAATTCAGATACAAAAATTAACTCAAAATGGATCTTAGATATAAATGTATGTGCTAAAACATAGGCCTTAAATTGGTTTTTTAATGACTTTGGATTAGGCAGTAGATTCTTAGATCTAACACCAAAAGTACAAGAAACAGAAGAAAAAAATAGCTAAATCATACTTCATCAATATTAAAAATGCTTGTGCTTTTAAAGATACCATCAAGAAAGTGAAAAGACTCCACAGAAAAGGAGAGACTGCAAATCACATATGTGAAAAGGGATTTATGGGTGAAATCTATCAAGAACTCATATGACTCTACAAAAACATCAAATAATCCAATCCAGATACCACTTCACACCCTCTAGGATGCCTGCTTAAAAACTAAATAAATAAACGTAAGTCTTGGCAAGGAATTGGAGAAACTGGAATATTCACTCACTACAGGTGGGAATGCAAAATGGCACTGCCACTTTGGAAAGCAGTTTGGCACTTCCTCATAAAGCTAAACATTGTTCCCTATGACCCAGCAATTTCACTTCTGGATATATACCCAAGAGAAATGAAAACACTTACATGCAAAAACATGTACACAAATATTCTTAAAAGCATTATTTATAATAAAGTACAAACAGTCCATATGTCCATCAGCTGATGAATGGATTGAAAAATGTGGTATGTCCACACAATACGAAATGTTGGCAAATGAAATACAGTATTGATCCATGCTACAATATAGATTAACCTTGAAAACTAATTGAAAGGAGAGTTACAAAGGCCATGTGTTTTATGATTTCACTTACATGATCTATATGTACAGATGTAAAGTAAATTGCCAGAATGCTGGAAGTGGGGAATGGAAAATGGTACAAGGTTACTTTTTCATGAAAGGATTTACAACTCTGTGAATATACTAAAAATCACTGAAGTATACATTTCAGTGGGGTGAACACTTTATGGTGTGGAATTATATCTCAATAAGGCTTTTTTTTTTTTTAATAAAAAGGAATCCCAAAAAATGGCCCTCCAAGATTTCCTGAAGTATAACACCTGTGATTTGTTGTGTGAATTGGCAAAAAGGGAGATTATCCTTAACTACATGAGCACTTTACAACAAGCTGTTAACAGAAGAGGAAGTCAAAGAGATTTGAAGCATGGAAAAGATTTGTTATGCTGTTGTTGGCTTGAAGATGGATAAGAACACATGATAAAGTATATCATAATGGCCGCTGAAAGTGCCCCCAGCTGACAGCAGGCAAGGACTGAAGACTTCATTCCTACCACCACAAGGAGTTGAGTTCTGCCAGTAACAGGAATGGAAGATGACCTGGAGCACCCAATGCGAATAGATCAGCTGACACTTGAGCAGTCGGTTTGCCTGGATGTATAGAAATATAGATCAATTATTTCAGCCTCAGCAGAGAAACCAGTCATGCTGTGCCAGATTTACGAGATACAGAACTGTGACCTGGGTGCTGTTTAAAGTTGCTAATTTGTGGTAGTTTCTCATGAAGCAATAGAAAGCAGTCCATTCCCCCAAATATTTTAAAGAAAAGAGCAAACGATACACATTTCAAAAAGAAACATAACAAGTGTAATATGATACATGTAATTACAAAATATAATGATAAGGCTGAGACCAAACATAACCCTCGTAACAATAAACATGAATGAGCTTAAATCACCTAGTAATAGAAAAAGATTTTAAATCTGGCTCACAAAACCCAACTATTTGCTATTTCCCAAAACATAACTAAAGCAAAAAAATTAAAACGTATTTAAAATGAAGAGATAGATACATGTTTCTGGTGTCTCACAACTATCCACAAGTCTCAGTGATTCATTAGAAGAACTCACAAGACTCAGACAGGACTCCCAGCTATAGTTTATTATATCAATCAGTTGGACCCTGGAAATCTGACCTTTAACATATCAGGTGGTATCCAGAGGAAGCCGTGTATCAGCTTCTGAAGTTTTCCCACAGGTGAGTGGTCACATAGAGTACACTCCTTCCTCAAGTGGTGAAATGCTACAATATGTGTGCAGTGTTTCTGCCCAGGGAAGCTGGCCTAAGACCCAAATTCTAGGGGTTTTATTGGGGGCCACTCATGTAGGCAAAACAATCAGCCTTTTGTTGTTACCAACCCTTTTGCGTTGGGCACCAAAAAGGGTCTTCCTGCCCAGTATCATTAGAGCCAGTAGGATGAGACCAAGTTTGGTCAGAAGCAAAGGCAAGTTTTATTTGATCAAAGAATGGAAAGAAGCCAGCTCACACTCTAGAGTATAACTCAGCCAGGGGTGGGGCTGCTTTGTAGGGTTCTTGTTGGGGAGGGTGAGTGGAGTACTCACCAGGCTGCACCACTTTGCTGTTTAGATCTCAGTGCTGGTTGCACACTCTCTGTGGAGGTCTAAAGTCCATGGGGCCCCGGAAGAGTCCAATGCACCTTAGCAACTTGGAGACTCAGACACAGTAACCAAACAACAAACTACTTCAAAAGTGGCAATTGAGTTTTTTTGGACTCTTTGTATCTTCTGTTTAGAATTTGCCCCAACTGCACAGTTTGATAAGGGGTAACCTAGATAGCATATTAAAAAGCAGAGACATTACTTTGCCAACAAAGGTCCATCTAGTCAAGGCTATGGTTTTTCCAGTAGTCATGTATGGATGTGAGAGTTGGACTGTGAAGAAAGCTGAGCACTGAAGAGTTGATGCTTGTGAACTGTGGTGTTGGAGAAGACTCTTGAGAGTCCCTCGGACTGCAAGGAGATCCAACCAGTCCATTCTAAAGGAGATCAGCCCTGGGTGTTCCTTGGAAGAAATGATGCTAAAACTGAAACTCCAGTACTTTGGCCACCTCATGCGAAGAGTTAACTCATTGGAAAAGACCCTGATGCTGGGAGGGATTGGGGGCAGGAGGAGAAGGGGACGACAGAGGATGAGATGGCTGGATGGCATCACCGACTCAATGGGTGTGAGTTTGAGTGAACTCCGGGAGATGGTGATGGACAGGGAGGCCTGGCGTGCTGCGATTCATGGGGTCGCAAAGAGTCGGACACGACTGAGCGACTGAACTGAACTGAACTGAATGATTATATAATAACTGCATCTTGCTCAAGGACATTTTTCTTCTTCTTAACAAGAACCTTCTGACTAATCTTACCTTAAGATGTATGTTGTGAGAGTGGATCTGGTAAGACCTTTCTATTGTTAGTTCTAATCTTGTTCATTTAAAATGTATGTTGTGGGAATGGTTCTGATAAAAGTATATAAGGCCTTGATAAGAGTAGCAAGTGAACCCCTCTCTCCCCCTTCTGATGTCTATGTCAGAAGCTTTTTCTGTCCTTTTTCACTATATAATAAAACTTCTGCCACACAAAAGCTTTGAGTGATCAAGCCTGGTACCTGATCCCTGAAGCTAAATCTTTGGAGATCACAAATCCAGCATCATTCACTGTTAGCTATCATCTTGGGGGCTCTGCAGATGACACCACCCTTATGGCAGAAAGCAGAGAGGAACTAAAATGCCTCTTGATGAAAGTGAAAGAGGAGAGTGAAAAAGCTAGATTAAAACTCAACATTCAAAAAACTAAAATCATGGCATCTAGTCCCATCACTTCATGACAAATAGATGGGGAAACAGTGACAGACTTTATTTTCCTGGGCTCCAAAATCACTGCAGATGGTGACTGCAGCCTTGAAATTAAAAGACGCTTGTTCCTTGGAAGAAAAGCTATGACAAACCTAGACAGCATATTAAATAGCAGAGACATTACTTTACTGACAAAGGTGTGTATAGTCAAAGCTGTGGTTTTTCCAGTAGTCATATGTGGATGTGAGAGTTGGACCAAAAAGAAAGCTGAGTGCCGAAGAATTGATGCTTTTGAACAATGGTGTTGGATAAGACTGGATAAGACTCTTGAGAGTCCCTTGGACAGCAAGGAGATCAAACCAGTCAATCCTAAAGGAAATCATTCCTGAATATTCACTGGTAGGACTGATGCTGAAGCTGAAGCTGCAATACTTTGGCCACCTGATGCAAGGAACTGACTCATTGGAAAAGACCCTGATGCTTGGAAAGAATGAAGGCAGGAGGAGAAGGGAATGACAGAGGATGAGATGGTTGGATGGCATCACCGACTCAATGAACATGAGTTTGAGCAAGCTCCAGAAGTTGGTGATGGACAGGAAAGCAAAGAGTCAGACACAACTGAGCATCTGAACTGAGTCAGATACTACTTCTCATGTCACATTAATAATAAACCATACACAACTTGTTATTGCTATTATTTCTAAATATACTCATGATTTTTTGGTTATCCCTGTTATGATGATTTATAATAAATATATATTTAGACTTTGTCACTATTTCAGGCACAGAGTTCCTAAAACCCCTGAAATTTCCTAAGTGATAAAAGAAGGTGCCTTTTGTTAATGAGGTGACTGGAAAGCCCTTGGGTAACCTAAAGATGGGTCCAGTTCCCAAGGGAACCAACCAGGATTAACGGGTTGGAACTTTCACTCCTCCACCTGATTTACATGGAGGGGAGAGAGTCTGGAGGTTGAGTCATTTGCCAATGGCCAGTTATTTAGTCAAGCATGCCTGTGCAATGAAGCCTCCATAAAAAACCAAAAGAGTGCAGGGAGCTTCCAGTCTGGTTAACCAGACGCTTCCTCATGCCACTGTGCCAGGCCCCAAACTCAGCAAGGACAGAAGCCCCTTTGTTCAGGACCCAGCCCTACACATCTTATCTCCCTGTTGATCTGTAATATCCTTTAAAATAAACCAGTATTCCAGTGAGTAAATGGGTTTCCTGAATTCTGTGAGCCCCTGTATCAAACTCATCAAACCCAAGGGAAGGATCATAGGAACTCCTAATTTATAGCCAGTCCGTCAGAAGCACAGATAACAACCTGGACCTGCAGTTAGCATCCGAAGTAAGGGCAGGCTTGTGGAAATGAGCTCTTGTGGGATCTGAGGCTTTCTCCTGGTAGAGTCAGGATTGAGTTGAATTGTAGAACACTCAGCTGGTGTCTGAGAATTACTTGGTGGTGTGAAGAAAACTTTCCCTCATGTTGGAATTAACTACTAAGAGAAAACAGTAGGCTTGGTACCTGCACCTGTGGTCAGAGATTTAGTTCTGTGAAATAATTAATGTAATATATCTGAACCTGTTTCCTTATCCTTAAAATAATGATGCCTGCTCCACATGATTGTTGAGTCAGTGAGATAACTCATATCAGTCCCCAGAAATACAGCATTATACAAATGGAATTTACTGTGTGGCCCTGTCTTCTTCACCCCCAGTATTTCCTCCTTATCAGTGCTGAAGTATTGGATAGCAGACTCTCTGCAGTGGGCACTTCCTAAGCAACTTGTTATATGAAAGTTTTTAAAGTCAGCATGTTGAACAGTTGTCCTATCCTGGAGATCTACAAAGATTAAAAATGATATGTTGTCATCTGTGCTACATTACAGCAGTTCTGTCTGAGCCTGTAGCCCTTCCACACAGGTCTGTTACAAGCTGAAGAATGGTGTGTTTGTGTCTCTCTCAGCCTACTTACTGATAGTGTTGCTGTTGGCTAGGAATACCTGAGGCACTCACCTAGGCCTATACTACTTGGATGAGCCCCACAGAGATTTCCCACATTGAAGCTGATGTGGTTGGACCAAACATTGTGGCTTTTGTTATGACTGAAGATATACCTCAGCAGCAACCATCAGGGAATCTTGAAAAAACACTTTTTTATTATACACAGGTTCTGGAGGGTACATGGTATGCCCACAGCCACACAGCCAGATAGCTGGGAGTGAGTGAGCAGACCTGGGTCTTTGCTTTTATTAGAGCCCCAGAATTGTGTGTCTAGGGTTTTGCAGGTTTACACTTTATTGGTGGACTTAAAACTTAAGAGGGGGAATTAGGACATCTGAAAGGAAAAGGTGGCTCATTCAAGTAGTCAGTTATCCAGGTTACCCAGGGCTTTCTAAAAGGGGAACTTTGTGAGTTGGGGGTGGCCTCATTCCTCATCTAGTTGTTTAGTTAGTATCTGTATCATACAACTGGCAATTTGTTTATTCAAGATGGATGTATTTGAAATGGATGCCTCAGCAAAACTTAATGTTAGGTACTTACATTATGTGTTTGTCCTCTTGTAGCCCTAGGCTTTAGATTGCACTGTGAGTATAGTCAGATGACATCCCTATGTAACCAGCTGTGTTGTGGGCCAAGAATTCTGTATTCTTCGGTCTTAACTGCAGGTGGAGTAGTGGGTTGCCAAGACTAATTAAAGCTAGACTCTGCATTTGTGTAGGATAATTGCTTTAATGGGCTATGCCAGGGGTCATGTAATGACTTTTGAACATATTCTTCATTTTTCAACTAGACCCATACTTGGAGTCAGAGGATTGGCTTTGTGGTTTAACCTCTCAACCTCGGTGTCCTTGCTGTAAAGTTGAATAATGGCATTTATTATCTACTGTCTTAGTTTTGGTGAGCAGTGCCAAATGAGACTACCCTTAAAGGGATAAAACAGTGTCTTCCATCCTAACCAGTCAGGGGCATAGCAAGGACTCACTCCAGGTCAAATGGCTTGAAGCTCACTGGTTTTCTACCACAGTACCGTGCTTCCCAACACATTAGAAAGAACCTTGAACAGAAGGCAGAAGAAAAATTGTGTATATGGTACTTTTCACTTTTCCAAAGTATCTTCATTTCCGTTTCCTCTTCTGTTTCTTCATTCCTGTTTTTGCTTCACTTATTGAGGAAAGTATTACTGTAATTCTTGTCTTACTGAATGCAGAAGGAAGTGAACACTCATCTGAGGTCACACAGCTGGTGAATGCACAAAGCATGACTAGGACGGTGGAGTCCCGATTTCTCAGCTAGTGTATCGGGCTGTTGCTGCATCCCAAGATTTGACTCTTCTGAAAACCTGAGGAAAACTTTGCTATGTGGAAAGGATACTGGCATAATTATCACTAGAAGACTACATGGTCTTAGCTTATGGGACTGACTGCTTTTGAGGGACCAGCTGCTTTTATTACAGGGGTAACAAATGCTCCTTAGAGGGATCTGGTATTCCTAGAGCAGACTTCAACA
Organism: Bison bison bison; assembly: GCF_000754665.1. Classification (NCBI taxonomy): domain Eukaryota; kingdom Metazoa; phylum Chordata; class Mammalia; order Artiodactyla; family Bovidae; genus Bison; species Bison bison. The sequence goes on from NW_011494858.1 coordinate 1,313,513, forward strand.
GTTCATCAACCTTTCTGGTAGAAATATGTGAGAATGGACCAACTACTCTACTCTCTGCTTCCTCTTCCAGAATCATCCCCAGGTGTGACAGAGGTGACCATCATAGAAAAGCCACCTGCTGAACGTCATATGATTTCTTCATGGGAACAAGTAAGTGTCAACCTGTTGAAACCTCACCTCCCAACAAAGAGTGGTCAACTTAAATGTCCCTGAGAAGGAAAGACTGGACAGGAAACTTTTTCTTATCTCAGGCCACAGCCTTCAAGTTAGAGTTCATCTTTCTCTCTGTTTCTGTTCAGGGCTTTTAACACTCCCTTGCATTCCATACCATCTCCCCAACACAGAGCATCTCCTCTGAGCCCGTCTTAAAGAGGCAGTGGAACATTTGAAGTTGTATATATACACGGCAAAGCTGAAAATCCAGCAAGGAAAGAAGGAATTAAATATTCATAAGTATGCTGGGCAGAACGTGGTTAAGTGTTGCAGAGAAGTACTAACCAGATTAATAGCGAATGCTTTCCAACCCTCCTCTAAACTTTCATTCATTCATTTATTCAGTAAAAGATTTAACCTCCTAAAATGGGCCAGGCATTGTGCTTGATGTTGAGTCCTAGAGATTCAAGGGTAATCAATAAAGAACACAGTTTCCTACCTCTTGATCTTGTCTGAGACATAGTATAAGTCATCCCAAGTATAATTACAAAGCAGATCAAGCTCTGTGAAATAAAGGTTAAGGGAGCATTGTCAGGAGGCCTGACCTAGTCTGGAGGTTGCAGAATATTTTTCCCAAAGAAGTTATGAGAAGTTTTTAACCAGATAGATGAGATATGTGAAGAAGATGCTTTGAGCCTGTGTGAAGGCTTCAAGATAGGAAGGATTACATTTTTGAGAGCATAAAGAGGGTCCATGTGGCTAGAGCACAGGAGAATGAGGGAGAGAGATAGACAAGGACCAGGACATGCAGGGCTTCTCAGATCATTAGGATTTTGTTCTTTACATTTACCAAGGGAAGTCACTGAAATGTTTTAAATAGAGAAGTCATATATCTGTTTTGGAAAATAACTGTGGCTGAGTAGCAAGCAGCAAATGGATCTGACTAGGGAGCACAAGGTCACCTTGTCACTGAGTGAGTGCTGCTGCCATATCAGGTAAATTATTTCATTTAATCCTCATAATAACCCTGGCAAGATCAGTGTCCATATCTCTGTGTTATAAATGAAAAATCTGAGGGTCAGAGAGGTCAAAGAATTTGTCCTGGGCCACATAGCTACCAAGTAGCAGAGCCTATATTGTCTGCCTCTAAGCACATGCCCTTTCTGCTCTACCAGACTACCCCTCCTACGGAAGGCAACACTATGTCAGCCTTGCCCTCGCCAGCCAAGCAGCCCCCAGGAATGTGGGCATGGTCAGTCCCTGCGAAGAGCTCCCACCCTCCCAGGGCTGAGCAGTGGCTTCACTGGCATATCAGTAGTTGCTATTAAGGTTTCTCTCCATGACCTCTGCTCAGCAGCACCTCAGCTCTTAGCATGGACTCACTCAGCTTCCACTCCCATTTTTACTCACATTACCTAAGAGAAAATGAAATTCCAGAGCAACGTCTACTGTTAAGCTCTTACTAGCTGATTGTGCTGGCACAGCTGTGGCTCTGCCAGCCAGGCCTGTAGACTTTGTGGATTACATCCCTTCTTATTCTTAAAAGGTTTGAGTCAGGCCTTTAGGGAAAACTGCCTTGGGACTCTGTAAGAATGAGAACTTAAGTTTTTCTGTCTGCTGAAGAGGAGATTCCTAGCTTAGAAACCCAGGTTCATAGGTCAGGATGGGAGGATGAGAGGACAGGAATGCATTTTCTGGGGTGGAACACCATTAAAGCTGTGTCATTATGTCACTTATTTATTGAGGTAGTTTTTGAGGCATTGTCTTCCTGTGTCTTATACTGGATATTTCCCAGAATTCTCTAAGATGACTTGGTGCATGTGTTCCAGTTTTACCTATGATATCATGGTTTATGCATTTGTAGCATGCCTTCCATGACTGCTTTTTATATCTAGTGACACTGGGAACTAATCTGCCTCCTGGAAAATGCAACTTTTGGGGGTTCCCACTTAGCTTAGACTGATATTGAGGAGAATACAGTTGTAGAGCTGGATAAATAGCCATCAGCAGACTGGAAGAATTAAAGGATATGCACGAGAGAAATAGATTTTTAACCAACTGAGATAGCCAATAGAACATTTTCTTCAGACATATTGAGTTGGGGGAAGTTTTGCAGTAATTGCAGCATACAGGCTCAGTAGTTGTGGTTCACAGGCCCAGTAGCTCTGAGGCATGTGGAATCTTCCCAGACCAAGGGTTGAACCTATGTCCTGTGCATTGGCAGGCAGATTCTTAACTCCCGGACCACCACGGAAGTCCCTGGGTTTTTTGTTGTCGTTGTAGTTATTGAGTAGTGTGAGCTCTTTGTATACTTTGGAAATTAAGCCCTTGTTAGTCGCAGCATTTGCAAATATTTGCTCCCAGTTTGTACCTAAGCTGTCTTTTCCTTTTTTTTTTTTTTTAATTTTATTTTATTTTTAAACTTTACAATATTGTATTGGTTTTGCCAAATATTGAAATGAATCCACCACAGGTATACATGTAATACACCACATTAACAAATTGAAAAATAAAAACCATATGATTATCTCAATAGATGCAGAGAAAGCCTTTGACAAAATTCAACATCTATTTATGATAAAAACTCTCCAGAAAGCAGGAATAGAAGGAACATACCTCAACATAATAAAAGCTATATATGACAAACCCGCAGCAAACATTATCCTCAATGGTGAAAAATTGAAAGCATTTCCTCTAAAGTCAGGAACAAGACAAGGGTGCCCACTTTCACCATTACTATTCAACATAGTTCTGGAAGTTTTGGCCACAGCAATCAGAGCAGAAAAAGAAATAAAAGGAATCCAAATTGGAAAAGAAGAAGTAAAACTCTCACTATTTGCAGATGACATGATCCTCTACATAGAAAACCCTAAAGACTCCACCAGAAAATTACTAGAACTAATCAATGATTATAGTAAAGTTGCAGGATATAAAATCAACACACAGAAATCCCTTACATTCCTATACACTAATAATGAGAAAACAGAAAGAGAAATTAAGGAAACAATTCCATTCACCATTGCAACGGAAAGAATAAAATACTTAGGAATATATCTACCTAAAGAAACTAAAGACCTATATATAGAAAACTATAAAACACTGGTGAAAGAAATCAAAGAGGATACTAATAGATGGAGAAATATACCATGTTCATGGATTGGAAGAATCAATATAATGAAAATGAGTATACTACCCAAAGCAATTTATAGATTCAATGCAATCCCTATCAAGCTACCAATGGTATTCTTCACAGAGCTAGAACAAATAATTTCACAATTTGTATGGAAATACAAAAAACCTCGATTAGCCAAAGCTATCTTGAGAAAGAAGAATGGAAGTGGAGGAATCAACCTACCTGACTTCAGGCTCTACTACAAAGCCACAGTCATCAAGACAGTATGGTACTGGCACAAAGACAGAAATATAGATCAATGGAACAAAACAGAAAGCCCAGAGATTAATCCACGCACATATGGACACCCTATCTTTGACAAAGGAGGCAAGAATATACAATGGATTAAAGACAATCTCTTTAACAAGTGGTGCTGGGAAAACTGGTCAACCACTTGTAAAAGAATGAAACTAGAACACTTTCTAACATCATACACAAAAATAAACTCAAAATGGGTTAAAGATCTAAACGTAAGACCAGAAATTAAAAAACTCCTAGAGGAGAACATAGGCAAAACACTCTCCGACATACATCACAGCAGGATCCTCTATGATCCACCTCGCAGAATATTGGAAATAAAAGCAAAAATAAACAAATGGGACCTAATTAAACTTAAAAGCTTCTGCACATCAAAGGAAACTATTAGCAAGGTGAAAAGACAGCCTTCAGAATGGGAGAAAATAATAGCA
>NW_011494858.1:1318268-1319189 GCF_000754665.1 Bison bison bison
CCAGAAGGAAAAACACCAATACAGTATACTAACACATATATATGGAATTTAGAAAGATGATAACAATAACCCTGTGTACGAGACAGCAAAAGAGACACTGATGTATGGAACAGTCTTATGGACTCTGTGGGAGAGGGAGAGGGTGGGAAGATTTGGGAGAATGGCATTGAAACATGTAAAATATCATGTATGAAATGAGATGCCAGTCCAGGTTCGATGCACGATACTGGATGCTTGGGGCTGGTGCACTGGGACGACGCAGAGGGATGGTATGGGGAGGGAGGAGGGAGGAGGGTTCAGGATGGGGAGCACATGTATACCTGTGATGGATTCATTTTGATATTTGGCAAAACTAATACAATTATGTAAAGTTTAAAAATAAAATTAAATTAAAAATAAATAAATAAAAATAAAATAAAATAAAAAAAGAAAGCTGTGGTACGTATACACAATGGAGTATTACTCAGCCATTAAAAAGAATTCATTTGAATCAGTTCTGATGAGATGGATGAAACTGGAGCCTATTATACAGAGTGAAGTAAGCCAGAAGGAAAAACACCAATACAGTATACTAAGGCATATATATGGAATTTAGAAAGATGATAACAATAACCCTGTGTACGAGACAGCAAAAGAGACACTGATGTATGGAACAGTCTTATGGACTCTGTGGGAGAGGGAGAGGGTGGGAAGATTTGGGAGAATGGCATTGAAACATGTAAAATATCATGTATGAAATGAGATGCCAGTCCAGGTTCGATGCACGATACTGGATGCTTGGGGCTGGTGCACTGGGACGACGCAGAGGGATGGTATGGGGAGGGAGGAGGGAGGAGGGTTCAGGATGGGGAGCACATGTATACCTGTGATGGATTCATTTTGATATTTGGCAAAACTAATACAATTATGTAAAGTTTAAAA
>NW_011494858.1:1319289-1320439 GCF_000754665.1 Bison bison bison
GCCACTATGGAGAACAGTGTGGAGATTCCTTAAAAAACTGGAAACAGAACTGCCTTATAATCCAGCAGTCCCACTGCTGGGCATACATACTGAGGAAACCAGAAGGGAAAGAGACACATGTACCCCAATGTTCATCGCAGCACTGTTTATAATAGCCAGGACATGGAAGCAACCTAGATGTCCATCAGCAGATGAATGGATAAGAAAGCTATGGTACATATACACAATGGAGTATTACTCAGCCATTAAGAAGAATTCATTTGAATCAGTTCTAATGAGGTGGATGAAACTGGAGCCTATTATACAGAGTGAAGTAAGCCAGAAGAAAAACACCAATACAGTATACTAACACATATATATGGAATTTAGAAAGATGGTAACAATAACCCTGTATACGAGACAGCAAAAGAGACACTGATGTATAGAACAGTCTTTTTGGACTCTGTGGGAGAGGGAGAGGGTGGGAAGATTTGGGAGAATGGCATTGAAACATGTATACTATCATGTAGGAAACAAGTCGCCAGTCCAGGTTTGATGCACGATACTGGATGCTTGGGGAACACATGTCTTTTCCTTTTGTTTAGAGTATTCTTTGCTATGCAAAAGCTTTAATTTTGATTAGGTTTCATTTGTTTATTTTTGCCTTGGGATACCTCAGAAAACATTGGTATGATTTATGTCAGAGAATGTTTTGCCCATATTCTCTTCTAGGAGTTTTGTGATGTCGTGCCTTACAGTTTTAAGTCAGTAACCCATTTTGAGTTATTTTTGTGTATGATCTGAGGGTGTCTCCTAACTTCACAGATTTACATGCAGCTGGTTGTTCCCCTTCTCCAACACCACTTGCTGAAGAGACTATCTTTCCCCATTTTATATTCTTGCCTCCTTTATCAAAGATTAATTATCTATAGGTGTGCGGTTCATTCTAGGCTCTATTCTATTCCATTGATCCATATATCTGTCTGTTTTTATATCAGTCTCACACTGCTTTGATTACTATAGCTTTTTAGTATTGTCTGAAGCAAAGAAATAGAGGAAAACAACAGAATGGGAAAGACTAGAGATCTCTTCAAGAAAATTAGAGATACCAAGGGAACACCTCATGCAAAGATGGGCTCGATAAAGTACAGAAATGGTATGGACCTAACAA
>NW_011494858.1:1320539-1339558 GCF_000754665.1 Bison bison bison
GCAAGAGAGTTCCAGAAAAACATCTATTTCTGCTTTATTGACTATGCCAAAGCCTTTGACTGTGTGGATTACAATAAACTGGAAAATTCTGAAAGAGATGGGAATACCAGACCACCTGATCTGCCTCTTGGGAAACCTGTGTGCAGGTCAGGAAGCAACAGTTAGAACTGGACATGGGACAACAGACTGGTTCCAAATAGGAAAAAGAGTACGTCAAGGCTGTATATTGTCACCCTGCTTGTTTAACTTATATGCAGAGTACATCATGAGAAACGCTGGGCTGGAAAAAGCACAAGCTGAAATCAAGGTTGCTGGGAGAAATATCAATAACCTCAGATATGCAGATGACACCACCCTTATGGCAGAAAGTGAAGAGGATCTCAAAAGCCTCTTGATGAAAGTGAAAGAGGAGAGTGAAAAAGTTGGCTTAAAGCTCAACATTCAGAAAATGAAGATCATGGCATCCAATCCCATCACTTCATGGGAAATAGATGGAGAAACAGTGGAAACAGTAGCTGACTTTATTTTTCTGGGCTCCAAAATCACTGCAGATGGTAATTGCAGCCATGAAATTAAAAGACGCTTACTCCTTGGAAGGAAAGTTATGACCAACCTAGATAGCATGTTCAAAAGCAGAGACATTACTTTGCCAACAAAGGTCCATCTAGTCAAGGCTATGGTTTTTCCAGTGGTCATGTATGGATGTGAGAGTTGGACTGTGAAGAAAGCTGAGCACCAAAGAATTGATGCTTTTGAACGGTGGTGTTGGAGAAGACTCTTGAGAGTCCCTTGGACTGCAAGGAGGTCCTACCAGTCCATCCTAAAGGAGATCAGTCCTGGGTATTCATTGGAAAGACTGATGCTGAAGCTGAAACTCCAATACTTTGGCCACCTCATGTGAAGAGTTGACTCATTGGCAAAGACTCTGATGCTGGGAGGGATTGGGGGCAGGAGGAGAAGGGGACAACAGAGGATGAGATGGCTAGATGGCATCACCGACTCGATGGACATGAGTTTGAGTGAATTCCAGGAGTTGGTAATGGACAGGGAGGCCTGGCGTGCTGCGATTCATGGGGTCGCAAAGAGTTGGACATGACTGAGCGACTGAACTGAACTGAAGTCTAGAAAGGTTATGCCTCCTGCTTTGTTCTTTTTCCCTAGGAGTGCTTTGGCAATTCTGAATCTTTTATGGTTCCATATAAATTTTAGAACTATTTGTTCTTGTTCTGTATAAAATGTTTTGGGTAATTTAATAGCGATCAGATTGGATATGTGGATTGCACTTGGGTAGTACAGCCATTCTAACCATTTTAATTCTTCTAAACCAAGAGCATGGGATAGCTTTCCAGTTTTTTGAATCATCTTCAGTTTCCTTCACTAATGTTTTATAGTTCTCAGCATATAAGTCTTTCACTTTCCTGATGAGGTTATACCTAAGTTTTTGTTTTTTTTTTTTTCGGATGTGACTTTCAAAGGGACTGTTTACATTCCCTTCTCTGGTATTTCATTGTCTGTTTAAAGAAATGCAACTGATTCCTGTGTCCTGCTACCTTGCTCAATTTATCAATTCCAGTCTTGTTTTGTGTGGTCTTTAGGGTTTTCTGTATATAGTATCATGCCATCTGCATATAATGACAATTTTATCCCTCCCTTACCAATTTGAAATGGGCTTCCCAGGTGGCAGTAGTGGTAAAAACCCACCTGCCAGCACAAGATGTGAGAGATGCAGGTTCAATCCTTGGGTCAGGAAGATTCCCTGGAGGAAGGCATGGCAACCCACTCCAGTATTCTAGCCTGGAGAATCCCATGGACAGAGGAGCCAGGCAGGCTACAGTCCATAGAGTCGGACAGAGTCAGACATGACTGAAGTGACTTAGCAAGCACCAGTTTGAATTTTAATTCTTTTCCTTGTCTGATTGCTCTGGCTAGGACTTCCAATACTGTGTTGAATAGAAGTAGTGAGAATAGGAATCCTTGTCTTCTTCCTGAATTTAGTGGGAATGCTTTCCGGTTTTCACTGTTGAGTATCGTACTAGCTGTAGGTTTGTCGTAAATAGCTTTATTATGTTGAAATATATTCCCTCTGTACCCACTTTGGTAAGAATTTTTATCATAATTGGATATTTAGTTTCACTGAATGCTTTTTTTTAATCTGTTGAGATGACTGTGTGGTTTTTGTCTTTCCTTTTGCTGTGTAGTGTATCACATTGATTCATTTGTGTATGGTGAACCGTCCTTGTATGATTTAATCCTTGGATGAACCCAGCTTTGTTGTGGTATATGATCTTTTTTATGTATTACTGGATCTGGTTTGCTAATATTTTGTTGAGAATTTTTGCATTTATATTCATCAAAGATATTGGCTTATAATTTTCTCTTCTTTTTGTACTGCCTTTGTCTGGTTTTGGTATCAGACGATGGTGACATCCTAGAATGTCTTTGGAGTGTTCCTACCTCTTCGATCTTTTGGCAGTTTGAGAATTATCTGTGTAAGTTCTTCCTCGCATGTTTGGTAAAATTCACCCGTGAAACCATCTGGCCCTGGACTTTCTTGTAGGGAGTTTTTTGTTGTTGTTGTTAATTACAGATTCTATTTCACTTCTAGTGATTGGTCTGTTCAAATTACCTATTTCCTCTTGATTCAGTTTTGGTGGGCTATGTGTTTCTAGAAAGTTGTCCATTTCTTCTAGGTTGCCAAATTTGTTGACATATGGTGTTCATATAATTGACATATAATTGTTCTCTTATAGTTTTTTTTTGTCTTTCTGATGTATCATTTCTTATTTTGACTATTTGAATCTTCTCTCTTTTCTTCTTGTGAGCCTGGCCAGATATTTGTCAGTTTTGTTTAAACTTTCAGAGAACCAGCTCTTTGGTTCTCTTTCTATTGATTTTTTTCTATTGTTTTTTAATCTCTATTTCCTCTCTGATATTTATTATTTCCTTCCTTCTGCCAACTTTAAGTTTTGTTTGTTCTTCTTTAACTAGTTGTTTTAGGTGGTGGATTAGGTTGTTTGAGATTTTTCTTGTTTCTTAAAGTCCTGTATTGATATGAAATTTCCTCTAAGAACTGCTTTTGCTGCATCCCATAGATTTTGTATAGTTTTTCATTGTCATTTGCTTCAAGGTATTTTAAAAAATTTCTTCTTTAATTGTTGACCTGTCAGTTTTTAAATAGCATATTGTTTAGTCTCCACATAACTTTTTTTTCTCATTTCTTTTTCTGTGGTTGAGTTCTGGTTTCATACCATTGTGGTTGAAAAGATACTTCAAATAATTTCTGTACTCTTAAATTTGTTGAACCTTCTTTTGTGCCCTAGGGTGTGATCAGTCCTAGAGAATGTTCCATGTGCACTTGAAAAGAATGTGTATTCTGCTTTTTTGAATGTAATGTCCTGGAAATATAAATTAAGTCTAACTGTTCTATTTTGTCATTTAGGATCTCTCTTACCTTGTTGACTTTCTGTCTCAAAGATCTGTCCATTGATGTGAGTGGGGTGTTAAAGTTCCATACTATTATTGTATTCCCATCAACTTCTCCCTTTACATCTGTTAGTATTTTTATGTATTTCAGTGCTTCTATATTGGGTGTTTGGGCACTAAAATTACTTCAGATGGTGACTATAGCCATGAAATTATACGATGATTGCTTCTTGGAAGGAAAGCTGTGACAAACCTAGACATTGTGTGACAAAACAAAGACATCTCTTTGCTGACAAAGGGCCATATAGTCAAGGCTACGGTCTTTGCAGTGGTCATGTACAGATGTGAGAGCTGGACAGTAAAGAAGGCAGAACACTGAGGAATTGATGCTTTCAAACTGTGGTGCTGGAGAAGACTCTTTCAGAGTCCCTTGGACAGCAAGGAGAGCAAAACAGTTAATCTTAAAGGAAATCAACCCTGAATGGTCTTTGGGAGGACTGATGGTGCTGAAGCTCCAATACTTTGGCCGCCTGAGGCAAACCCCTGATTCATTGGAAAAGACCCTGATGCTGCGAAGGATTGAAGGCAGAAGAAGAGGGTGACAGAGGATGAGATGGTTGGATGGCGTCACTGATTCATTGGACATGAACTTGGGCAAACTCTGGGAGATGGTGAGGGACAGAGAAGCCTGGTGTGCTGCAGTCTGGGGAGTCACGAAGAGTCGGACACAACTTGGCGACTGAGCAGCAGGTTCATATTGGGTGTGCAAGGAGTCAGGCACTACTGAGCATAAGCATTCAGTACATATGTTGGGTACACATATGTAAAGGAGTATAATATCCGATCCTTGTATCAATCCTTTTATCTTAATGTAGTGTCTTTCTTTATCTTTCTTTGTAGCCTTTGATCTAAAGTCTATTTTACCTGATAGGAGTTTTATGACCCTCGCTTTCTTGTAATTTCCATTTGCACGAAATGTCTTTTTTCTTCCCCTCACTTCAGTCTGTGTTTGTCCTTTGCCCTAAAGTGGGTCTCTTGTGGACAGCATATTGTAGTCCCTTGTTTTTTTTATTTAATATGCCACTCTCTGTGTCTTGACTGGAGCATTTAGCCTATTGACATTTAAGATAGTTATTGATAGATATGTTTTATTGCCATATTAAACCCTATTTTCATGTTTTTATATTTTATATTTATATTTTCCTGATTTTATATTTCTTTGTCCCCTTCTGTTTTTTCTTTTGTAGTTTTATGATTTTCTTTTGTTTTACATTTATGTTCTCTTCTCTTTGGTTTTTGTGAATGCATTGTATGTTTTTGCTTTGTAGTTACCCTGTTTTCAAGTTTGTTAAGTCTTTCTTGTACTTACTTGCCTTAAACTTATAGTCATATAGACTCAAACACATTCTTGGAAAAAAAAAATCTACATTTTCTTACTCTTATTTCCCACATTTTATGATTTTGATCCTCTTTTACATCTTCATATTCATCATTTTGCTGTTCATTGTGTTTATCACTTGCACAGAAATTTAATTTATTTTTTAAATCAGTGTACTGGCTTATTTAAGTGATTTATTCTTTCCTTAGATTCTTATTACTTTATTTAGAGAAAATCTTTTAATATTCCATTTAGGATAGGTTTAGTATTGCTATATTCTTTGAATTTTTGCTTATCTGAGAAATCCTTAATCTCTCTTTCTATTCTAAATGATAATCCTGTTGGGCAGAGGATTCTAGCTTGCAGATTTTTCCCTTTCAGGACTTTAAATATATCTTGCCCCACTCCCTTTTGGCCTGCAGCTGTTTCTGTAGAGAAATCAGCTGGTAGCCTTATTGGGGTTCCCTTATAATTAACTCTTTGTTTTTCTTTTGCTGCCTTTAGAATTGTCCCTTTAACTTTGGCCATTTTTATTATGTCTTGGTGTAGGTCTGTTTGCATTTACCTTGTTTGGGACCCTCTATGCTTCTTGTACCTAGATATTGTTTCCTTCTTTATGTTTGGGATGTTTTCAGTCACAGTTTGTTCAAATACATTTTCAATCCCCTTTTCTTTATCTTCTCCTTCTGGGATTCCTATTATGTGTACATTGGCATGCTTCATATTATCCCATAGGTCTCTTACATTGCTTTCATTTTTTTAAAATTTGGCTTTCTGTCTGCTGTTCTGACTGGTTGATTTCCATTATTCTATCTCCCAGATCATTTATTCATTCTTATGCATTATTCATTCAGCTTTTCATTACCTTTAGCTCAGCTTTTGTCTGTGAGTGAATTTTCTAATTTTTCTTGGCTCCTCCTTATAGTTTCTAGTTTCCTTTTACAGTAATCTGCATTTCTCTCAATAGTCATTCTTAACTTCTTCAGTATTTTTATTATCTCCTTTTTGAACTCATTGTCTATTAGAATGATGAGGTCTGTTTCATTGCTTGTTCTTTCAGGAGAATTCTCTTGATATTTTATTCAAGAGTGGTCCTCTTCTTCATTTTGCTTATATTTCTCTTGATATATGAGTTTGCTGCTGCTAAGTTGCTTCAGTTGTGTCCGACTCTGTGCGACCCCATAGACAGCAGCCCACCAGGCTCCGCCGTCCCTGGGATTCTCCAGGCAAGAACACTGGAGTGGGTTGCCATTTCCTTCTCCAGTGTATGTGAGTTTAGGAGAAACAATTATCTGTTGTGGTCTTGGAGGGCTATTTTTATGTAGGAGCATCCCTATGTAGCCTGTGTAGGTTTAATATTTTTTGATGTGAGAGCTGTTTTTGGTGTTGATTCCTGTTGCCTCTTTCCTCAGTGTATGCTGGCCACTTGTGTTGTGGCGGCCAGAGCCTGCCCTGTATATTGGTCAGGGCTTCCTCTTTGCTCTGTGGTTGTCGCTGCCCTGTTGGGAGCTGGGTCTGTTCTCTCACTGTTGGAGTAGAAGCCCCCAGATCCATTTCTGAGCTTTGGTAGGCGGTAAATGGAATTGGAGTACTCGCACTGGGAGAAGAGCCAGAGCTGTTCCCCCGTGAGTGTGCTTTGTCGTGTCACCTGTCACCTGTTCTTCTGCCTTACAAAGTGCACTGTTGCTGGCACTGCCCTGGGCCCCATCTCAACCTTGGGAATGCCAGCACTGACCCTGGTGCCACCCAGGCATTGTTTCCACAGGACCACCAGCGCAAATCAACCAGGGTCAGGTCCCAGGACCACATTCATCACTCATCTGGAGCACAGCGGGAGCTACAAAGGCAGCTCAGCCCCCCCTCCCCAAGTGCACATGCCCACAAAGCCCGTGACTGCCACACCCGTTCCAGCCATGGACACACCCAGTGTCTACTCTGAGGTCCTACCGGCACTGAATTTACAAAGCCAGTGGCAGAGGCATAAGATTGTGGCTTGCACAACCACAGGGTTAGATTTCAGCCCTACTTCCCAAGTTTCATGGCTTCTAAGGCTCAGCTATGGTTTTAGCCCCACCTTGGCAAGTGGGCAACCTGCTGGCATTTACTCCCACCACCCCCAAGATGGTGACTGGGCCACAAGAGCCTTTGGAGGCGGGAGGCCCTGAGGCAGCAGCTGGGAAGACATGTTTTCACAGGGCCCACAGCTGCGGGGCCAGTACACAGAGAAAGAGGCTATGATGTCAGCCTCGCCCCCTACTTAATGCTCCACATAACAGTGGTGATTTGCTTCTGTTGCCCACCTGGGTTTCTTCTGTGAACACCCCCGGCTGCAGCTACACCCCCACGCTCCAGCCCTTTCAGGCTATCTCTGCACAGCCAACAGCCGTCCCCTTCCCGCATCCGTTCTCGACCCCCCAACTTCCAGTGCCAGCCCCACTCACACCAGCAGACCTGCATCTCAGGCTGGGACGCACAGGGCAGTGGTGCGGGCCCTCTGCAAGTCTTTCTCTGTGCTGCCTGGCGCAGCCTGATTGCTGGGTTCCCCTCTGAGCCTCTGAAGCTCGCTCTCTGTCCCAGCTCCTCTCCCTGCTGCTTAAGTGGCTTCATCCTGTGGGAACCTTTCCTCTTCCCCACCACACTCCCCGCACCAGGGGGTTAGGTCCCATCCTGCTCCCTCTCCTCTTTTCTTTTTTCTTACCCGGTTACACGGGGCTCTTTCATGTCCTCTCAGGGGTTTGAGGTCTTCTGGTAGTATTCAGCAGGGCTTCTGTGAGAACTGTTCCATTTGTAGATGTATTTTTGATGTACTTGTGGGAGGAGGTGAGTTCCACATGCTTTTACTCTGCTGTCTTGTTTGGAGTTAGTGTTATAGAAAGATTCATCCACTTCTAATATTTCATGATTCTTTGTTGCAAATGTAGGAAGAAAAGGTTAAAACTAAAGCCTAAATGGCTATCTATATCTGCTGCAATCTCCTAAAATTAGAAAAAAAAAAGGACAAACCTCTTTTTATTTTAATGCATTTCACCATTTTTTTGTTGTTGTTCTTTAAACAACAGTTTCAATCTGCTTGGTTTTGTGCAGTTTTGTGATTCATGTTCCCTTTGCCTGCAAGCTGCCTTTTATAATGATGGACTTAGTGAAATGTCTGCACCAAGCATTTCATCTTTTGCACACTGCGAAGGCGTCTGCCTCTTAATTCTCATAGCATCCCAGGGTCAGGTCAGTTCTGTTTTTAAACATTTCAGTGACATTTCATAGTTCCAGAGTACAGTACAATTCTTGATTGGTTAGACTTTTCAATTTCCAAATATAATTAAATTTACTAATGGTGAAACTATGGCCCAGGAGACCAAACAGTTTGGCAGAACATCATCCCCTCTCTTTTTAGCCTCACTTTTTCTACAGTCTTCAGGGTGGATTCTGAACCTTCTTCCAGATGTGTCCCTCACATGCCCCTGCTCTGAATGCATTGTAAGCATCCCAGATGGGAGAGAGCAGCCTAGAACACCCTTTCACCATGGTCCCTCACACTGAGTGCTCACTCTGCCCCCATAGTTCTTCTGTGACAGGTAAGTCCCCCTTCCACTCTCCAGTGCCTCCCTTCCTCCGTCTGGACCAGCAGCTGCCTGAGAGGGTCTTTCCCATCTCTTCAAAACTAAGAACAAAAATAAAACTTTCAACCTTACGTGTATTTTGAGAGGAAGACTGACGGTTGTGTGGAGAAAGAGTGGCTGCCTCTCCTCTGAGTCTTCAGGAACTCAGCTCTGTCCCCAAACTTGGATACCCCAGCCACCAAGACAACAGGTTCCGGTTAACCAGGCCTTCCCCGTCTCCTTAGGAAGGAGTTTGAGAATGCACTGGAGTTCTCCGGGTATCTCACCCCATCCTTCCACAGCTCTTCCGGTTCTCTCCTCCCGGAGGAGAGTTTCAGTAGGCGCCGGTGTCCTCCCTGCCTGAGGTTTCCAGTTAGGTCTCAGTGCTCCGCATCAGTGGCCATTCTGGGCAGCCCTTCCTCTGCTTTTGTTGCCCATGGACTCATAGGAGCCTGCCCACTGCGGATAAGCACCTACGGAAGCAGTGATTTCCAATGTCTGGCTGTGGCTCTTTGCTGAACTGATCCTGCCTCCCTGGCCGCCCCCACCCCCTAGTGAAGTGGCCTCTGAAAGACAGGGAATGATGGGGCACAGGATTCTCAGAAGTACAGCAAGTGAGCAGGAGCCCATAGACGGGCTCAGGCAGTGCTCAGGAAGGCTCCAGGAATCAAGCTGATGACACCCAAAACATTAGAGTGGCTCAGTCTGTCCAGGTGATGAGGCAGTAACACAGCTTGTGGTGGACTTTCTAGCAGCACTTAAAGAAATTATTGTAAATAGTTTCCTTCTGCTGCTGCTGCTAAGTCGCTTCAGTCATGTCCGACTCTGTGCGACCCCAGAGACGGCAGCCCACCAGGCTCCCCTGTACCCGGGATTCTCCAGGCAAGAACGCTGGAGTGGATTGCCATTTCCTTCTCCAATGCAAAACAGCTTCCTTAGGAGGCGGGAAAAAATCAGAAGTTGGGAATTATGTAACTGAGTCATCACTGGGATACAGGGAAATTGCAGTCCCGTGGGGATGCCACTCTTACTGCACACACTGGTCAGCAGAGTTATTCTCCCTTCTTGACTTTCTCTCGGATCCTCTCTCATCCTTACCCTTCAACTGCCATTTGCTTTCTGCCAGTCTTCCTCCTTCCCCTTCTTTTTCATCCCCTAAAAATAGAGACTGACCCTAAATCTGGCAAGAGAACCCTTCTGAAGTGAGTAGATTTCTCCCTGCAGAAGAGCAGTCTCTTCCCACATTGTGCAGGAGAGAAATGGCACTATCTCTGAGTTGCTGGCCAGAGCATAGGAGCCACGCAAACGTGATGCCCCTGCAGCTCAGCCCCATGTCCACAGAACATACTTATCGCCTCCCACAGCCAGCCTCTGCCATGTGGAATCAGTTGACATCTGCAGGCTCTTTCATGTTTTTCTCCTTCATCTGCCCTCACTGAAGCACCTGAAAACTTCAGTTACTCAGCCAAGCATGAAGAGAGAAAGCAGTGATAATTAGGTCAGTCTTCTATATCACACTGCACATGATAAAGCACTCTTAAAATAATGATGTAATTAATAAATTTATTAACAAAATTTAAAAAAAAATGTTTTAAGTAAAAATAAAAGTGGCTTCTGCACTAGAAGCCACTCTCAGAAGGAAGGGCTGGAAGTACTGCAGGAGCTGCCACTTGGGCTGCCAGGCGGTAAGGTCCACAGCAAGGAGGAGGCACAGCTGAGGCCACAGTGATTTCTATGAAAACGAGAGAGCATGTTTACTGTCTTTTTGAACTTGCTCGGCTTGACATTTGCATATTTATGTGAGTATTTGAGATGTTTTAAACACTTTATTTCCAGAGAAGGCAATGGCACCCCACTCCAGTACTCTTGCCTCGAAAATCCCATGGACGGAGGAGCCTGGTAGGCTGCAGTCCATGGGGCCGCTAAGTTGGACACGACTGAGCGACTTCACTTTCGCTTTTCACTTTCATGCATTGGAGAAGGAAATGGCAACCCACTCCAGTGGTCTTGCCTGGAGAATCCCAGGGACGGGGCAGCCTGGTGGGCTGCTGTCTATGGGGTCACACAGAGTCGGACATGACTGAGGTGACTTAGCAGCAGTAGCAGCAGCAAACACTTTATTTCACTGTTTTTTTTTCTATTTTTATGAATTTTGAGTAATTCTTTAAAATACTAGTATAAAATAATACCAAAATTTATTTTTTGAGTGAAATAAATAGTGTGTCTTATAATCACTACTATTGAAATTCTCCAGCATAACTTAAAAGTGATCAGTGCTCGCAGACCTTCTCAGAAGGGATCTTACGGAATCTGGGTTGAGAAGTAGTTTCCTTGTGTCCACCACTAGATGGCACTGGTGACCAGCATCTCATACTGGATGCTGACCTTTGCGGATGACAGAAGGAGCAAGAACTTTGTCAGAATACTAATAACTATTGACTTCCTGTACTAGGGTGCCATGGGTCAGGAGAAAGGTATTTTGCATGCACACTTTTCTCTAAGAAAGCACAGACAGTGTGCAATACTGGAGGCATTAGGAGAAAGCTGTAAACTCGAAATAACCTACTAAGCAGGAAAAAAAATGTTCAGTGCAAGGAGTCAGAGAATTCTTTATGTTACCCATCTCTGAAATTGAGAACTTGATGGTGAAGAGAGAAAAAACAAACAGAAACGATCAGAATGTGTGTTTTAGTTCTTAGATCAAGAAAATGAAAATCCTGTTTCTTTAAAATGACAGCTCTTGTATTGTTGTTTTTTAGTCACTAAGTTGTGTCTGACTCTTTTGTGACCCCATGGACTGTAGCCCACCAGGCTCCTGTGTCCATGGGATTTCCCAGGCAAGAATACTGTATTGGGTTGCCATTTCCTTCTCCAGGGGATCTTCCTGACCCAGGGATTGAACCCATGTCTCCTGCATTGACAGGCATATTCTTTACCACTGAGCCACCAGGGAAGCTATTGTGTTCTTAATAATTTAAAAACATTGCTTAAAATTACCTGCAAGCTTGAAGCTTGCCTCTCACATATAGTTCTTCAAGATACTATACCCTGAAACCGTAGTAATTACCCTAATGACCTAGTCTTCTCTCTCTGCCGGATTCCTAACTTCTCCCACCTCCAGTCTTTTATAGACTCAATCTTAGAGATTATTCTTAAACCTGGATTCACAGAGTTTGACAGTCAGGGTCACTCAGCTTGTTGCAGAATTGGGAAATAAATTCAGATCATCCTGTTACACTCAACTTCTTCACATATTGGGTGGTACCTGGAATTGACTGACAGTGTGACCTGAACAAACTTGATACAAGCAGTGTTCAGTCTCACATCTCAAGAGGGTCCAGTAAGCAGAAAGTTTGGAAATTGCCCCTCTGCCTGTATCAACATGACAAGAAGAAAGAAAAGTAATTGGAGAACTCATCCTTCTGTGCTCAGTAGTCTGATTGGCTAGAAAAGACTGGCCAGATGCATGCAGAGGTGTGACTTAGGTAGAATTTAATGGGTGCTCCTAGTAACTCCTGAAAGGAATCACAGCTTTTTTTGGATGATTTGCTATTCATATGAAATATTTGCTTATATTCTATTGTGCTTCTTTTTAAGAACTTTCAGAACTATTAAATTCATTGCATTAAATGCTCTAGAAGTATATGGTTTTTACCTTAATCAGTTCTCACTGATCCAATAGTTTGTTTCAGGAAATAAGTTATGTGCATGGTTCTGAAATTTCCAGAAGTGACTGCTTTGTTACAGCAGCATCAGAACTGTAGGGTCCCTCTCACACCACGTTCCTGTAGGTGTTAAGGGTGCAGGTCTTTCAGCTCCTTGATGAAACTTATCCCCAAGTATTTCATTCGTTTTGATGCAATTGTCAATAAGATGGTTTTCTTAATTTCTCTTTCTGATAGGTGGTTATTCTTGTGTAGAAAAGCAACAAAAATTTTATATTGATTTGGTACCCTGAAGCTTTACTTAATTCATTTGTTAGTTCTAAATGTTTTTTGGTGGAGTCTTTAGGATTTTCTCTGTGTAATACCATGTCATCTGCCAATAGTGATAATGTTACTTCTTTTCTGATTTGGATGCCTTTTGTTTCTTTTTATTGCCTAATTTCTCTGCTTAGTATTTGCAATATTGTGTTGAATAAACTTAGCAGGAATGGCTATCCTTGTCTTCCTGATCTTAGCAGAACAGCTTTCAGCTTTTAACCCTTCAATATGATGTTTCCTGTAGGCTAACTTATGTTTCCTCTCTACCTACATGTTGAGAGGTTTTTTTTTTTTTAAATCAAGAATGGATGTCTAATTTTGTGGAATGCTTTTTTGACATCTATTGAGATGATCATATGCTATTTTTAATGTTTATTTATTTTTTGCTGCATCAGGTCTTAGTTGAGGCAGGTGGGAGCTTGTATTGCAGCCCATGGGCTCTGTAGTTGCCGCGCATTGGCTCTCTAGTTGAGGCACGTGGGCTCAGTAGTTGTAGTGTGCAGGCTGTTGCCCCATGGCATGTGGGATCTTGGACTTCGCTGGTGGCTCAGATAGCAAAGAATCTGCCTGTCAGTGCAGGAGAACCAGGTTTGATCCCTGGACTAGGAAGATCCCCTGGAGAAAGGAATGGCTACTCACTCCAGTTTTCTTGCCTGGAGGATTCCATGGACAGAGGAGTCTGGCAGGCTACACAGAAAGGGGTCACAGAGAATTGGACACAACTGAGTAGCTAAGATTTCATATGTGAGATCTTAGTTTCCCAACAAAGGACTGAACCTGCGTCCCCAGCCCTGAAAGGTGGATTTTTAACCACTAGGCTACCAGTGAAAGTGAAAGTGACAGTCGCTCGGTACTAGCGACTTGTACTAGTTTTGGTCTTAGTTTATTCTTTTTTCTCTGGTTCCTTGAAGTGTAAAGTTGCATTGTTTGCTTGAGAACTTTCCTATTTCCTGATACAGGCACTTACGGCCATGAATTCCCTTCTAGAACTGCTTTTGCAGCATCCCATAAGTTTTAGTGTATTGCATTTCCATTTTTATTTGTCTCAGGATATTTTTAAATTTCTCTTTTGATTTCTTCTTGACCATTGGTTATTCAGTGGCATGTTTTTTAAATTCCACATTTTTGTCAATTTTCCTGTTTCCTTCCTATAATTGAGTCTAGTTTCATACCATTGTGGACAGAAAAGATACTCAATATGATGTCAGTCTTAATTTTGTTAATAGTTTTGTCGCCTACCCTGTGATCTGTTATGACTGTTTCATGTACACTTGAGCAGAATCTGGATTCTGCTGATTTTCAGTAGATTATTCTGTAAATGTTATGTCCATCTTATCCATTGTTCCATTGTGTTGCTATTTCCCCTTTAGGTCTGTTAATATTTGCTTTATCTGTCTTGGAGGCATACATATTTATAAATGTTATATCCTGTTGTTGGATTGACCCCTTTACCATTATATACTGTCCTTCTTTGTCTCTTGTAGGACGGTTGTCTTGTATAACTATCCCAGCTTTCTTTGATTCCCATTTATGTTCATCCCTTCACTTTTAGTTTATGTGTTATTACATCTGAAGTGAATCTCTTGTAGACGACATAGTTCCATAATTTGGCCTCCTTTCTTATTCAGTCACTCTTTGTTTTTTGATTGTAGAATTTATTTCACTTACATTTGAAATAATTGTTGATATATACTGCCTTACTGCTATTTTGTTCATTGTTTTCTAGCTATTTTATAACTCTTTTGTATTTTGTTCCTGTCTTCTCTTGCTTTCTTCCTTTGTGATTTGATGATTTTCTGTAATGGAGTGCTTAGACTCCTTTCTCTTTATCTTTTTGGTGTCTGCTGTAGGTTTTTGCTTTGTGCTCATCATGAGGCTTGTATTTAAATGTAACAATCTAAACTGATCACTGCTTGTTTGATGCATTTTAAAGCTTTACAACTTTACTTTCCCCACCACACATTTAAAAAGATGTCACAATTTACTTTTTTTCATCTTGTGGATCTGTTAACAAATTATTGCAGTTATAGTTACTTTTACTACTAAAATATAGTGTGTTTTAGTACTTTTAAAGTGTCCTGTGTGTGCATACTCAGCCACTTCAGTCGTGTCCAACTCTTTTTGACCCTGTGGACTGTAGCCCACCAGGCTCCTCTGTTCATGGGGATTCTGCAGGCAAAAATATTGGAGTGGGTTGCCATTTCCTCCTCTAGAGGATCTTCCCAACCAAGGGATTGAACCCATGTCTCTTGTCTCCTGCATTGGCAGGGGCTTCTTTACCACAAGCGCCACCTTTAGTACCTTTACTGTGGTTGTTTTCTACTTTGTCTTTTAAACTTCATGCTTTGTCTCTAAGTGATTAACCCACTGCTGTGACAACATTATTCTGAATTTAACTATACTTTAACTTTTGCCTGTGAGATTTATATTGTCATATTTTTCCTGTTACCAATTATCACCCTTTGTTTCACTTTAAAGAAGACCCTTTAATATTTGTTGTTCTGTTCAGTTCAGTTGCTCAGTCGTGTCTGACTCTTTGCAACCCCATGGACCACAGCACACCAGACCTCCCTGTCCATCACCAACTCACGGAGTCTACCCAAACCATGTCCATCAAGTTGGTGATGCCATCCAATCATCTCATCCTCTGTCGTCCCCTTTTCCTCCTGCCTTCAATCTTTCCCAGCATCAGGGTCTTTTCAAATGAGTCAGCTCTTCGCATCAGGTGGCCAAAGTATTGGAATTTCAGCTTCAACATCAGTCCTTCCAATGTATACCCAGGACTGATCTCCTTTAGGATGGACTGGTTGGACCTCCTTGCAGTCCAAGAAGACGCTCAAGAGTCTTCTCTAACACCACAGTTCAAAAGCATCAATTCTTTGGTGCTCAGCTTTCTTTATAGTCCAACTCTCACATCCATACATGACCACTGGAAAAACCATAGCCTTGACTAGATGGACCTTTGTTGGCAAAGTAATGTCTCTGTTTTTCAATATGCCATCCAGGTTGGTCATAACTTTCCTTCCAAGGAGTAAGCGTCTTTTAATTTTATGGCTGCTGTCACCATCTGCAGCGATTTTGGAGCCCAGAAAAATAAAGTCTGACACTGTTTCCACTGTTGCCCCATCTATTTGCCATGAAATGATGGGACCGGATGCCATGATCTTAGTTTTCTGAATGTTGAGCTTTAAGGCAACTTTTTCACTCTCCACTTTCACTTTCATCGAAAGACTCTTTAGTTCTTCATTTTCTGCCATAAGGGTGGTGTCATCTGCATATCTGAGGTTATTGATATTTCTCCTGGCAATCTTGATTGCAGCTTGTGCTTCTTCCAGCCCAGCGTTTCTCATGATATACTCTGCATATAAGTTAAATAAACAGGGTGACAATATACAGCCTTGACATACTCCTTTTCCTATTTGGAACCAGTCTGTTGTTCCATGTCCAGTTCTAACTGTTGCTTCCTGACCTGCATATAGGTTTCTCAAGAGGCAGGTCAGGTGGTCTGGTATTCCCATCCTTTGCAGAATTTTCCACAGTTTATTGTGATCCACACAGTCAAAGACTTTGGCATAGTCAATAAAGCAGAAATAGATATTTTTCTGGAACTCTCTTGCTTTTTCCATGATCCAGCGGATGTTGGCAATTTGATCTTTGGTTCCTCTGCGTTTTCTAAAGTTCTGGAAGTTCATGGTTCATGTATTGCTGAAGCCTGGCTTGGAGAATTTTGAGCATTACTTTACTAGCGTGTGAGATGAGTGCAATAGTGCGGGTAGTTTGAGCATTCTTTGGCATCGCCTTTCTTTGGGATTGGAATGAAAACTGACCT
This sequence comes from Bison bison bison, assembly GCF_000754665.1. NCBI lineage: Eukaryota > Metazoa > Chordata > Mammalia > Artiodactyla > Bovidae > Bison > Bison bison. Next base: position 1,336,749 of record NW_011494858.1, read on the forward strand.
TTTCCAGTCCTGTGGCCACTGCTGACTTTTCCAAATTTGCTGCAGCATCATATTTTAGGATTTGAAATAGCTCAACTGGAATTCCATCACCTCCACTAGCTTTGTTCGTAGTGATGCTTCCTAAGGCCCACTTGACTTCACATTCCACGATGTCTGGCTCTAGGTGAGTGATCACACCATCGTGATTATCTGGGTTATGAAGACCTTTTTTGTATAGTTCTTCTGTGTATTCTTGCCACCTCTTCTTAATATCTTCTGCTTCTGTTAGGTCCATACCATTTCTGTCCTTTATTGTGGCCATCTTTGCATGAAATGTTCCCTTGGTATCTCCAATCATCTTGAAGAGATCTCTAGTCTTTCCTATTCTATTATTTTCCTCTATTTGTTTGCACTGATCACTGAGGAAGGCTTCTTATCTCTCCAGTGGCACCCCACTCCAGTACTCTTGCCTGGAAAATCCCATGGATGGAGGAGCCTGGTGGGCTGCAGTCCATGGGGTCACTAAGAGTCAGACACGACTGAGAGACTTCACTTTCACTTTTCACTTTCATGCATTGGAGAAGGAAATGGCAACCCACTCCAGTGTTCTTGCCTGGAGAATCCCAGGGATAGGGGAGCCTGGTGGGCTGCCGTCTATGGGGTCACACAGAGTCGGACACAACTGAAATGACTTAGCAGCAGCAGCAGCTTGCTGTTCTTTGGAACTCTGCAATGTTCATTTGTAAAGCTGTAAAGCTGGTGGTGTTCACTGTAAAGCTGGTCCAGTGGTGATGAACTCCCTCAGCTTTTGCTTGTATGGAAAACTTTATTTCTCCTTAAATTCTGAAGGGCAGCTTTTCCAGGTAGAATATTCCTGGTTGGCAAGTTTTCTTTTCTCTTCCAGCACATTGAATATATTGTGCCACCATCTTGTGGCCTGAAAGTTTCTGCCTGGAAATCTCCTGACAGCTTTATGGGGTTCCCTTGTATATAACAAGTTGTTTTTCTCTTACTGCTTTTAAGATGTTCTCCGTTAAGTTTTGGCAACTTAGTTATAATGTCTCTTTGGATTCTTTTTTGGAACTCTCTGGGATTCCTGGATCTATTTCCAGGTAGTCTGTTTCCTTCCCCACTTTAGGGAAATTTTTAGCCATTATTTCTTCAAATAAGCTTTCTGCCCCATTCTCTCTTCTTCTGATATCCCTATAAAGGTGTATAGTATTGATCGGCTTTATGTTGTTCTATAATCTCTTAAGCTCTATTCACTCTTTTTTCTGTTTTTGTTTTTTTTTTTTTAAAGCTGATCTGATTGGATGAATTCCAGTACCCTGTCTTCTAGTTCACTTATCCTTTATTTCACTTCATCTAGTCTGCTGTTGAATGCCTTTATTGAAATTTTCAGCTCAGTTATTATATTCTTCACCTCTGTGATTTCTGCTTAGTATTTTCTTTTTGTCGAAATTCTCACTTTCTTCATATATTGTCCCCCTTATGTCTGTAAGCATCTTTAAATTACTTATCTTAATTTCATTAGGTCTTTTCTTGGGGTTTTATCTAATTATTTCACTGGGAACACATTTCTCTATTTCTTCATTTTTCTTGACATGCTGTTGATTTCAACGCATTAGCTACAACAGCCAGTCTTGAAGAAGTGGAGTGGCCTTATGTAAGAGATGAACCTTTTTAATCCTGCCCTGGTTCTTGGTTGTCTAGCAAACCTTTCTGAATGTCCAGCCTACTTTGCTGTTAGTGGCTCCCAGTAGTTGAGAGTATAATACAACCTGTCAGTATCCCAAAGAAGAGAATTTCAGCACCTTGATGCAGGCTAATTGGAAACTGGGCACTCAAACAGTAGCTTAAATATGCACGTATACCGTCTCTCAGGGGAGGACTATCTGCTCCCTCTATACTGAGCCCTAGGGGGATAGCAGGTTAAGAACTGTTTCTTTGTTTGCTACCATCCTGTTGAACCCATGAACACAAGCCTTGCTGCTCACCACAGCCAGTTATCAAGGATGTGTCCTCCAAGCTGCAGCCACAATGGAGCAGCAGAGGTTTGCACAGCCTCCTTCCTAGAAACACTGGTGACCTGAGGCAGGACAGAGGGAGAGTGCAAAGGTGGTCCCCACTGGCCTCTGCAATCTTTGGAGAGGGTTTTAGTTGGCCTATAGATGTTAAATCATAAACTTGATTCTCAGGCTGCAGTTAAGATCTCCGAACAGGCCTCTTTTCACAAAAATACTGGGTATTTCAATCTGCTGCCTCTGCCCTGTGCCCTGGTGGGATGGCTTGTTTATTAGAGCCCTTTGGGACCTGGGAACATAAGCTGTGTTGGCCAGCAGAGCCAGGCAGTCAAGTGTGTCCCCTGCACAGCGCCTGGGGTGCCAGACATGTGTATAAGCTCCTTTCCAGAAGATATCTGTGCGGCAGAAGGAGAGCATGAAGATGGTATGGTGCCCACCGGCCTCCCTTGTCTCTGGAGAGGATTACAGTTGGCATCTTAATGTGTGCTAAATTAGAAGCCTGCCCCTCAGGCCAACGCTTTTAAGATAAGCAAATAGGCTTCTTTAAGGAAGAGACTGGGCATTTTACTTCCACTGTCTCTGCACTGGACCCTGGGGGCATATCCATAGTAATGTTACTGAACCACAAGTGTGTGTGCCCGATGCAGAGTGAGGCCTAGCCATACTAAAATTGGAACAGGGAACGGTTTATTACAGATTCATACAAGGAGATGGATGGCTCGTGCCTTAAGACCCCAAAGTTACTGAAAGCTTTCAGCAAGCCCCTTGAAAAGCAAAAGGTGAGAAAGGTGACTGGAATCACTTCCC